>NC_080638.1:54546796-54852451 GCF_027579445.1 Ammospiza nelsoni | reverse complement strand
GGGAATTGCTGAAACATGCCATATGCATGGCATTTAGATTTTGAATCCATGTATTTTAACATAAGATTATTCCTTAATGTCTAAAATAATTATTTTAATGAAAGCTCAAATTGAAACATATTGAAATTGTTGAATATATTGAAATTGTTTCAAAGACATATATAGTGCAGTTTTTTATCAAAGTTTACCTATTGAAGATAATGGGGCTGCAAACAGGAACTGACACATGCCTCACTTAAAACTAAGACAAAGCTGGGAACAACTGATAAATATAAATTAGCCATGAAAGTGAAATGCACTGCCTACACAGTGTTACACCTCATATTACATGCTGAAGGGCCACAAAGTACACCATCACCATATGTTTGAAAGCTGCCATGACTCACACAGAGGAGGCTGATGAGTAACAGTATCTTCCTTCCCCAGTGTATAGCACTGACCAGAAATCTCCCCTGTAAATGGTTCCATCGTGGGCAGCAGCTGAACGTGCCCCCCATCCTTGTAATTAACTACAGAACTGTAAAATGGTGCTGCCAGGTTTACTGTGCACCAATGCAGAAAGCACTCTAAATTCCTTTAAAGGATGGTTCACACATTTGTCATTTCCCATCCCACTCATTTTGCAGCCAAAAGAGGCTGGAATGCTGTGTTAACCATCTTTTTCATTAATTTCACTTCTTTTTTATCTCTTTTTAGTTATGAATTCTGAATGAATATTCATATGAACACTCATACGAATTTGGTTATGAATTTTTGGTTATGAATTCTGTTGGGCAGTGCCCAAAACCAAAGTCCATATTGTAAACAAGTGAGGTTGCTTTTCTAATTTACATGTAAACATATAGTAGCTATAAATACTGACATTGTTAATTACATACAAAATTGAGCATTGAGTGCTAGGTGGCTGTTTGATAATACCTATAAATTATAGACTCAAGTCAGTAAGTAATAAGCTGCTTTGTTCCTTTTAGAGAAACTGTGAACCTCACGATTTAAAAGCCTGAGAAAAATGTTCCTGAGATGGAGAAGTGCTCTGCACAGTGGCAGCTCTTCAGCCACCTTGTCCCTGTTTTACTCAGTCCTGTGGAGCTCAGATATAGGGCTGAGATACCCTGGTAACTCAGATATGCCCATCAAGCCCTCAGGTGTCCCCCTGAATAGAGCCCTTTTTGCCCAGCAGCAAAAAGGGGAGAGGCAGCAAACAAAAGTAATTTTGAGCATCTCTTGTCAATTCAAGTTGCTCTATAATATCCTATGGCAGAACTGATTTTTTTCTTTGAAGTGAGCTGGATTTCTTCCTTGGCACAAATTGGCACCTGTGGCTATTTACTCATATGTCAGCTTAGTATTTTGTTCTGTTTTCCATGATGGAATTTTTCATGAGGCCTGAGGAAACTGGAGGTTTTCCAGACATGACAGTAAAAGTGAGATGCTATTTTGGTAAATGTGAAAAGAAGATTGATAAATTCAGAAGACATTTTCTTACTTATTCATTGGAACTTAGTTTCCATTTTGTCTTCCATTCTTATAAAATTTTGAACAAATAAGTGTTTTCTCCTAAGTATTTATTGTAGAGTTACTAAGGTCAGAACTGACTGGACTTGGTTTGTTGCAGAATATTTATGCTGTGTCATACCAGCTATTTTCTATATGACACTCCAGGGTAATACAACCACTTGGAAAGCAATCAAGGCAGTGAGACTCTTTTGAAATTTGAAATTCATGGATTTTGTCTTCTTAAATAGCCTTAACTACAAAGTCTGTTTTGCAAAACAATACATACCCCCTCTGCTCTCTCTCAAGAATTTAGACTTTTAATTATTTGAGTCATTCCAGGAATAGCTTTTCTGGAACCCTTTAAAAACAGCCAGTGTATGCTACACCCCAATCATGATTTTTCCATGGCAAGGATTTCTTACAATTTGTCAACAGGAAGTTCTTTTACAATGAGATATGAATAGTGACCTGAATTTCTTACGATTCTGAAACTTGTGTTTTGCCTGTTAATGTGCTCAGCTGATGGAAGTATCACAGCCAAGTCTGCAGCTGAATCATATCAGTGGGTTCTTTGGAGGCAGCAGTGTGAGCAGAGCACTGCTGAGTGCCAGAAAGCCTGGACTGGCAGGGGGCTGCTGGAAACTCATCCCACACATGGTCCATCACAGTGGCTTCAGGGCTGCTCTGGCTTGGGCTGGTGCTCTTTGCCGCCTGGCAGCCTCAGGAGATGCATACAGACATTTTTGCTGCCTCCTGCTGTCTCAAGCAGTCACAACACACCTGGAACCACCCTAAGGACGAGACCTGTAAGCAAAATCACTGTGCCTTTCCCGGCAAAATATAAGAAACTCAATTAAATGGGTGTTTGGTTTGAACCACAAGCCAAAACTACAAGCCAGTGAATGGAATGGACCATGTCTTCTAGAGCTGATTTTGACTCTAGATAAGTAACTACATAGTGATACTTCTGAGTAAGATCAGACTTGAAAAGGGATCATGTAATTTTTTGCCTTTACTATTTCTAGCCCCATGTACTACTCTTGCACTTCCACAGCATCTGCTGTTTGAATATATAACTCAAGAAAATTTACTTGGGTAAATCTTAATCCATTAATGCATGCAAAGCCAAGGCACAAAGAAGTGATTTATATAATTGTGAATACTAATGAGTATGTGCTTCAAGATGATTACATTCCCTGCACTTATAAACTCTTCTCAAGACATAAACTGTTAAGAAATAAAATGAGCTTTGCTTCCCCTACTAGTTTTTTTTTTTTTTTTTTTTTTTTTTTTTTTTAGAAATAAACTTGAATATTCAATTATGGGTTTATTATTCTGTGAATCAGTTTACAGTGATCAGTGGATATAATTTTTAGTATGAAAATGTTATTTGTGCATATTACAGTTCCAGGCATACATTATCCTTTCATGAAAACATTTCAATCTTCAAGTCTTTATGCAAAAGATTGGCCCGTGGGCTCTGCACAGGATGTAAATTAAGTTCTTGTTTGGCTAAATCTGATTACCCTGTAGGGTACCAATCTTGCTTAGTGACAGTGGAAGCTAAAAATTGCAAGCAGGACAGTCCACTTGAAATGGGGCCAGGAAGGGTCAGTTTCTAAACAGCAAATCTGAAGTTTGAACTAGATTTTAATAGCATGCCTAAGAATTTTCAGTTAAACATAGAAGCTGTCTCCTCCATAGCTGCTATCGTTGCTTTTAAATATCATAATGAAATTGAGAAAAGCTCTTCCCTTTTTTTTTAAGTCCAAGTCTTTATTAATCATATGTAAAGATGCTGCAATCACTTTAACCCAGCCTTTAGTCAGTCTGCAGCTTAATTCCCATTTGACACTTCCTTTCTCCTCTCATATTCTATCAAAATTAATGGTCCAACAGAGAAATTCAGAAAATAGCAAAACCACCTCAAGTCAATACAAACGAAACCTCTTTGAATATTATCAAAATAATGTTGCTTTACTGTGGACTTACTAAGCATATGAGAGAGACTAAAAAGGCACATGCTGACACTACTGAATATGAACTACTGCTGTTCCTTCTGACAGGATTAGCTAAATACTTAAATGATAAGAACACTCCCCTGTATTTTTCCTATATTCAGAAGATGTGCACAGAAAAGTCACTCTTTGATCTGTTTCACTAGCTTCAGTTACTGTAGCAGGCTTTTGTGTACATAAAAATTTTATTTTTAGTAGTCTTTGGCATCTCCTTAGCTTTCCTTTGATGTCTAAAGGTTTTATGATCAATAATATCTAAAAGCAGCTGGTGTTATTGCAATTGCTCTGAGTCAAGGATAAAACCCAACAAAAGTAATGCAACACTGGTGAAAATGATACAGCTCTTGGCTGTTCAGAAAATGTAATTATCTCAGTAAATGCATGTGGTTTTTAGTAATGAGATTCAAAATTTCAGACAGATTAATTTTAATAACATCTTTTCACAGTGGTTCTATTAGATATTTTAAATCTATTTAAATCAGACCTCAACACTTACCTAATAGATAAATACCTCACTCCCTCAATAGGTTTTAGATGAAGGGACTCAGCACTCCACACGGAATCCGAATGAATTTGAAGGGGGAAAAGGATAAAACCAGGGCTGGAGATAGCCTGGGCCAACACGCCAGTGTCTGAGGGATGGTGTGCTGGGGAGCTCCTTTCATCTGTTGTCTCATGGAGACTGGGGATGGATTTCCATGTGGCAGCAGTGACACTAGGGATATTGATGTGTTGGAAACCCCAGAAGTGCCTGAGAACGATCAAATGGAAGGTCCAGCTTGACTGACCCAATGTCCTTCTGTGACAAGATGACCTGCAGAGAGGATGAGGGGAAGGGATGTTTCCTTCTAGACTTCACTAAAGCTTGTTTTACAGTGTTTTCCACAGTATTCTCCTGGAGAAACTGGCTGCTCATGGCTTGGATGGGTGCACTCTTCTATGTTAAACTGTCTGGATGTCTGAGTCCAGAGTGCTGGTGGATGGTGCTGCATCCATTTAGCACCCAGTCACAAGCAGCATTCCCTAGGGAGCAGTGTGGGGCCAGTTCTGTTCAATATCTTTATCAATGACCAGGATGAAGGATCCAGGACCCCTCAGTCTGCAGAAGACACCAAGCTAGGCAGGAGTGTGATCTGCTGGAAGCCAGGAGGGCTCTGGACAGGCTGGATTGATGGGCCAAGGCCAATGGTGTGAGGGTCAACATGGTCCTGTCAACAGTGTCAGACCATGAGGTAAGAGTGTGCCCAGGTGGCCAAGAAGGCCAAAGCCATCCTGGCCAGTGTCAGCAGTGATGTGGCCAGCAGGAGCAGGGCAGTGACCATTCCCCTGTACACTGCACTGGTCACAGCCATCCTGGCCTGTGTCAGCAGTGATGTGGCCAGCAGGAGCAGGGCAGTGACCATCCCCCTGTACACTGCACTGGTCACAGCCATCCTGGCCAGTGTCAGCAGTGATGTGGCCAGCAGGAGCAGGGCAGTGACCATCCCCCTGTACACTGCACTGGTCACAGCCATCCTGGCCTGTGTCAGAAGTGGTGGGGCCAGCAGGAGCAGGGCAGTGACCATTCCCCTCAGCTGCTGTGTGCAGTTCTGGGCCCCCCAGTTCAGGAAGGACAGGGAGGTCACTGCTGGAGTGTTCCTGCTCTCTGCAACCACCCCAGAGGGGGTTCTGGAGAGGTGAGAGTCACTCTCCCAAGCCACAAGCAACGGGAGAGGAAATGGCTGGAAGCTGCACCAGGGGAAGTTGAGACAGTAGGAATAATTTCTTCCCCAGAAGGGTTGTCAGGCAGCTGAACAGGCTGCTCAGGGAGATGGTTGAGTCACTGTCCCTGGAGGTATTTAAAAGACAAAGCAGCTCACAGCTTAATCCTAGCATGGTCCAGTGTATGCTGCTACTGGTTTTGGGTGACAAACACTAAAATTGCATGTTCAGAAAACAGTTTTAACTGTGAATTCACAGAAGCACAATCAAAACCTTCCATTTGAATTCCCACAGCTCCCCCATGCCAAATAACACATATCTGCATGATGAGGCACATTAACTCATCTGACATGGAACAGTTTTTTTTCCTTGGATTAGTTTGAGTAGTGAATCAATTTCCTGATCTGGTTCAGCAGGCAGACACAAAAATGTCTGTGCTAATGGAAGTGAGCAGCTCAGAAAATGAAAATGCTTTTGATTGACCTCTACCCATTTAAAGCATATGTGAAACTACCTTAGGGATGTTCTACACAGGCTGTCAGAACATATGGCCATTAACCACCAGTCCACTGGGGCTCTGGTCTCTCCCATTCTGGGACATTTTCTTGTATTATCCAATTATTGTTTTACATCAGAACTACCTATTAAAGTGTGAATTCACATAGTGGTCAAAGCTTACATACTTGTAAGATATGATTTACTGTAAAGCCCTGAAGAATTATATGACATACCCACTATAGTCTATTTCAAAAACTTATTTTCCTAAACATGGTATTTTGTAAATTTTTAATATATACCCTTTACAGTAACTGATGCAGTGTAACATTCACAAATATTTTCAGTTTTGGTTATTATCTCAGCAAACACCATTAATCACTGTTTTCATTTACTAATAATATGTAAAACCACAATTCAGTGGCCACTTTAGTCTGATAATATCATAATTGTATGAAAAACACTGATCTGCTACTGTATCACTAATTTATTTCATTTTGCAGAAAATTATTATAGCTGATGTGGACAAAGCCTTTTTTGCTCCAGCTGAAAAAAGTCTGTGAACAAATCATGTCATGTTTGGATATGAAAAATAGGTCAATGGCTACTGAGATGATGCTTCCAAAAGCAGAACCTTCCCTACAGCCCAGCTTTAGGAAAACACTTCATCTGACAGCATACATTCTTTTTAACAGAATCCTCTTAGTAGGTAGTGGATTGAAAAAAGTAATTTAACTGTATAAATGGACAGAGAGAAGATAGTGAGGAATGAGACTTCTTTTAATTTAAAAATGGCATAATATTTCAGGATTTCACTTGAACCAAGCTCCTTTCAATTGCTGTTACCTGCCTGGAGGCCACAAAAACAACCCTCAGACAAGTTATTTTCAGTGCTTTGGAGAAGCTGGTGAGAAGAGCACATTTTTTGGAAGAGATGAACCAGGAGAAAGCAGTACATGCTTGTAGTAATGTCATTCTTCATGCAGGAGTTACCAGTTTTGTCTTCTACCAAGATTAAATGATGGGTAGCACATTTGTTAAATTGCTCAGCAATTAAAACATTTACCAATTATGGATCAGAGGAGCTCTTGTCCAAGGGAGGCACATTTCTCTTAATTAAAAAAAAGAAAATCTAAGAAGATTCTATTGCATAACACTTTATATGAAATCATATCTTAAATCTTTATCAAAAATAGCAGATAATCACACTGAAGAGAGGATTATTCTAAACAGATTGTATATATACTCTCAATTCAAACTTGTTTCTTCATACTCATTGTATTACTTATGGGTAGTTACTGCCCCAGACAGGCAACTGCTGCAAAATGACGAATTTTTGTCTTTATATATCAATATAGTTAGTGGAGATATCATTCTGAGACCAGACTTCAGGTGCAGCACACAATCTCATATTATTTAGCAGCCATAACTCTATAGTAAAAACAGGACACTCATTATCCATTCCATCTGACATGAAAAAGGAACAGTTTTTAAATGTTTTCTTCATTGTGTTTTGGTGGAGAAATATTTCAGATATTCCTGGAATAAAGGGTAAAGGAAATCTACATACTAATTATAAATTAAGACCAGTGTTGACTTTTATTTACATAGTTTAACAAACAAATTCAAGTAATTATTGCATCAATCATTCAGATTTTGAACATTACTAAAAACCACAATTTTAGAACATGTAGTGTTGCATTCTTCATGGAGCTGTGATTACTGTTCTACATTTTTCTTTCTCCGACGAAGCCACCTCAGAGCTCTCATCAGTGCAACTTGTCCCATGAGGAATGTGATCCTAAAGTTATGTTTATACCAATCTCTAGGATTCCAAAGCCAAGAAAATCATCAGCACACAGAACAAGAACAGGAAAAAAATACACAATTATATTAAAATATCCTTTGGCATTGCCAAATTATGTTCTTTGTGGAAACCCTTTTCCTGCCTACTAAGAGTTAAATAACCTATGAAAAACTCTATGTGTATATCCATATTCAGGAACAGACTGCACATGGATTACATGGTTGCAACTGCATTTGAAATCAGGTGAGATAAAATAGTTAAACCCATGTCTCATGTTTCAGAAGTAAAGCAGATCACCAAGCTATCTGGACTACCTGCCAGTGCTGTGCTTCAGGTAAAATTTGTTTGTGTGTGGATAAAGATGCCTGTGTTAAAAAGGGCAGAGTTGGTCTCATACAAGGGTGGCAAAAAATAAAATCAAATCACACTTCAAAGGCTAATTGTATAACCCAACATTACCCTTCTACTGCAGTATCTTTTAAAGATAATGCCTTTAATATTGTCAGTTAGTCTTTATATCTTTAAATAATTTTTTATTAATCATGCATGGCTTCTGGAACCAATTACAATTATTCACAGTATAGTCTGCATCAGCCCTTTTTAACCTCTGCAAACTTGCTTCAAGTTCTTTGCCCCTGTTACAAATTAAGATAATATCAAAATTTTTTTCTAGTTTCTAACAAGGATCTCACTTCCATGTTGTAAAATGCTCACAAGAAGCAATTGGATACACAGAATTCTGTAACTAGAACACTAGGATTTAGGTCTTCTCCTGAGATATCTGGGGCAAACCTTGCATGCACAGATCTAACACAAGCCTCAGATAGCAGCCTCTCAGTGAGGACAGCAGCCAAATTCACACTGACAGGCAGCACTGAGCTACCCCTTCAATTGTCATGTTAAATAAAAGTATCATGCCAGCATTGCAACTGTTTCTTTTCCCCTTTCACGTTTAATTTTCTATATCCTTCTTGAATTTTTTTCCAAAACTAAACTCTATTTCCAGTCTAAGTACCCTGAACTAAATATTCAAGGCATCTATGCACAGTCATTGCTTCAATTTTAACTACATTTTAGAAGTTGCAACACTTCAGCTGCCAGTTTTCAGGCCAGCTGGCAATACTGCAAAAGAACATACAGCTAAATGCATAAACAGATTTTTATAAATATGACCCCTCAAAATCAGACTGCCTGTGAAAAGCTCTGCTGTTTTCAGGGCTGTGCAGTTCCACTTTGAAACTACAACAATGCAGCCAACACAACCTGATTTTCCAAGTCAGTAGCAAGGAAAGTCATGTATAAGTACAAAGCCTGAATTTTGTTCCCCTGAAGATGGGACACTATCCTAAAGTCACTACAACAATGGCAACTGGAAACCAGTTCTAAGATAAACTATTTGCATTCCCACTTATCAATTATAGGCAATGTATTGACAATCCTTTCACTAAAAACAATTTCTTATTTTGCATCTTTTCATGCTGTTGTTTTGGATTATGGTGAGGTTTCCCCCTGACCCTCCATGGGCAAATTAAGATGTGTAGGTTTAAATATTTGTGAGTTAAATTGTTCTTCCAGGATTTTACAGTGTTTTATGGTTTATGGACAATATACAAAGAAACTTAAGCCACCATTGGTTACAGATCAGCTGCAGTGATGGCAGAACTCTCACTAGCATTATGCCATAAGAAACCCAGTCACACCTGATATTTGAGCCTAATAATCTCCCAATCCAGTACAGAGAGGAAACTGCAGTTGTGCTTTCACATTCAGTGGTCAGCATTCCTGGATTAAGTGCTGTCTTCCTTCACCTTCCCACTCCTCCCTCACTTCTAGCCCTTTTTCAAGTGTGCACAGCTACCTGCAGGGGTATGTGAGTTTGCAAGTCATTTTTCACCCCTTTCAGATCCCCAGTCCAGTTTATTGAGCTGTTTTACACACAGTAACAGTGAAACAAGGCAGGAGATGCTCTGAAGAGTTGGATGTGGGTTCACCAAGATGTAGCTGAGGTTCTACCCAGGACTGGTGATCAATTTATGCCTTGTCAAACTCAAAAGCTGATCACTTTTTTACTAGACACTGGCAAAATAACAGACCCAGGATTATTAAATATTACTCCCATTAAATGATTTTCCTTTGAGATAAATCACATTTACTCGTCCTTATTTAACAGTCAGCTAGAATCTGTTATACAGAACTTTCAAGTGGTCTATTTGCATATTTATCAGTTTCAATTAGCAGCATGAAAAAACCTGTGCCCTAAGATAATAAAATGTGCCTGATCTTGTCTCTTTGAATTTCAGACTTGAGCTTATCTTTCCGCTAAAACAACAATAAGCAGCAGCAGAACTCAAATGATAATGCAGATTTGTCAAATGCTAAAAACAGCATTAAAAAAATAATTTTCCAAAATTACAGGGGTTTGTGCTGTTTTACCAATTACAGAAAAACCATTCAAATTTTAAACTTCATCTTATATCTTTCACCTAAACTGTAATGTATAATGGTCAACATAAACACCTTCTACATACCTGTTATACTGCAAATGCTTTTTTAAATTTTTACTTAGAAAGTCCTTGTAAAAGTCAGCCATTTCTTCTGCACTCAGTGTTGCTTTTTGACCTGAAAATAGGTTTTGGTGTAACAAAGTCAAGGCAATTCTTTGGACCAAAACACTGGGTTAGATGTTAGGTCTAACTCCTTGCTCCTATAAGCTTTCTGTGTAAACCTGAACAAGTTAATGCCTTTAACTTTTAACCTTTTAAAACTTATCTAGAGAGCACAGCAGATTAAAAATACTGATCATCTTGAAGCTGGCATAGTTCTTAAACCCCTATTCCTTGTGCAAGTAATAAAGTTTATCAGCTCTTAGGGAAGCAGCGAGCCACTATGAAAATGTGCATAGATCTAGGAGTATCTATCCTTCAAATAAAATAATTTCTCATAGGTCTGAAGCATAAAGAGTACCAATAAGAGCATTTAGTAACTTAATTTCCCCCCCTAAAGCAAGTCCATAAATATCAAAAGAACACTATCCACAACTGACATGGTATTTTCAGATGTAATTCTTTTTCTATTTCTGTTAATAAATTCCAAGTAACTTCAGGCAAAAAGTTTATGTTCTGAGATATGAGACTTCCAAACAATCTAGTAGGCAATTATTTTGAGAACAAAAGATGATTTTGAATATGTCACTCATAACCAGAATATAAAAAGGTCCAGGAAGACCTGTGGCTACAGCACAAGATGTCTAATCCTGAGAACCAGCAAATATTCTCAGCTCTACCAGACAATTCCTACACAACCCTTCTGGCACAAAATGTCCCTAAAATGACAGTCAAATCTCAGTGCCCCAGGGAATATGGATATGATAAGGGAAATGGAATTGCAATATTCAACTTGCTATGCTTCCAAAATGCATTTTAAGGCTTTTGAGATTGACCACAGAAATGTAAATTATTGATTGGTTCTATTAGTCATTATTAAAAAAACTAATATACCACAATGTATTAACATACTATGGGATAAATTAACTATAAAACCATTTGAAAACTGCCAGGTTAATACTTACAGTTAATTTGTTTCTTCATACTGGTATCAGAAAACTGATTAATTACATAGGAAAGTAAGTTCTGTTCCAACTGTTTGTGTATATTTTTATTTGTACAAGCATTCACAGCTGTATTATAGAATAGCTCACCAAAGGCATGCAGTTGATATAGATTTATTTTTAATGGAAGTATGTGGTCACTCTCTTTTACTTCTAGAGTATGAAAGCAAAACAAAAACCCCAACAAAACAGCAATGTAAAAGAAGTGGGCTTGAAACAACATAAATCTTAATTAAAATTACTTCTCAAGCAGTGATCACCAGAATACAAACAGAAAAGAAAAATAATGGTCTGTGACATACAGAACATCAGAGCAGATGCTTCACTGAACTCAAACAGATCATTATTCTGTGAACAAAGTGTTCAACCTCATACTACAATGCCCAATTCACCATTATTATGAAGGCATTTTGTTTTCATTTTCACACAATGAATTAGAGGGACAACTATTTTATAGCTACTGTACCCAGGCAGAGACAGGCAGATAGCAGCTGCCTTACCCCCCCTCAAGGAAAAATATTGTATTCACTGGACACACCATGGACCTGGAGCCCAAGACTCTGAATTTATCCACCATCCATAACATGCACTTGAGGCAAATGCTCTGTGTGTTTATCTCAGGCAGCTCACTGGCTTAGGAGGTGTGAAAGTAAAAAGTCCCTTCCTCCTCCTCAGGCTACACAATTATTACATTACTGGGCTAGGATTTCAGCACATTCCCTCAAGCTGCAGGGAAGGAATTAGGGGGAGAACAGTGCAAGAGATGATCTGACCCCCACATGCACATCTCTGAAAAGCTCCTTGTCTCTTATTATCACACTCCTGAAAACAGCTCTAAATCCTACCCCTAAGATTTACTTGTGACAGAACACAAAGAGCATAAACTAACCAAATTCAAAGTTAAGCAGAATGCATCCTAAGTTATTAACAAAGATCTCACTAACCTGATTCATCTCTCATTTCCAGACCCTTGGCTTTCAGTCTTGAATAAATAAATTCTTCTTTTTCCTAAAACATGTTTTTCCACATTAGAATGGGATGTAGTCAGTCCTTGAAGCTAACCATTGGTTTTAATTACATAGCAACGTGGTGTTCAACACCCTTTGAAATAACTAGCAATACTTGTTATACTTGCAAGTGTCAACTGAACACTTTTCTTAGTCTAGCGAGTTACTCTGGTCACTTAGATCCTGCTACCTGCATGCATCAATTAATTCATGCAAGTGTCCTACTGATACTCATAAAACTGATTTGTGGAGTAATGCTACAGCCAAACTTTAGTGCTGACTGACAGGAGTCAAACTTTCAGTTTATAAAACAAACTATGGAAACATGCTGTACTGTATAACTGAGATTTTGAGCATAGAGGAAAACATGCAGCCTAAAAAATTAAAATTATTTAGACACAGTAATAATTTGTGTGTGAGTTTTACAGACTTAAAAACAGTTCTGTGGAATTAAAAAAAACCAAGCTTCATTTATTTCTGGGATCTTTGCAAGTTTTGAGAGGATATGATGTTCAACATCATAAACAATGGTGAATTACTGAACTGTTACTGTTCTTCCAAAAATGCCACATTGGCTGGGAGATGCTAAAATCAGGAAAGACAGACTCACTTTAGCCTTGCTGGGATGTGCTGTCAGTAAAATGGGACATACCATTTACCCTCATTTAGTCTTGGTAATTACACCAAATTTCTCTCACTTATGACAAGAGAAAAACCAGCCATGAAATAATTTTCAACAGCTGCTCTAGCCACAGATCCAGCATGTCGGGCAGCTACAACTTTATACTTTCAGTGCAAGACAGGAAAAAGGCAAATACTCTATGCCACTAGGCAGCAATAAAACGCGCGGGCTGTTTAGTTTTGTGCATCATTTAAATAAATGAAGGACAAAACCATCATTTCCCCCGTGACGCTGAGGGCGTTAACAGCGGGCAGAAGCGAGCCCCGGGTTTCGGGCAGGCAGCAGCAGCAGCAGCGGGCGCGGGCCCGGCGGGCTCACCTGGCGGAAGGCGCGGTTGTGCCGTGCCCAGAAGCGCTGGTTGCTGGCCTGCGCCTCCTGGCGCGCCTCCCGCAGGCGCCGCTCCAGCGCCGACTCCTCGGGGGGCACGTAGAAGATGACGGGGCGCAGGTTGGAGTGCTTGTCCGGGGGCCCGATCCAGTCACTGTGCGAGTGTGGAGGGGGACGGAAACCCAGGCCCTGCAAACACAGACACAGCGCGTCACCAGCACCGCTGCGGAGCTGCTGAAGGACCTCGCAATTTGGAATAAATTCCCAAACGCCACGAAGCCTTAAAGCATAGCAAGTTCAGAAAGAAAGCACATTTATTTACTGTGACCAGTTGGTTTTTTAAAAAAATTTTTGTTGTTTGTTTTCATTTTTCTACCACTGATTTCACGGAGAGAACCAGCAAGCGTATCCAAGTTTTTTGCGGCGCTGATCTCTGCCCTCTGGCGACCAGTGCCAGCACCCGAGGGAACAGTGAAGCTGAGGCAGGGGAAATTTAGGCTGGATATTACAGGCTCTTCACCCAGAGGGCTGAGGGTCACTGGAACAGACTCCCCAAGGATGGGGTCACGGCCCCAAGCACGACAAGCTCAAGGAGCTTTTAGGCAACTCTATCAATGGTGCGATTCTTAGGGCTGTTCTGTGCAGGGCCACGAATTGGATTTCGGTGATCCTTGTGGTGGCCTAGAAATTAATATTTTATAGCCTAGAAATTAGTATTTTATAATTCTGCGATTCTAAGTTTTCCCCAGCCCAGCGTTCTTCCCGCATCCCTGTGCCCACACACAGGCGTGTGCCTGCCCCAGCCGGGTTCGGAACACCTGGGGTTAGCTCACAGTCCGGACCTCAGCGCCCCTCCAACACCCAACACCGGGGGCCTCGGCAAACTCATCAAAAACCAGAAGCCGCGGGGATCGCGGTTTGCTGCCGGCTGCCCCCGCCCCGCCGGCGTTACCGGGGGGCAGCCGGAGCGCTCCCCGCTCAGGGCTCCGCGGAGCCGGCGGCCCCCGAGGCTTCCCCCGCGGCCGCCGCAGGAGCCGCCGCCGCGCCCCGCCGGGTTTACCACGCTGTCCGGCCGCTCCCCGCGCTCCGCCGCGCGGCCGCTGCCGGAGGACGCGGAGGAGGACGCGGAGGCGAGGGGGTGGCGGCGGTAACAGCCACCGGCCCGCAGCACCCAGGCAGCCGCCATGGCCCGGCGCTTTACGGCGCTGCCGTGCGGGGGCTGCGGGCGGGGCGGGGCCAGGTCGGGGCCGGGCCCGGGCCCGCCTCGGCCTCCGCCTCCCTCTGCGCGGCCGGGCCGGGCCGGGCGGGGCTCGGGCGGTTCGCGGCGCTCGGCCCGTGGCGCAGCGCCGGGCCGGGCAGCGGGTCCTCGCCGGGCGGCGGGTGAGTGAGTGAACGACGGCGGCGGGTCGCGGGCGCCGCGCGGGTTCGCTGCGGGGCCGGTGGGGACGAGCCTCCCGCAGGTGCCTCGGCGGCGGCCCGGTGTCATTTCCTCTTCGCGCTGCGCCGGGCCCCACCGCGGGGGAGGCGGGAGGTTGCGGCCATGGCGGGGGCGACGAGTTCAAAGAGGCACCACCAAGGTATGTGCGGGGTCGGAGCGCTGCCCCGCGGCTGTGGCGCCCGAGAGCCGTCGGGTTCGGCCGCTGTTCTCCCCTCGCTCCGGGTTCTCCCTGGGCTGCGGGTGCCCTGTTTGTTCTGCGGCGGCTTCGGCTGCAGAGCAGGTGGGGAAGGCTGGGGGTGAGCAGCCTGGAGCTGGGCGTGCGGCAACTAAAGCGTCGCCCCTGCGGCCCGGCCGGGAGAAAGGTGTAAAAAAATTAAAGGGTTATGAAATATCAGCTGAGCGGTTTATTCGTATTGGTGAAGGTACTTAAAATAGTTTGCTGAAGTGCTTCAGAATGTAGAAGTTGCAGTGTGTGCTCGTGTAGCACTTAAGCAAGTCTTGTTCTCGTTTTCCTTGTAGCTCGTCAGAAGCCGGACGGGGGAAGAGGAATGGATATGGGTAACCAACACCCATCCGTGAAACGGTTACATGAGATACAGAAACAAGTCAAAGAGATCGAACAGCAAGTGGCTGTCTTCAGCGGTCTGTCTACCGACCGAGATTACAAGGAACTGGAAAGAAACCTTACAAAACAGCTTTTTGAGATCGATTCTGTGGACACCGAAGGGAAGGGGGATATCCAGCAGGCCAGAAAGCGAGCTGCCCAGGAAACTGAGAGGCTGCTGAAGGAACTGGAACAAAATGCAAACCATCCGCGCAGACTGGAAATAGAGGCTTTATTCAAGGAGGCACAGGCTCTTGTGGAACGCGAGATCACACCTTTTTACGAAGGAGGAAACGGTATAAGTGATGAATTTGAAGAAGGCATTCAGGACATTGTGCTGAGGCTTACCCAGGTGAAAACTGGAGGGAAAATTTCTCTACGCAAAGCAAGATACCGGACTCTGACAAAGATATGTACTGTCCAGGAGATTATAGAGAATGCTGTGAAGAAACAGCTGTCCCTGCCACTCTCTAATGATGTTCATCCTTCTGTCTCCAAAATTAACTCTGTAATGTGTGAGGTGAACAAAGCCAGAGGAACTCTCATTGCGCTTCTAATGGGAGTGAGTAGCAATGATACCTGCAGGCATCTGTCCTGTGTGCTCACAGGCCTCATTGCTGATTTGGATGCTTTAGATGTCTGTGGTCGCACGGAAATAAGAAACTACAGAAAGGAAGTAGTAGAAGAGATCAATAAATTGCAGAAATACCTGGACTTGGATGAAGAAGCAAATTCTACTCAGGCTTATGATTTGGCAAAAAATCAGTCCATTCTGAAAATAGAAGAGATCCGTAAGAAGATGAAGGAAGTTCATTCCTTACTTCTAAAAACAGAGAATGCCTCTGATTTGTATCTGGGATTGAAAGCAGAGTTGCAGGGACTAATTGCCCACCTAGATGAAGTGAGTCCAGGAAAAAATCCCTGCATTAGAGAGGCCAGGAGAAGAGCAGTAATTGAAGTTCAGACTCTTATAACATATATTGATTTGAATGAAGCGCTGGAAAAAAGGCAAAAGTATCCAGAGCAAACTGCTGTTGAACATCGTTGTCATAAAGCAGTTTGGACTGTGCTTGGAAACTTGTCTCAAATACAGAAGGAGGTGATTTCGTTTGATGGAAACAGAACAGATAAAAATTACATGAGACTGGAAGAACTTCTTACAAAACAGCTTCTAGCCCTGGATGCTGTTGATCCGCAAGGTGACGAGCGGTGTAAGGCTGCCAGGAAGCAGGCAGTAAAGCTTGCACAGAATATTCTTTACTATCTGGACATGAAAACAGACGAATGGGAATACTGAAAGAGCCATGGCCTGACACAGAAGAACGTTTTCCCCTTTGGCACCTTAGGAAGATCATTGGCAGCACATAATAAAGTATTCTGTGCCTGCTGAAATAATGGAAATTGCATAAGCAGTTGACTTGGCTATATGTCTGCTATCCCACGCAGTCACCCACTTGCCATGGCAACTGTCAGTACACCATCAGCAATTCTGGTCACTGATATAAGCAAAGAAGTGCAATTCTCTGAAGGAATAGCTTAATACTTGATCAAATAGCTTCTTCTTTTTTTTTTTTTTTCCCTTCTCTTTTTCTTTCTTGTTTTTATTTCAATAGCCTTGTGCAATGTTCAGTGAATGCAGGTTTTTCAAAGACACAGAAACTTCCTTATGGTACAATACTGGCAAAACTATTTAAGGAGACTGAACATGAAAATTAGTATTAAGGCATGAGGCTCCATCCAGCAACTTCACAGCAGTCTGGATGTCCTGTTAATGTGCTGTCATGACATAAAGTACTAAGGGCAAAAAGCCTGCTGGCTTTTGGATTGTACTTGATTTATTCCATCCATCATAGCATCTAGATATCTCAGTTAATGGAGCTATAATGCCAGCTGCAAATTAGCATTTACATAGCAAAGCCAATTATGTCAATTTTTGTAATACCTGAGCCCTTTGATTTGCAAAACCAGGTCTTTTGTTGGTGGAAATTCTTTCAAGTTATTGCTTTAAGGTACTGAGACTTGGAGAGGAAAATCTGTACATTTATACCAAACAGATAAAGGGGATTTTGAGGATTTCAAACTGCCATCCATACACCCTTGAAAACTGCACTGAACTTTATGTAGTGGCTGCTTAGGTGTCTTTTTAAACTCTGCTGTTGTGTCTGGTTTTCACATTTGGCGAAAACATAAACAGACTTCACTTTGAAGTGAAATGTGCATTTTGGAATTATTTTTGTAAAATTAGGTAGCCAGCTATAAAGATGTCCCTAATGATGTAAGTATGTGCTACATGGTCAGGTGTGGCTTCGAGCATGTCTTGGAAGGACTTGTGGCAAATGTCTCTCTCTGCAACTCATTCACTTATTTCAGAAGCTTCATAAATAAGCTTGCTTGTACTGTTGTATGCACCTACCTTTTTATTTGTGGCTGCTAGTGCCAATCACATTTCTACTATAGCATGTTTTTTGGCATTTTTTGAAAGCATGGCATTAAAATGATTTGAGTATATACAGATATATATAAAGAATATAGATATATATAAAGGTATATTCAATTGTGGATAATTTGCACTCAGCTCTTTCAGGATGAACTAAGGAATTAGTATTCTATAGATGATGGTTTGCACCACTTTAAGGAGTAGAAACCATTTCAGATGTTACAATAAATATTTTTAAGATCTATTTTTGTCTGATTAGAGAAGATAGTACTGTCTGTGAGAGACAAGTGCCTTTATGACACTGCTATCTTGCACCGTCATATGTAGATATAGGAACTCTTTACTGGCAGCTTGATACATTTGTAATCTTTGCAAACTGGATTTTTCAGGTATATATCTAATTCTACTGTAGTATATGTCAAGCTAACACAATACAACAGGTGACAGTTGCCCTATAGAGTCCTGAGAATGAGTATCAAATTTGGGAAATTCATATTCTGCTTAAAAACTGAAGTGTTGGTGTGGAGGTGGGGGACTTGGGGCAGGTCTTCTGTGCCTATTGCTACAAGAATAATATGTTTGTTCATAACATGCTATGAGATGTTGATTGAAGGCTGCATACCTTCAGAGTGTGAATAGATTTTGTTTGTGATTGTGCAGGTGATTGCTTTGCAAATCTGCTTGCCAAAACCGACGTAATTGAGTACAGTGCCTAAGGCACGATTTGGCAATGACAGAATGTTTGTTGGAGGATTCTTCCTGCTCCTTCAGAGACACAACCCTGTGGAATTTAACTCTCCTTCACAAAAAAAAAAAAAATTCCCCCAATTAAAATTCCAATCTCTGTTTGAATATTATGTGGCTAACACAGAATATTAATAATGTTATACACCTGAATTATTTTACTCATTTCAAGCTCTCTACATGTTTGAATTGCAACTTGTGATTTGCACTTACATTTTTAGGAAAGATAAGGATTTGATATTGTAATGATGTTAATAATTTTTCCTTAGTATTACTGTTGGGTCTGCAGTGGTTACTTGTAGTTTGTTTGAGCAGTTTAGTGTCTGTGTTCTCTGGCAGATACGTGTAGTTTTATAAGCATTTGAGCCTCTTATGTAAAAATGAGTAAGTATAGTTATCAGATCTCTCCTATTTTAAATGTGTCTTTTAGTTTTCCTGGATGGATTGTTATGCCTGCATCTCTAAGAATGCAAATATGTAATGATAGTGTAATTTGGCTGACTGAGTAGAGTCCAGTAGCAAGATACTACGTGAATTAAGCTTCTTTCCTTTGTTCTGTACTCTGATAAATTGACTATTTAAATTTTGTGGTATAATCTTCATCTGGAATGGGTTTAATTCACAGTTTTTGCATGAATGAAAGTAATAAAATATATGTGCTTAACAAGAAAAAAAAAAGGCAAAACAAAAAAGCCCAAAAAACCAAAAAAAGAAATGCACAGGTTTCTCAAAAATTTGCTTTTATGCTGAAGAATGTAATTTCTCTGTTTTTCATATCCAAAGATTCAGAGAGACACAACTTTTCTTTCCAATACAGCAGGCTAAAATAATCAACAAAATGTAAATGGACCAAATGGCAGAAGCCTGCATTTTAGTGCTATATAAAATCGAATAACTTTTCTGTGTGCTGCATTATGTACCTTAGAGCAAAATAATCGAGTGGATATTCTGGGGGAGAGGTAATCCTGAATCATGATTCCTATTTGTTAACCAAATTTCTTTTTAAACCAGTTTTCTTTAGTTACTTCAGTATTTTTTTGTTGTTGTTGTTTGCCACTCAGAGTGGTTTTTCTGTGATTTTTCTGGATTTTTATATCACAGAAATCCAAATCTATGGAGAAGATTTTTGTTAAGTACAATTCTTACCTTTTAAACTTAACAGAAGTCAGTGTCTGTGCTCCTAATGGTGTACCTGTCTTCAGTTATTGCTGTGTAGGAGTTGACATTTGTGTTCACAGATCCAAGATTAAATATTGCAGTGTTAAATTCTTGATTATTAATACAAATACATTACCGCTTTTACTAGGTATTCATTTGAATGTTACGCCCTGATGCCTTTCTCTATTTATTTTTGAATGTGAGTTATCAGAATGTAAATTATTTTTGTCTTAGAGCAAGTGTTTTTATTAAACATAAAGACAGAAAGCTCTTTTTTTCCCCCCTCCTTCTTGAAAAGTTTGCTTTTTCACTGCTGTATTGATTAAAATAAAGTTCTTTGTGTGGATACCACTCCTACTTGCTAAATCTGGTGCCTGTTGGTTTCTCTGCATTCCCCAGCAGCAGCTTTGCAGCCTGCAGGCTTGCACTTGGCTGATGGCTGCAGCAGTGCTGGTGGCAGCGTGCAGATCTTGCCACTTTGCCTTCGGAGGATGCTGCCTGAGCAGATGAGCTGGTGAAACTGATGGAGTGATTCTCTTGGTGCAAAGTCAGCGTGGACGGATCCCAGGGCCTTTAGCAGGAGCCCAGCTGGGCTGGTTTCAGGCTGTGCATGTGAGGCAGGTGCCCTGTGTTCCCTGATGGCTCCCTGTGTTTTTTGGAGGTGCAGTGAGCCACGTTACCGGCTCGCTGCTGATGGAAATTGAGAATTCTCTCTCTGCCCAGAAAGCTTTGTGCAGTTTCTTCTGCTTGGCCAACTTCAGTGAGTGATTGAAGTAAATAAGTCTCTCCAATAAAATGGGAGAAAACAAACAACAAAAATGGACAAGGGGGTTTAATGAACCAAACTGGCTTTCAGAAATGCATCTGGGCCAGGGCTGCTGCAAAATGAAGGGGTGGGTGGTACAGCCATGGGCTAGGGAGCAAATGGTAACAATTCTGGTAGCAGCAAGTCATTAGATCAACTTGCAAAGTTAAATAACTGAAGGAGGAAAAAGGAAAGTGTCAACTATCAACTCCTACAAAGAAGTAGGAATTTTCTGCTTCACTAATGGGGTGTGATGAAGGCAATACAAATGAATCATGTATGGAAAATAAACCAGTGGCTTTCAACTGCACTTTCATGATCATGTCACAAGGATCCTTATAGAAGGTAAGGTTGGAAAAGACTGACTGATTTTGTATCTTTGTACAAAGTACAATCATGTTAAAGTACTACACAGGCTCTGGAAAAGCCTTGCCCAGAAAATACTGGGTAAGAGCAGGGTTTATAAAGGTTGAATGTTCCCATAGGTAACAACTTCACTGTATTTTCTTTCCCTTTTTACAATAGAGCTTATTTGAAGGAAATATATTCTTCAAAGACCAGTAAATCCTCTGGGCCATGGCTCTAGATGTTGCTCAGCCAGCTGCTGACCAGTTTGTCTTGATTGCCTGTTTACTTGTCAAAGAGAATTAACCTTGTAAGAATATTTTTTGTGTGTGTTTTGGTGCCTGAAATGGTTCAACTGGAAAACCACCATATTTTATTATACTATTACATTTATATATTGCTATATTTATTTTAGGTGTATCCTCTCCTTTGGAGAATTCTCAGCTGAGAATTTAAGGAGTGGAAGGACATTAGTACTGAGCTCACAGATTGAAGGCCTGGGGGTTCAAGCTGGCTGCCAGAAGGAGACATTTAAATGGCAGGATCCAGGAAAACATTCCTGCTAGAGGAGACTGCTAGCAGAGACATGACCAAATGTTTTTCAGAGCTGTGTGTCTGTCCCTCTGCTGCTGATGAGCTTTCATTGAGAAAGTGGATTCTTAGGAGAATATTCCCTGAAACTCTCTAGAGCTTTTTGTTTTAGATTAAACTGAGAAATTAGGTTTAAAGCTTTTGCTGAGGTGTGGTGGGGCAGACCTGGGTATCATTCTGATTTGCTCCATGGAACAACCGTGTCCACGATGTTTTCAGCTATATGGGTAGGCATGTACATGTCAGATAAAAGCTGGTCATTAGCTGAAGAAGCTGAGAGTGATCTGGGCTTTTGTTGAAGGTTTTGCACAACACTTACCCATTCTCTACACAGCCTTTGGTTCTGGGGACTGCCAGACACAGATGATTGCATGAGTTGCAACGCTTGACAGCTCAAAAAATAATGAGGACCTTTTCTAAGTCTCCAAACTTTTCCTACAGGACATGAATTGTTGCAGAGTTTGCCATTAGAAATGGAAAAGTACAATGAGTTTCTTAATTGGGCCATTTCTCCTCAATTAGTTTTGCCAGACAAACTTCTGTGCCACAGGAGTTCCTTGTGAAACCTGTATTTCAGGCAGCTAATCAGGAGCATCTCATGAGGGAGGAAACACCATGATGGAGTGAAACGTCCTTAGTAAGGTCCAGAACCCGCATCCCAAACCAATCTGTGATCATGGCCACCAAAAGTGCAAACCAAAGAAGCAGGGAGACGAGAAAGGCTGGAGGAAAACAAAACAAAAAACTAGTGCAGTTGTCAGGTTTGACCAACTTAATTTAGTTTTAGGACAAGAAAAGCAAGCAGAGAAAAGCTGCCTTTTGGCTGGGCACAGTTGTACATTGCCTACGCCCTGCAGTTCCACGTTGTTTTCCACCCTATGTCACCCCAAGTGCTCCTCCGGGGCACGATGTAGGTGATGGGGGTTAGCCTTGGAGTGCCCTCGGGCCAGAGGGTGCCACCCATCTCCAGGGATACCATAATTGCCTTCATTCTCTCTGAAATGTGTGCTGTGGCAACTCCTAGCGCATAGAATATCAGCATGGCTTGCACAAGGCAGTGTGCAGCATGAAGGTGATACTCTGTAATAAAGTAGTAATTGGAAGGGGTTGTGTAATAACTGCTAGCAAGTCTGAGTAAGATATCTTTTGTGTGTTTATGCTGAATTTATTAGGTTTTTAAAGAAAATTCTTCATAACATTTTATTCAAACCTGGAGCCTGTGATCAAGTGTCTCTTGCTTACCTTCCAGAATGGCCCATGTTAGTACCACATGAAAAGGGGGTTTGAAGAGCTCCATGTCAGTGGATATTTATGAATGGCCTCTGCTCACTCTCAGACAGGCAGTGAAACCCAGATTTTCCAAAACACTCAGCATCCAAAGTTCCCACCGTGACAAGTAAGGGCATGTTTTGAAAAGGAGCCCATGCACAGACCCAAACACTGTCATTTCTTGTCACAGACAACCACAGGATCATCCCTGCAGCTAATCAAGAAGCCACTTAAATGGCTTTGCCTCATTTCTCCAGTGAAAGGTTGTTCCAAAGCATCATTGCTGTGAGGACTGAGTAACCTTCTAATTTCCGGCATAAACATATTCATGAGAAGCTTTTCATCTCCCCTAGCGTGTAGTCTGCAATATATTTATAGGCCACAGCTGAATTGCCTCTCAGCTCTGGATTTGCTTGGCTACCAAGCAAATACACACCCAAACAGGCTGAGCTCCTTTGAAAATCTCTATTCTCTGAATCCAAAACAAATTATAACTGGCACTTTGCATTTTTTTCAGGAGTTTTTCCAGTTCTGACAAAAAACTTCCAACTTGGAGTCCATACATGTACACTGTTGGATGTATTGTTTCAAAGGAAATAGAAAAGAAATTTTAATATTAGCTCTGTAGCACCGAAATTGTGAATTACTTATTTTCAGTACTTTCTTATGGCATTATCATCATGCCCAGCTTGCTTTGCCATTAGAATATTGTAGCAATTGATAGTTTTGAGTTCTGAAGAGGATTAGAAACGTTTTCAACCTCTGCTATGTTGGATGGTTTTGCATCAATAGTAGGTGTGCTGTTGTTTGAAGGAACTATGTGTGAGTGGGTTTTGTATCAGAACATCTCACTGACCATTTCACTCAACTGGAAGTGTGAGTTTACTTTGGCAGGTGCAATAGATTAAATAGATTAAAAGGTTCTTTGGGGAGAGTCCACTCCAATTCATGGCAAAGGTTTTTGAAATCATCAGTCAAAACAGGAGACTGCTTAGTAAGTGTGGCCATACTGTAGAAAAATGATTTACATTGCTGTCATGTATAGATATGTTCTAATTTTCATTATTAAGAGTACTAAAATCTCAAGAAAAAATATCCAATAAACTCAAAAACATCCTACTGTGCATTTATACACAAGTGAACATTCATACGAGTTGTGCACTGTGGTTTTCAACCTTCTTCAAGTTATAAACTCCAAAAAATACATGTGGCAAATTAAAATCTGCTGACCACTGTTGCCTTTTGGGAGCTTCTGAAAGTGCCAGGGATCACTAAGAGTCTGCAGAATACTAACTGGAAAGATTATTGCCATGCAGTAAAGCCAGTGGCTGTTTTAGAAAGCCTCGGAATAGCCTCATTTCAACTCAGTGTTTTGGAACATTTCTCAGCATCCCTGTTTTCAAAGCAGAAGCCAATTTATTGTCTCCTTTGTTTCTACAGAGCTATTGTGTTTCTGCTGTATTTGTCTCTGTCTTTTCATTTATAACCATTAATTCAGTTTTGTGGCAAATTTCATCATATCTGGTCCATCTTGTTTTTCCCAAGCATGAGTTTCTTCCCAAGTTATTAATTATTTTGTGGGCGGTATTTCCACCACGTCACTGATGGCTGAGCTATTTCTCTGTCCTGGTGCAAACCTCACAGCTGACATTTTGGGTGCATTTCTTTGGAAAAGATAAATTTTCCTCACTTGGTCAGACGTGGAGACACTGGAAAAATACATGTTCTCCACACGAGTTACTGTGTTATGGATCTCTGGGACCCAGGGCCTGGTAGTTGGGAAGTAGCTGTTTGAGTTACAAGGCAGCTGGGAGGATTTTAATGAGCTTCATTCCTTGTACAGAAAAAAAGAGAATGTTAGGAGGCTGCAGCAACAAATGAGAAACCATGAGGAGGTAGAAGAACAGCCAACAAGGTGACTGAAAATACTAATATTGCTGATATTCTCAGCTGATGGGAGGTAGGAGAAAAAATGGAGAATGGCATGGGGCTCCAGCAGGCAGCATGACAGCAGGGCAGGTCCTGAGACTAAATCCAGGCTCTGCCAGGAGTCCAGATCAAAAGGCAAGGCTGGTGCTAAAGCAGGTGTGAGGGCAGGCCAGGAACACAGCCAGAGGGTTGGGGGCAGGGCCCCAGCTCCAAATATTCAAGGATACCAATCAAAGGGGTCAATGTTTGAGACAGACTCTGCTAAGCAGTTAGGGGACCACAGGGCAAGGTTAAACCATTGGAAATTTGGTGTTGGTCTCAGGTATAAGGATGCATTCCTACAAATCCAGAGAGCAAAGTCAGCTGCTGAATACCTCAAGGACCTGAGTGTGGAAAAGGTCTGGGCCTTCAGCAAGTGTGCAATTTCTGATCACATGATACAAAATTAGCCACACACCTGTACACCCAAAGCTCATGATGCAATTGCATTCTGACTTCCTTACTATGGGATGATGTTATTTGGGGTGATAATTTATAGGATGATGATTTATAGGGTGATGATTTATAGGATGGTGCTGTGTGACTGAGGACTAGCACATGCAATATTTGTATTTAATGCAAGGACAGTTGAGCTTGACTCACTGAAGCTGTACAGAGCTTCATGTGGAAATCTGAGTGGTCACTTCCAGTACCCATTTCAGTTTTGACACTACCTCACAGAGAGCTTTCTGGAGTGTTTCTAGCTATCCCTGTGGTATGGACATAAAGATGATGAAGATGTTCCTAGAATGCACCAGATTCAATATCTCCATTACAGAAAGGGAAATATTACTGACATTGCACAGGGGAATAAGGAACCCACTTTGAGATATCATACTCACTTTTGGTCATTCCCACTCAGGGAAGATTAATGACCACAAGAGAGGCAACACAGACCAGAAGACTGAAGAGCCTGTTTTAGTGGAAGGCAGTAAAAGAGCTGGATTTTTGTAGCCCAGGAAAATGAAAACTGGAGAAAAAAATGTAAGATTGTTCTGTCTAAATAGGTCAAGTATCAAAGATGAAAGAACAATTACTTAAGCTAATGGATGGTGTGGGCAAAGATACAAATAGATGGAAATGAGCCAGCATGAAAATGGGAAAAAAAGGCAGTTTCTGAAGGAAGCTATATGAGATGTTGCATTGACTTGATTACCCCAAAGATTCCTTGAGTCCTTGAGTATCTGCCTTCTTAACTCTTCTGTGGATGTGCTAGCATATGTCACATTCACATATTTCTTATGTGACATATTTCTATTTAGCTTACCCTGCTTTGGAAATAATGCCCAGTTCAGAGTAGCTGTAAGGTTCTGTTAAATTCTTACAGACAAGAAGCCATCCTATGATGGTAATGCAGCTAAGTAACAATTCTTAAAATGTTATTCAATATTTATTTTGAAATTCCTTATTCCATATCTGGCTCCACATTTATATAATTTCCTGCAAATAATATAAATCCTACTCTGAGTATTGCATGACTAGCTTCATCACAGCCTCAGCAGATTTCACTGACATTGGTGAGCTTGATTTCAGAGCACCCACGGGGAGCGCTGAGGGCTGTTATTATTCCTTGTTCCTAATTGGCTTTGGAGACAGTTGGTGGGAGAGGCTGCACCATCCCCAGTATGCAGGCTGTTAAAATTTAGATGATCATCTCTGAGATGCCTTCACTGTCTGTGTGGGAGTGCACTTTCCAGGAGCCCACGGCCACCAAATGAAGGCATTTTTTCATAGGAAGATGGGAAGCAGAAGTCTGGCAGACATTAAATCACAGAATTAGTGACTTAGACCCCAAAAGAATTAGTAACCTGGGAGGGATGTAAGGAGAGCATTTATTGAAAACATTTGCATTAAGAGAGGATTTATATCAACAGATCATGAGTGACCAATATCTGTGTAACCTTCTCAGAGAATCCACAAACTCTGCTGGCAGCCTGTTCTATCTCTTTACTTCTATAATTAGCAAGTTTTTTCCTAACAGCTTGACTCTTCATCTAAAGATTTAAATAGTGCTGATTTTTTTTCTCATTACTCTATCTTCATGAGTCTGGAGAGTAAGTAATGGTTAGTAATAAATAACTAATCCTTTATTATTCACAGAAAATAGCTCTTTCCTCAGCTCTCCTTTTAGCAATTGCTTTTATAGACTAAGCACCCAAACAGCTTCAGTATTCCATCACAGAATAACCCCACATTATTTACATTTCTGTTGCTGAGGTGTCTCTGTCATATATGCTCGCTCTTTCTTGAAGTACTATTCCCAAAAATGGACACAGGATTGCAGCTGGGGAGTCATTGACAATTAGCAGCATGGCATAATTGCCTTTCATATTTTAGCAATTACAGATCTATAAATACAGCCAAGAACCCCTTCCTTGCAAGAGCATCATGGAGTTGAGTCACATTCAGCACAGGATCCTGCATAAGCCCAGACCTGTCTATCTCTCCCATCATGTGCAGGACTCCTGGCACTGGTTCCTGCCCCTGGCCTGCCCACAGCAAGGGGGAGAGCTGTGCTGGGCACATTTCAGCTTTTTGATCTGAAACCTCCCAAACATCTTCTGAGGAAAAAGAACTGCTCAGAGAGCTCCAACAGGGCACTTCAAGAGGTGTCCATAGTCACTAGAAACTTCATTTTGCTAAGCCTTCTCCTCATTCCTACACCCTTCCTTAGTGTTACATGTTCAGCTGCTGAAAATAGGAGTGCCTTCTGCTTTCTGGCATGCTCATCTGCTCCTGCAATCCAGAGCACTCTCCTGGGGTTTTATGGGCTTGTGTAGCTCTTTGGCAATGGACACATTCCCTTCCACACAGTCTGGATTATGGCAGACAGGGCATTGTGTCACTTGCACTAGTGATTGCCAGGCTGTGTTTTAAGGAGAAGCTTTCTCTGTGTACTCTGTATTTCAGATTGGTGTTCTAGCTTGGAAGGGAATGATATTTAAGAGGAAAAAGATAGATGTAAGTGGCAATCATTATTACAGGCATGGGATAATGTTGGTATCTGGCCCTGAGCTGTTGGTTCCTGGGTTAATGGTGAGATCTTTGTTCAATAGCCAGCACAGTGAGGATTAGACTGGTGACCCTGGAGAGAGGGGTAGATGTCTGTGCATGACTTCAGCACCTGCCTCAGTCTGAAGCCATGGGCTGAACTGCAGTTTCCAGCCTGACTTCAGTGTCCTGCCACAGCTCCAACCCTGGCTGTGTCTGCATAGAGGGCGGACACAGATAAGCCACCATTGCAGAGATAAGCCACCACATCTGACAGCAGAGCAGCCTCTTCTCACAGGTCAAGCAGTTCACAGACCACTGAACCTGTTTCCAATATGATTTTTGAATGTGAATATTGGGATGTCAGCTTTGGTCTCTCCATGGCCTTTCCATGGGATTCTCACCTTCCTGCTCAAACACCTGCACTGCAATTCCCACTTTGATTGCCAGCCTTAGCTTAATCCCAGACACTTCCTCACATGAATTCATTTCGTAGGAAGAAGCTCCTTCCCTCCTCCCACTGTGGAAGCAAAGGGCATCAGCCCACCTGGAGAAACACAGGACTAAAAAGGGAGAAACACAGAACTAAAAAGGCAACCTCAACTCTTTTTGAGACTGAAACTGAGAAGACTTTGTGCAGGCAAAATCCTCTGACTGTGGATGAAAGCAACCCCTTCCCTGACATCAAAGAGTTAAAACACTTCACTTCTTTGCAACAGGCACTTGGATGTTTCCAGGCATTGTATGAGCTGCTGGGTGTGTTGGGAGTGTCTGCTGTCTGCCGGGACCGTTGTTCTTTCCTTCAAGGCAGCACATCACTCTGCTGTAGGATATCTCATCTCTCCTCCTCCCTGCAGGTGGAAAACCCACCCTGACAACACTTTGCAGTGTTTTGTGCTGCTCCTTGATTTTCCTTCTGATTTGGTATTTGCTGTGACCTTTAAATCTCACCAGGATGACTCTACTTTGAAGCCACACGGTCCCTAGGTCGAGGTGTCACTGCAGTTTGGTGGAAATAGGTTTTGTATGGGAAGGAAGGGGGAGGCACAGCAGCAATTTTCTATTTCTGTACATTGCTCCAGATCCTGCAGCCTTGCAGGGTGTGAGAAATTCCATTTCTTCTCTGCTAACCCATTTTGTCTGACATGGTCCTGTTCTTGGGCACTAGATTTGTGCCTGGTCCCCTAAATCTCATGAGGGTCCTGAAAGAAACAGGGCACAACCTAATCTGCTGCTTTCTGTCTATAACTGGAGCGCATGACGCACTTCTCAAAATAAGCTGCAGTACTCACTGGCTGCTGTGCTGTCACAGGGTGCAGAACAGGAAAAACAGTTCCTCAGCTTTCATCAGGGCTTTTATTGCCAACCTGACTTGTCACTTTTCTAACTGAAAGCAGCAGGCTTTTATTTCTTTGTTGGCTTCACCTTTTTGCAAAACAACTTCAAGAAATAAAACAAACATGGCATTTTGGCAGTGCAGGAAGTCAGAGGGATTATTGCATGAGGATTTGTAGGGAACAAGATTCAGCTCCTTCACTTGTCTAAAGAACCCTGACTTTCATCCCTAAACACATGGTTCTCCAAAGTTATCTGGAATGCAGTCTTGCAAAATCCTCAGCCTCTCCTCACTTCAAGTGGCCTGGCCTGTGCAGAGGGAGAGGAGAACCTGTCTGCTCACAGAGCCAGGAAAGCACTGGCAGATGTTTAGAGGGTGCAGATATGTCTCCAGCCACTGGTGTTACATTCCTGAAGGGGTGAGGCTGTGAGGGGGCAGATAAATGGCTCAGACAGGGCACTGCAGCTGGTCTCATCATGCGCCCAGTCAAGAAAAGACTGTGATTTTCCAAAATTGAAATACTAAAGTGGAAGATGCATGTGTCTGCATTTTTCAGACTGACTATATTTCTAAAATACAACTCAACAACATAAATGCTGTCATGAAGGATTTTTTTAAAAGCCCTTCACAAATGTAAACATTAGGAGAAGCACTAAACAACTCAGTGAGCAGAAGGAGGTTTAGGTTAATAGAGCTCCTTTCAGAAAATATCATGACACTAGTGCTTAGCTAGCTTTTTTTTTTTTTTTTTTTTTTTTTTTTTTTTTTTTTTTGTCTCTCTGTTGTTTCTGGCTTATAAATGCAAATTCTGTTACTTCAGCCAGCAAAGTCATTTGAAAGTGCAAACCCATGCACAGGAGATGGCATGAATGGCCAGATGGTAACAGCACTATGACCTGCTTAGCAGAACAAGCACTGCTTGGGACTGGGAGCTTTTACCTCAGGGTCAATATGAACTGAAGACCCAACCTGAACCAGCTCTTACTGACCAAGAACACCCCATATTGAAGATAAAATGGCAGGAGATTTGCCTTACAACAACAACAAAAAATAAATATAAGCATGGCGAGAAGAGAAATGAGCCATGGGAAGTCTCAGTCAAAAATTTGATCCTGGCTTTCTGCTTGGTGTGTTCTTGTGAATCACAGTGTGCTGTCCCCAGGGCTTCATTCTTCCACTCCTGCTGGTTTAGCATATGGAGAAGGGCAGCAGTTCCAGGAATTGCTGTCCATCTTGTTTGTATGGCAGGGCAAGCAAATGAAGGCAATGGGAGGCCCTTGGCAGTGTGATAGCAGTGGGACACACCCAGGGCACCCTTCCAGCTCCTGGGCTCTATCACAGGGAAACAGCTCCAGAGCTCTTGCTGTGAGCACAGCCCCTTCACAGGAGATCAGCCAGACTGGGGCACGGGCTTGGGCACACAGCTCAGCCCTGGGCACAGAGCTCAGCCTTGGGCACACAGCTCAGCCCTGGGCACACAGCTCAGCCCTGGGCACAGAGCTCAGCCCTGGGCACAGAGCTCAGCCTTGGGCACACAGCTCAGCCCTGGGCACACAGCTCAGCCCTGGGCACAGAGCTCAGCCTTGGGCACACAGCTCAGCCCTGGGCACAGAGCTCAGCCTTGGGCACACAGCTCAGCCCTGGGCACAGAGCTCAGCCTTGGGCACACAGCTCAGCCCTGGGCAGGCACTGCTGAGCCCTGGGCACACAGCTCAGCCCTGGGCACACAGCTCAGCCCTGGGCACAGAGCTCAGCCTTGGGCACACAGCTCAGCCCTGGGCACAGAGCTCAGCCTTGGGCACACAGCTCAGCCCTGGGCACACAGCTCAGCCCTGGGCACACAGCTCAGCCCTGGGCAGGCCCTGCTGAGCCCCTCCAAGGAGCAGAGCCATCACTCACAGCCCTGCACAGGGCTGGCTGGCTCTGTGGGGATTGCTGCCTCCTCACCCTGGCTGTGGCAAACACCACTTCTCTCTCATGCCCTCCTTTAACTCATCAAGCCTCCTCCCAAAATACTCCCATCACCCTGGTCTCAAGCCTCCCTGCCAGCTGCAGTGTCCCACCTAGGACTGCTGACAACCAAGTTTGTCCTTGTGCTGGCTTTGTCCTTTAGATTCAAAATCACATCCTCCCCTGGGTCTCTTTGTGTTTATGTGGCAGTCTGTCCCAGCACAGCCTGTGTGGGGTTTCCTTGGGGTCTTTGTCCTCAGGCATGTGGGCACATTTCAGCAGCCTGCACGTTCCTCAATAAACAACTTTCTCACTGTTTCTCCAAAGGTCTCCCATGTCTCACCAGAAAGAGCTTTATCTGTGCACTAATTCATTCCTGGCTACTTTGCCTGCTGTGATCTCTGCTTCATCTGTGTGAGTTCAGGCTGTGTCACAGTGACCACTCACACAGAGGTGCTCCTGCCCTCCCCTGCATCCCCATTGCCCTGGGAGAGCCCAGCCTTGCCAAAAACCAGCCTGGCTGCACACAGCCAGTGCCCAGGGCACTGAGAAAAGTAAATCCTCTTGCTCCTCCACAGGAGGCTGGAACAGTGCCCACTTTCTCTGGAGATGCTGAATCTGAGCAGGTAGGTGTGAGAGGTGCAGATGCTCTGACAGGAATGTTTTGTAAAGAACCAGCCCTACTGTCTGGAGACGGCGCCAGAGTGTTGTGTTTGCTGTTTCTGACTCAAAGAAAGGGATAAAAATAGGCTGGTACAGGGCTTTCCACAGAGGGTGTACTGCTGTCACACTGGTACCAGCACACAGCATTGCTTAATCTTCATTTACCTTTGTTGATATTGCATTCCCTAATTTTTTACCTCAGCAGTGTCCACCCTCTCTAACCCAGTGTCTAATGCTTGAAGCATGGATTTTTCTTCTGACCTTCTTCACAGCAGAGTGCACATACCTGGCACCCTCCTGATGAGGTGAATCCAAATTTAGAAGCATTGCCTTGTGAAGCAAATGACTTTTCATTTGATGAGAAGCACCTGGCTGAATAGCTGAGTGCTGGTTTCCTTCTAGACCTTTCTCAGAAGCAAAAAGCAGCTGTTATCCTTGTGCTGAGTAGTCTCAAACAATATAAAAAATCTGGTAGTTATTGATCTCCTGTAGTTAACTCCACAAATTTTGCCAGTAAGCAGCAGAATTTTTTTAACATCCCTGAATAAAAGCTAAGAAGGGAGGCAGCAATTTTCCATCTCTCTGCCAACACTGATCTGCCTCAGGGACTTGGCAGGACAAGTGACAGGCAGGCCTGACAGACCTGTCTGCAAACAACAGGAGATGGTAGAAGGTCATTTAACACATCAGCTCCACCTGGGAGGAGAGAGGGCTGCACTCAGCTCCTGCTGTGGGCACCAAGTGCTTGTGGCTCCGGGCCCAAGAGGGAAATCCACATTCCCTGCATGGCCAGGGAGATTCTGAGGGCTCTGGTGTGAGATATTCAGAGCAGCCTGGAAGTGGGCAGGCATGGCATGGCAGATAACCACTGGTTCATTTGTTTCCAGCAGTGTTTTCTGCAGTGTCATGGTCCTTGTGCCCTGGGTTTTAATTCTCTGAGTGATGGGTCCTTCACTGTGCAAGCTGTGGCTCCATCTGCAGTCACAGAGCCAGCTGAGGATTTGTGCTTTTGAGAGCCAGGTAAGGGAGATTGGCTGAATGGGGAGAGAGCAGAGCATTGTTTGTGTAGCTGGGATGGACAGGAAGAAGGGGAGATCTGGCAAATATCAGGGGACAATGATGAAGATGAACAACCAGGTAAAGCCAGGAAGAAATAAACAGGCTTTTCCTGGATTTTTCCCCATGGCTGAAATCTGAAAGCATTCACATTTTTTATGTACTTCTGAGGAATAAACTAAAGGAATTTGGTACCTGCTCTCTGCTTTACATGTATTTAATTAGTTTTTGCACATTCAGCTGCTAACAAACCAGCCAAGGCTCAGCCTGGTGGCCCTACCTGCTCCCTGAGGGCAGCACAGTGGCAGCCACAGCAGCCAACAGCTGCCTGTTCCCTTTGCACTTCTGCATTCAAGGGTCCCAAAGCATTTTTGTACACAGGGCACAGCCATCATCTCTCTTTTCCAAGAAGGAAACCTCAATAAAAGGAGAGGAAGTGATGGGTGCAAGCTGCCATGGGTGGCTCCATGACCCTTCAGCCCAAAGAGGATGGGGGATGTTCCAGCAGCTTCCAGTGACCTGGGACATCCAGGCCCCATCTCTCCTGGGGTGGGCTATGCACTGCAGATGGCCTTTTCTGGTGTTCTCTGCAATCAGAAAGGGGCTCAGAAACACCAGCTCTGTACAAATAAAGGTTTATCTCCATGATCTGAGCTGCACCAATACATTTTTGTTTTCCTGAACCCACTGCTTGCATTCTCTGCACTGTGCTTCCCATGAGGCAGTCCACACTTATATCTTTGAGGTTAAGTTCACTTTTTATCCACTGTGTTTTCCACCCTAAGAATTTTCTATCTCTGACACCCCTAAGGAAAAAGTTTGCAGCAATTCCTTAGTACTGCAAGCAACAAATGTAATGTCTCCTCTGGTTTTGAGACAATGCCCTGTAACTGCTCAAGAGTCTTTAATTAAGCAGCCCAATCAGTGGCAGACATGACAGATGCTTTTCAGCAGTGTTTAATCAAGGTATTTGGGCCCATTAGACCCACAGACAAGCAAGCCAGCGTCCCACTGCAACCCTGGGTCCCTCATCCATCTGTCCCCTCCAGCATTTCCACCTCCTCCCACTGTCCTTTTGAGCAACACAGGGTGTTGGAGGGACCGAGTCCCAGGCACTGGGTGAACTCACTCCTGCCTTGGTGGCCTTGAGATGCCTGAAAGAAGGAGCACAAACTGTCCATGCCTCAGCCTATGTACACTTTGTACAGGCTGTCAGCTCTTCCACAGATGTTCTAGAATTAAGGATTGGCAGGGAGCTTGCTGAAGCTGTTTATGAACATGTTCTGTGGGTGCATTAACACTGCTGCAGCCAGGGATTGCCTCTGCAGGCTGCCTCTGCCACCAGCAGCTCCTGGAGGCATCTCCCTCATTTCTCTTTCACCTCTGTGGAAGTCAGGGCTGTGATTGCAGAGGTGGCTTGTGGCTGTTTGTGTGAGCTCATGGGCAGAAGACAAGTCAGTTATAAAGAGCCCATGGGAAGAAGTGAAGTCAGTTATAAAGAGCCCATGGGAAGAAGGGAAGTCACTTACAAAGTCAGAGCTTGCAGGGCTGCTGCTGGTTTGGGTTGCATGAAGGACATGGGGTTTCAGCTTTGGCAGGTTTGTTTCCAATATTGCATTGAGGAGGAGCAAACACAAGCCCTCAGCCACTCTGTGTCCATGTGAGCAGAGACGTCAGGGCACATGGGCTCCCTCCCTTCCTTTCCCTATTAAAACCTCAAGATTTTTGAAGAACAAGATGTCAGCTGGCGACTCTGCTGGTCATGCTCTTCTCAGAGGTGTTGGAAACTCTGTTGCATTTTAACCTTTGGCGGCCTTGATGAGGGAGGGTGGTGACCATGAGGTATCAGCTGGAGGCTCATGTGTCCCTGTACCTCCTGAAGATTTTTGCTCACTGGGGAAGCTGGGCTGCACAATTCCCATTTAATGAAACTCTGGCCATGACACACAGCCCATTTATTTTCCTTATTGGTAACTCTACATCACGAGCTTGAGTCCCAGCAGATAGCTGTCCACATCACAAGTCAAGAATAATTCTCTGCTGCTGGGGTTAGAGGCAGAGACTTTGGTTTGGGCTGCTCAGGAGTCACACCAAAGTGCTGCAACACTCCCTCTGGTTTTCGCAGTCTGTGAATCATATCTGGCATTGTGAGAGTAATTTAAATAGAGTTATGAGGGCAGACAGAGGGTGCTGTTAGCCCAGATCTGCTCTGATCTTGGGGGACCCCAGTGGCAGCAGAGTTGGGGAAAGGTCCAATCTTCCCTGCTTTGGGTAACCATCATCCATAAGGAGCTCTGAGTGTCTTTTCAGACATATCCCTGTGCCCCTCCACAGGCCATCCCTGAGGTTTTCAGACCTTGAAGGGCTTTGCAGTGCAAGCAGTTAACTCTGAGTAGCTGTAAAATCAGGCAACTATAAAGTGAAAATTGAGTAGAAAAAAGGTGTTAGGTCAGGAATTTTCCAATCCAAACTGGTCAAAACATGCAGCATAGATCCACTGTGCAAAAGTAATTGTTTTCAGAGGGTCAGGTGTTCACAGGCTGCAATGACAAAGCAGAAATAACTTAGATAGTAAATGTAAAATTGACCTGAAGGGAAATTTGGGAGTGTTTTCTGTAAGAGAATGGAGAGAAGGTGTCACTTGGAAATTTGTGTTTTGTCCATCTCAGTGGGATTTCAGGGAAGCAGTCAAAACCAAAAGCCATCTGAGCACAAGAAAGATCCACACAGGCCCAGCAAGAGCTGCATTTTGGCCCATCTAATGAGCTGACAGAGGCAGTTAATAAAAATTTTGCCTTTGGATGTTGAGAAGGGGATAATTTCTGATGTATGGACTGGAGGAAGGTTTAGTGGGAAAGCTAGCATGATGAGTAAGAAATGTGCCCACATTTAATGGGAATTTTCAAAGGGAAAGGGTGTGCTGTATGGTCCCCAAACTTTGTTTTGTCAGCTGGATTTGAAACACTGTGTTTGCTCAGTGGTAATGAGCTCTGTGAGTTCACTGCAATGTGAGACAACACTCAGGCACGTTGGTCAGCCCCAGGCAGAGGAGCTCCCAAAGGGTGATGCTGCAGGACTTGGCCTGGCATCACTGCTGGGCGAATCAGCAACTCAGAGGCTGCAGCCTGCCCGTGGAGAGAGGCAATGCTGAATTCATGGGCTGCTGCTCAGAGTCAGGGGGTGTCTCCTTGTCTGCATCATAGAAATGGGGAATGATCTAAGTGCAAAGGACCCCTGGAGGTCATTTCCCCCAACCTCCTGCCCAAAACAGGCCTGACTGAACTCAGATCCAGGTGCTCAAGGCATCTTCCAAATGAGTTTTCTCGAGGGACAAAGAGTCCACCTGTTTCCATTCCTCTGCTCCAGTGTCCCACTCTTGTCATGGTGACATATTGCTTTGTTATAAATCAGCTTGGATCAATACTTTCATCTATTTTAAAGAATGCTGCCTCTTCTCTTTTTCTGTAGAGAGTGTGAGATTTTAGAGGGATTTGTGTTTTACCCCCCAAGGATTAAAATAAAGTAAGATTGTCCTTGATGTGGGTTTCCTGCAAGCAGTAGCATAATGAATGCTTATTTTGAAATCTTATCTGATCATGCCCTGGGAGAGGAGTGAGAGACACTGTTTTAAAGACTAAATATAGTTATTTAAAGAACAATGATGAGCTTCTTTCTTGCTTCCTTCTGGGGAAGATAAAACCATGGCTTACTGTGTATAAGCTTTGCCTGCAGTTTCTCCTGAGAACCAGAGATATGTAGGAGCACAAAGCAACATTTCAGTCATTCTTATTTTGTATTCTGGCATCAGCCTCTGCAGCTGTTCAGGTACAAAGTCAAACCTCAGGCTGCACTGTGACTTGACAGGTGCTGGCCCATGCAGGTGGCAAAGTGGAATCACTCTGCATTAAAACTGGGTATCAAGCAGAATGAGATAATTTTTTAGTAGAAATCAGTTGGAATTGTGCCTCTCTCTGGAAGAGGACCTGGACATCCCCTCCCCAGAAAGCAAGTTCATGCCTGCTTTCCTCAGTGGGAAGAGCAAGTGCTCTCCTCCCCCCTGTCAAAACCTGCAGAGGAGTGCAAGGGAAGGTGGGAGCATGGCCCTGTTTCCACCAGGCAGTCAAGGACAAGATCTCACTCCTGTAAGGAGTGCTGGAGGAAGGAAGAGGCTGCTCCTGCTGACTTGGCAGAGGTCAGGCAAGAATCTCATGTTTTCTCTCCAGTGTCAATGGAAAGGAATCAGATCCAGGCTGCAGCTCAGTGGATGAGACCTGGCTCGCCCAGTGTATGCCTCCAGAAGAAGCCATCCTCAGCTGCAGACCTGGGGGGATTTTAATCCACAAATATGGATTTTGAGGCATCTTTTGAACTCCATAGGACTCTGATTCTCTGGAGCTTGGAGCTGTCTCCCTCCTGTCTGGAGGTGACCTGGAGCTGTGAATGATCTCCAGGATCCTCCCTGGTTGTGAGGTGTCCCCCACCTCCGTTCAATCCCTGGCCCACTGAGCCCCACTGATGGCCCCAGGGTGTGCCCCAAATGCACCCACTGAAGGTCCAGAGTGGACCAAAGTCTGCTTTGTCAGACTGGAGGGGATGTAACACCGAGGATACACCTTCCAGAGCAAAAGAGCATTTGAAATTAAGCAGAATACTTTTGTATTACTTAGGAAAACAGTGATGAGCCCAGGGATGGCCCTGTTCCACTTTGGAGGCAGCTGGATGAGGAGAAAGCAAGGCTCAGCCATCAGGTGGCACTCTGAGCATGCTGTTCAGCAGAGCTGTCACTCACCAGGTTCCTGGGATGGAGGAAATTCCTTCAATTCAAGAATATGACATAAGCTTCATGAGCTGTGATTCATTTCAGGTTAACTCCCTTTCTTTATTCCTGCAAAATTAATCATCCAGCTACTGCATTGTTTTAGTGCACAAGAGTCCAAGAAGAGAAGTACAGAAACTACATATTTTCTTAATGTTTCTTTATCTAAATATTTATTATGTGGCTTAACATTTTTGCCAAAGTAGAATAATTCCACTATTTGTTGTCCTGTAGTAAATTAGCATATCTTGGCATCTGTTCTGCGTTTGTGCCTGTCTTTGTCTTAATCTCCTATCATCAAGCTGATCTCAAAATAGGAACCTGAATTAATAATCTCCAGGTTTTTTTACATAAATCCTTTCTTAACCTTCTCAGCCATTTAACGGCATTTGCAGTCTGCTATTGTTCTGCATGAGGCTTCATTTGGGAAGAATTTCACTTGAGAGCTTTTTTTCTCTAGAATCACACATCTAGATAAAAACATAATATTTCAAATGCCTTCCTGGTTTGTTCCTTGATCATTTTTTAGCAGTACAGCATTTGCAACTTTGATATACCAGCAGCAGTTTATTATTAGTGCACTGCTTCTACATTAGTGCTTCTACAGGAAAAACTGTAGTGACAGCAATTGAAGGGTGAAATGAAAGGACTCGTGGTTAGCACTGCAGAACAGCACTGCAGACTATAAAAAAATCTCTGTTCTGCTGCTTGAAGCCAGGATTTTGTAACTGGCATCAATGGGAGAAGGATCAGGCTCTGTAGCAGATGGCAAATACTACTCACACGCAGGAGACAGCAGGGCTGAATGGTTTTTGCACAATATTCTCCCCTTCTGCCCAGCATATTTATAAAACATATTTTTTAACTTTTCTGACCTACTCACCACAGAAAACAATTTAATTCCTTACTCCTGAGTCATCTGACCCCGATATTTAGTGTATTCCCTGCCATTCATGGCTCCCATCCCCGGAGCCGTGAACAAAGCCGTGCTTGTTCCAGGGAAAAGCATGAGCTCATCCATTGTAATCACCCGGCCGCTTTAGCTGCTGCTCCAAAGGAGGTTTTATGGCAATTTCTGAATGCCTTCAGACAAGCCAGCACTGGATAAACTTTGGTTGAATCTTCAGGGAGCAAAATTGAGTGGATTAAGTGCTCGTAGCTGCTGTATAAGAATAGGTTTTCTGAATGTAGGGAAGCCCCGGTTATTCAGATAATGCAGTGGGGTTTCAGCTCCAAACACCTCCTGGAGCTCAGGGAAGCAAGGTCCCAGTGCAGGCTTCAGCCGGTAACCCAGATAACCCTCTGATCCTCTGGCATTCAGGGCTGCAGGGAAACAAAGGTGAGAAAGTGAGAAATGAAAGTAAGTAATTTTGAAAGTGCGAAGAAAAGGACTTGTTGAAGCTTAAGCTTGCCAAAAATAGCAGTGAAACAACTTAATTTTATGCAGATGAGTTATAATCACATGTAAATTGCATTTTTTTTTTCATTTGGATTCACTGTAGCTTTCAATTTAGAGGTCCCTGAAGGTCTATAATCTCTCCTCCAGCTTTGGCTTCAAGGAAGAAGACTTTGCTAAAATTATTCATGTGCTGCCTGGCTCCTGAAAAATTGATCAGCCCAAACCTTCTCTGCATTAACTGCCTGAAAGGGCTTGACAGATAAACAGAGGGCACTGTCCTGTAGTCATTCAGTGCAAGGAACAGAAATAACAAGCTTGTAGGAGTTTTCCCACTGCACACCTGGGTACAATGAAGCAGCTGCAGCTCTGCCTCCATACCATCTCTTCATTACCTCATAGGTTAAAGAATAGACCAAGTTCTGAATTTTTAGTAATAAAGAATCTAATTAAGTTACATAATCAAGTTAAGAGAGAAGCTCAAGAAGAAGTCCAAGAAATCTTCACAGGTTGTGGGACCTTGAGGCATGGCTTTGCTCCTCTGGACATAATTTTCCCCAGCCATTACAAATTAATGTGTTGTTACATTTTTGGCTTCACAATCTGCTAGTGACAGAGGAAGGGCTGCTATAGCTTGTTTGGGGTTTCCTACATCTGACTTGTCTCTGTTAACAGGAAGATTTAAAAGGGATGCAGACCATTCCCCCCTTCTTTGTAATTAGTTGTTAAACTTCCCTATAACTGAGGTGAGCCCACAAAAAAAGTCACAGATGCCAAAGTCTTCACCCTTTTCTGATTTCCATTTTATTATTTGAGCCTGGCTTTGAATCTAAAAATTAGGAGCTCAGACTCTCCTCTTAATGTTGTGAGGGCAGTAATCCCTTTACATAACAGGGGAAATGGCATAATTCTGCCAGACAGGCTGCAGACTCAGTGGGGAGCAAAGCATTCAGACCATTATCAATTGTTTTCCTATCCTGACTCATCCCAAGTAATTTTTTCTATGGTTTCTTCTGATTTTCAAATATAAAGTAATTCTGATTTAATTTTTTTTTCTCCTGGCCACACATCTGTCTTTTATAATAAGTGCAGGTTTTTATTCAGCTGATGCACTCATTATTGGTGCCCTGAGAGAGATCCACACTGGAATTGCAGATGAAATGGAAAATAGAGCTACAGCAAAAAGTACAGTAGCTTTAACCTAACTCATGACCTTTTAAGACTTGTGGGTTAGGTCTGTGCTACACATTGTGATAACGTGGAATTTCCTGGCTTTAGCAAAGAGATGCTCAGCTCTCTTTGCTCCAAAGTGCAAAGCATTTACTGCCAAAGAAAAGGGAAAATCTTCCTTGCCATATGCCAGCCCGGTGAGCCATTTGTATTTTCCCCAGCAAGATGGACATGTACATATTTGATTGTAATTTCTTTATGTAAAATCATATATTATATAACGTGCAGTCAAGAACACCAAAACAATGAAATCTTAGAGTAGCCAGAAAAGTAAATAACTGCTTGTAACATTACCAGTTTACAGGTGGTAGGGAGGGACAGAGGGATTTATGTGACTCAGACGTCACAAAATCCAGGTCGGCCAGAGCCAGAGATATCCTCTCTCACAGTCTCATGTTTTAATCCCCAGTCCTTCTTTCCTTTCATTAAGATAAAATATGTTTCCCTAATCCACAATAGTTGAGGGCTTTTCAGGTAAGCCCTGAATCACTGGAATTCTCTGAAGCTTCCTCTGAAAAAAGCGGGGTGTTCAGCTAGCACTCATGAATATTTTAGCGGATGCCATTATTTTTTTAATACAATAAATATTACAGGGGAGAGCGGAGAGGCAGCGAAACTTTGCATTGGGAATAACAGTGAATGGAGACAGAGAATTCAGGGCAAGCAGCCCCTTGTTGGTCCTGCCTGTTTACCAAAGCATCTTTTTGCTGTGATCACCTCTGTCTGTGTTTTTAAGTCTCTCACATTCCCTGTGCATCCCCTGGCAGGGTCCCTGTCCCCTCCTCACGTCACCAGCCACCTCTAGGTGATCTGCCACCACCTTCCTCACCTCCCTGCTTCCAAAGGGAGGGTGGAAACAGCCAACAAAATTTTGCACAGAGATGCTTTTCATGAAAATATTTTTGCACGCGCCGCTTTGCAGCCTGCGAGCTGCAGTTTTGAGTTTCCTGGGAAGAAAGCCTATTAAGCTGCCTTTCTGCAGGATTGCCATAGCAACCCTTGCACAATGCCAGTGGCCCAGATTCCCTTCAGCCCTTCTTTCTCAACTGACAGCAGTGATTTTAATGCTCCTTGAACCAAATCTTTGCATGCAGAGACCGCTTTGGGAAAAAGGGGGGAAAAGAAAAAAAGCTTTTAATCAGGACTAGTTGTTCTCTTTTCTCTTTCCTTTCTTCCTGGGAAGCAGTGGGAAGACCTTTAGCATGGTATCCCTCTTGGCCCCTTAAAATCGCAGCTGGATAGTGACCACAAAGCAGTGCCATGTTCAGTGTTATTCAGAGTTGTGGGACACAGTGAGATGATGCTTGCACAGGGATTGCTTTTTACAATATTTACATCTTCAGGCAGCAATGCAGGGAGCACAGCGGGGAAATAGAAATAAAACAATCACAGGAGCAAGGCAAATTCCCAGTTAAGTGTGAGAGCAGGGCTGGGACTTGGAGCAGCAGCTCTCTGTAAAACAGGCCAGGCTGCTCTGCTCATTTTAAGCATCCCAAAGAGGCCAAAATGTGATTCCTGCCAGGTCTGGGAGCTGTAGTAGGGTCCCCCACTGACACTTGGTAGGGCATGATGCCACACTCAGGGCTGGCTTGTGGTGAAAGCTGGTGACATGGGAGGTGGGGAAGCAGAGCCAGCACCTGAGGATGCAGCTCAGAGCCAGCTCCCTGCAGGTGAAGCCACTCTCCATCTGACCACAGGCACAGCACTCCCCGGGTGCCCAGAGCTGCCAGCGAGCCAACATATGGGCAGGCACTTAGACACAGCTCGGGCAGGAAAAGAAATAAATGTCACTGAGTCTGACTAATGAAAGCCATGCTTTATGGGAAGCAATCCCTGACCAGAGCTGGTGCTGGGCTGCCACAGCCCTCAGGCATGCCTTTCTCTTGCCACTGTCCCTGTCACATCCCCTTTTCTCCTGCCTGCCCTCAGAGGAGCCCCGTGGTTCATTGCCCATGGCAATGTCATGGAGATGGGGTGAGGTGTGGGTAGCCTGGGAAGGTCCCTGGGGGTGAAACACCAGGTCAGATGCAGTGCACTGAGCTGCAGCATCCCAGGGTGCTGCCACCACAGCTGCAGAGGGAGCCTGGGGTGCAAACCCCACCACATGCACCTTCTGCAAGGGAAAATAAATCAAATTTATATGTGTAATGTCATTCCTGCTACCAAACAGACTCCAACCCCTTCCTCTCACGTGCTCATTGCATCCACTGGCAGCATTCCCCAGCTGCATCCCTGTTTGCTGTAAGCATCTGGCCCTCAGCAAACACAGTTTGCTGCACATTTACGTGCAATGCTTATTGCTTCTGGCTTCAAAGTCTGTGCAAACATTGGAAACAGAGGGAGCTCCTCAGCCACTGAATCCAGCCCTGGGCTATCTCAGGTAACCATGTCATGTGTGCTAACTAATCCTCCCGGCAAAGCCCAGATGGAGGGATGAGCTGCCTCAGCCTGTCTGGGGAAGGGAACCAAAGTGTGCAGTGAGCAGCTGAGACCTGCAGGGACTCATCCCCTCCCCATGTGAGCCTGCCCTGGTCAGTAAATGTGAGTGCTTACTGCCCAGACAGGGTTCATGTCATCGGTCCAAGCAAATGGAGCATGGACACAGAAGCGATGACGAGTGGAAACATGCTTTAGGGGAGAGACAGAGGCCAAGCTCTTGTCTGCACGAAACCAAAGAAGCTCTGGGAGCTGCCCCAGACTGAGAAAGCTGAGCCCTCCCTGCATCCCATGTCTCCCTGTGGATGCTGGATTGGCCTGCTTCAACCCTGCTGTGCTGTTTGATGCTGGTGTCCTGCTGCCCACTCTTCCCTGATGCCTTTTTGGGGTGAGGATGCCAGGCTGCCCCAAAGCTGACCTCTCTGTGCAGCCACATCCTCACATAAACCCTCCCTTGGATAGGGCAACCTCCCTTTTGGGACCTGGGAGAAATAATCTCCCTAAAACAGGAGCCTGCAAAGAGGCTTGCAGGAGCAGAGGTGATGCAGCAAATTCCTCTGAGCTGTAAATGTATTTATATCCCCTCCCATGCACTTGTGGTGAAAAACCCCTTACCAGTGCTGTGGACAGGAAGGAAACCATGTTTGCATTAATCTGCACTTTTTCCAGCTGGTGGTTTGATGGTTTGTGGGATCTGTCTTTTCCAGCAATCCTCTGAGCTGCTTCAGTGCTGGGAGGGTGGGAGAAGGAACAAAATCCTCCTTTGCTGGTTTTCCTCATGGGGCAGAGGGACTGGGCATCCTCCCCATTGCCCCTCTGCCTTTGAGCAACACTGAGGGAGAAGGATGGCATGGATTGGACAGTTTGGGGAAATTTTTATGGTCTTACATAGACTTAGAAGCTTACAAGCTTGTCATTAAATTTGTCTTATATATCTGCCACTAATTCTGCCTGGGTGAACTACAAACAATATCTTGTTATTTCTTAGGGGAAAAAAAGTTCCTTTAGGGTTTTACTTAGTATAAATATAACTTTCCTCCTTCAGAAAGATAACAGCCTGTCCAAAACGAATTTTTACAGGGTTATTTGCCCCTGTGGGAGCCAGGCTGGGTCCCAGTGGGGCTGGAGGAGCTGTGTGCAGGCAGAGCTTCTGGCTCAGCTGCTTCACTACCCTCACTCAGCAGCTCTCAGAGACAGAACAGCACAAATATTTGTGGGTGAAGTAGGAAATAAATCGTGCATTTTGCTGGAGGACTGGTGGCTTTTGTTTTCCCATGCTATGCCTGCAATGTTTGTAAACACTGCATCAAGTTGCCACACTACAGCAAAGATCAGGATTCAGCTCTTTAAAGTCAGTGTCGAGGCTTGAGAAAAATCTCTTTTTAATGGGGTATTTAAGGACCACTCATACTCCAAAAAGGATGGTTTGGGTGTGTGAGTCTGCCCATGTTTTCACTCTGAAGAGGCCACAGCTAAGGGCAGTGAGGGAGGTGCACAGGCTCCTGAATGTCTCTTTCCAGCCAGGGGCACACAGATGCCATCTCACCAGAAAACACAAATTTCTGCCATTGCCCTTCATGTGGCTCATGCCACAGACCAGGCTGAGTTCATGGCCTCACACTGAAATCAAGGCTTTTAAGCAAGAACTAGGTTAGAAATTCAAGCAGCTGGAGAAAGTCCATACAATTCCAGCAGGAGACACACAAAGCACCCCAATTTTTCTCCTGCAACAGATTATAAACCTTGGGGTTTACAAGCCAAGCTGCAGCAAACAACACTTGAAATGCCATTTTCCAGGCTGCCTGTCCCACTGGTGATGTGGAATCTCCAGTCCTGCTCCTTCACATGCTGCTGGTCCCTTCCTGCTCCCATTTGTGCCCCACCAGGCTGCATCCCTCAGCTGCTGCTGGGGCTCAGTAAAGATGGAAAACTGCCAGAAAGACGGAGTCAGCTCCATGGATGTGTGAAAAAATGAACTACTGCACATGTCATTTGTACACTGGAGAGGAGGCAATGGCCCTTCCTTGGGTAACCTTTCCACAGGGTCTGGTGTTCCATAGCTTGGAGCAGGCATGCCTGAGGGAGGAGGGAATGAATCTCCTTCCCAAACCTCTCCTGAACTGGTGTTGGCCCTACATCCTGCTGGAAAAGGTGCTGAGCTCATCCTCTGCTGGGAATATCCTTGCAGGCTCATGCCATGTCTCCCCTGCCAGGCCCTCTCACAGCAGCAGCAGAGGGACCCCAGGGTTTGTTAGGGCAGAGTCCCCCAGAGCCACTGAGCATCTCCTTTGTGTGTGTCCAGCCATCCCATCCAGAGCTCCAAGAACTGGTGCAAAGATGCTGGGCTGGCACTGCAGCCTGCAGGGTGATAGGCCCTCACAAACACTGCTGGTCAAAGCTGTGAGGGTCTGTCTGTGTTTCTTTTTATTGTGGAATAAAGCTGAACAAGCTGAGAGCCTGAGTCACATGGGTGTGTAACTCTACCAGCAGTTTTTATGAGACTGAGCTTTTGGCATTGAACTCCCCTCAACTGCTTGCTTGACCCAGCTGAACTGTACCTGGCACAGAGGTTGTCAGAAAATCCTGGTCCTCCAAGGTAAAGTCAATGCTTGAGATACACTACTCACCTCTCATCTCCCTGATTTATGACACACATAAACCATGAGATTGTTAATTTTGTCTGATTTACTTACATATGCAAAAGGTGCCATGTGTTCAGAATCTGATTGTCATATGGGCCCTGGCTTTACTTATAGGCTGAGGATCTCACCTCTCTTCCTCAGCTGGGAATTTTCTATTCCTGCCAAGTCTGTCCCTATGTATTTTATTTTTCCCTTTAAAGCTGGCAAAGCCTAACTCCACTGTTTGTTTGGGTTTTGCTTTTCCTTTTTTTTTTCCTTTTTTGTCATGAATACTGAAAAACAGGCAGGAAGTCTGTTTATGACTTCTTGTTGGCCTTTAATGAAATACTTCACATTTTATGCCCCATTTTTTTCTGCTAGCACTGACTAGTGAAGCTTGCTTTAGTACTCCCAGCTGCACTGCATGGTTAATCTGTGAGTGATTCTAGAAGAGCCAGGAAGACGAGAGATAAATATATATATTTCCTGACTGGGACCTGCAGCATTTTGCCTGATTTCCCTGGTTAGACATCTCCTTTGTATATAGCTCTCACGTCTTGCCTGCACCCAGGACAGTGCCTGATCCAAGCACACACTATCATTTTTGTCCTGTTGGAGCATGTTCCCAGAAAAAGCCCTACATGAGTCATACCACTCTCCCAAACTCCCTCCCTGCTGCCAAGAGGTCCAGCTGCATGAGGAGGAAGCACAAACTGTCACATGGGGATCTTTTTGACAGGGGTGTCCTGTGAGCCTTGTGCTTGTCAGAGCCTCCCAGGCTGCGCTGCCTGGCTTGCAGCAAGGCTGCCTTTGCTGTAGGAGATGAGTGGGAATGAATTCCCTCTGGGTCACCTTGATCTGCAGCAGAAAACCAGGCAGATGGGGCCTGAGGGAAGCATTTCCATAATGAAACAGAGAGGCAGAGTGCCTCCAAGGATGGCAGGAGTTTCCTTGTATTAATAACATCCTTCAATAACAAGCACTTTGGATAATCTTTTCTCACTAGCTACTCTCCTCAGAAGTCCATTCAGCTGTAGTGCATCCCCTTTGATGCACTTGAGTTTTCTCACAGCCTCATTCAGAAATTTTTATGTATTTCAGTTCCTTTGTGGAATCATTCATTGTTTCTGCAGCCCCAGCATGGCTGTTAGTGGTGCAGGTGTGTTCCATCACATCCATCACTGGCTGCTGCTGCAGATGTTGAGCTTAGCCTCAGTTACACTCAGGCCGTTGTTTTCCCCACAAGATGAACAGAAGCAAACAAGACACGTTGGAGGTGCAGGGTAAGGAGCTGGAAGAAGGCAAGAGTGGGAGGAAACAATCAAGTGGTTTAATATCTTTCAAATGGCTCAAAATTTTCTGTCATTTAAAGTACAAGGACTAATGCACAGTGGGAAATGTCTTTATTCCAGCAATATTTCTTGACCACCCACTCTCAGAAGTCTGCAATGTGCCATGTCCTCCCATGTATGTGCATCTTTTACATGGAGTGGTAAGTACATACGTGCATCTTTTACATGGAGTAGAAGTCCTACTACTTAGTTCTCCGATGATAAACCACAGCCTAGGGGTAAAACACTTGGCTTATGGTCCCTGTAAGAGTGAGGAGGAGAATGCCCACCTGTGTAAATCACTTTGTTGCCCACACTGGAGCTGGCCTGTGTTAATCTCCACCCCAAAGTAACCCTGACCACTGGATGAGGATGATGCCATCTCCTTAGTTTGCCCTGTTTTGTGGTTTTGTGCATTTTTTTGCCACAGATTCTTTGGAGAGTCATGAAACTTTTACAGAACACAAGAATGACAGGAAGGACTCTGGTTTGTTCATTGTGCTGTCATCTGCAGAGAACTAGAAGCGATGAGACTTGAAAATCACAAATTCTGAAATAATATGCATTTTTTCATGTTTTTCTCCTCTACTTAGAGCCTCCAACTCCAGCCAGTGCCACATATTCAAATTTTTTCAGCAAAAAGGGTGCAATTAAAAAGGAAAAAAGAGGGATGGGATAATTTTCAAGAGGTGAAACGTAGGAAAGGAGCAACTACTGTAAGCATTGAAAATCAAAGTGGTAATAGTGCTTTAAAAACAGTTTTGGAATTTAATTTAATTTAATTTAATTTAATTTAATTTAATTTTAAACTCTGTTTCACTCCTTGTCTTCTGCCTTTACCTAATTTTTAATCCGAGCTAACTCTGCTGTTGCTAAGACTTCCAGGAGAGAAATCCGTGTTTCTAAGGGCCATTCCAGTTGACACAGCAGGACTCCAGCTGAAATCTAATGTGAAGCGAAGGTTGGCTCTGGAGGACACCCTGGTGCTCATTGCCATGCCCTTGGCCCTGGGTCACGGAGCTCAGCCCGAGTATAAGGGTCGCGATTGTGCTGCTGCGGTGGGTGGCAGGGACAGCCTGTTCCTATGGCCAGGGGGAGGGATGGGGGCCGGGGGGACCGCGGGAGGAGAACTTCATTTGCCGCTGCTCCCACGGCTCTTAATTGCAGCGGCACTCACGGGGCTAAGCCGCTGAATCGCCTTGGCCCGGCCGGGAAACGCGGCATTTGAAACAATTCCGTGTGCCATTGTGTCACCCCGCATGTGAAACAATCCCGTGTGCCATTGTGTCACCCAGCAGCGAAACAATCCCGTGTGCCATTGTGTCACCCAGCAGCGAAACAATCCCGTGTGTGCGCTCATTGCGCGCCCGCCCCGCTCGCTGCCGAGCCGCGCACTCCAATGCGGGGTTATAATAAAGCGAATATCGCCGCTGCTCCGAGAGCCACCGGGCTGCCCCGGGCCCAGGGAAGTGCAGGGATGGCGGTGGTGGAAATCAGCCCACGTTGGCCGCGCTGTATGCTGTGTTTGTCCTCCTTAGGGCATAACCTCCGTGGGGAAGCTGCTCCGCCAGCTGCGGGTGAACATCTGGGCCAGGGGTGGCACACGCGGCAGCCACCGCGAGTGGGGACAATTCCCCTCGGATTTACAGTTCCCAGCTCCTGAACACCGACTATTTGCAGGGAACATGTAGTTTGCTTGTTTATGTCTCTAGCTCATCCTGTGACTTCCAAGGAACGGTTTCCTTGTCCTTATGCTAATTCAAGCGCTGCTGAATAAAGAGGCTTTTTTCCCCCTCATCCCGTCCTGCGAGAGGTCATCTTTATTCAAGAGCCGTGAATGATGTGCGCGGGGTACTAATGGCGCACAAAGCGCCCCGTCCCGAGCCAGCCAAGCGTACAGCTGTCCTTTTGTTCGCAGCGATGGAGAGGGAACCTAAAAAGTGCTCCTGCCCCAGGGACAATAGCAGCGGCTCGAGAGACGCCTGAGATTTGGCAGGGCCCCTCTTTCCTGGCGCTAAAAGGGCCTTTATTAAACATAAATCACGTCAGCTGCTACCGCAGCCCTTTCTCAGCTTATAAAAGATTCCCCTTTACTGCTTAAACGACACGATGGAAAGGAATTGCTCCGAAATACCCCAAAGACCAAAGCAGAGGAGCAGGTTGGGGACAAATGACACTTCTGACTGTTTAATAGTAATGCTCATCTGTCGCTGTTACAACGATGCTTGCAGCTGGGTTCATTTTTTAAGCTGGCTGATGATTCAATGTGCTTTATTGATTTTGTGCTGTCTTGAAATGTCATGAGGTCACAAGGACAAATTTCATACCTGTGAGTTATGAAGAATAACACGGACCCCTACAAGCCCTGGGATAAATATGCTGCCATATGTTATCCCTGGGAAAGTGTGATGCCTCGGGCATAACAACTAAGTGTAGAGCATCTCTGCAAAGACTGTCATACCTCTGTCAGGGGAATAATTATTTGACTTTCTTACCCAGTGATGTATGACCTGACTGCGGTATTTCCCTGGGCTGGGGAGCAAACCTTCTTTCTTCTTCCCCTTGTAAATAAAAGGGCATTCTGAGTATAAGGAACAAAATCACTCATGGAAAAATGGGCAGCTTCAGGTAGTGCTGTTGGAAATTCCTGTCCCTCACTGGGCAGTGGGTGCTTCTGGGCAAGGAGATGTCACTGGGAGTGCATGATATGGCAACCACTGAATCTTTGGGCAAAATGAGGAAGTGTCAGGAGGAGTTTGATGTTCCTCTGGAATTTCAGGCAACTGGATGCTGGTTGTGACTGAAATTGAGTAGTGCATAACTTAAAAGTCTTACCTGGAGGGCTCCCTTCAAGGTATAATTGTCTGGGCTCATCTTCTGCTTCTCACACAGAGATGTACCAGCCAAACCCAGGCAGTTACCAGCTCTGCACTCTGTCTATAAACATGCATATCCATCTGCTGTTTAAATTTGCACTTTAATAGCAGTGCTAGATCACTCAGAGCATGCCTCAACATCCATCCTCCCCTCCTGCCTGTTCACCTTTGTTTCCCTTGAGCTGACACACCTGGCTGGGCAGGGCTCTTGCTTGCCACAGACAGCTGTCACAGGGATGGCATTTCTGTCCCACAGGGTCCCCTGTCCCTGTTGGGCTCGCTGTCACTCAGTGTCTCACTAACTTGCAGGCCAGGCATGGCAGGGCTGCACAGCCATGGGATCAGTCCATGCCCCTGCACTGCACACTGGAACAGGTAATTCATGGGTGGCATTAGTCCCCTGGCTCAGTATCGGTGCCATGCTCCATGATCATCCTCTCCTGGAGTCAGGGAAAGCATTTGGAGGCTTTCACAGGTGAGGTCCTTCTGGCACTGGGTAACAAGCAGGGCTCCTTATTTGTATAATGAGCTCCTTTCTCATGTTTTCAATGCATTCTCAGGTTTTGACAAGGATCCCCACCAATCTCCTGAGGATTCATAAATAACTGAGCCTACAGCTCTGTGCATCACGTCACAGCTCCTCTCTGCAGAGCAAGCCACTGCTCCAACCACCCCAGTCACCAGCTTTGCAAAAAGCTGTGTTGACTGTTCCATATTTTCCAGGCTGGATTTAGGTCTGATTTGTTCCTGTCATATTTTATTGCAAGTTATTCAAGTCAGTGAAGAGTTGCTTAGTTTGCAGTAGCAATAACTTTGGCCTTGAATCTGCAACAATTTATTCCCATTTAAAAAAGCAAAGGTATTATCTGCACACTGCTGGCACATTCACAGAGAGTATAAAGTCTCTTATCCAGTGGCTCTTGCTCCTTGAATTTGATATTTGCCTCGTGAAGTTTTGGGTGACATGGCACTCAAATGAAGATTATTCAGAAAGACACATTTTTCCTGACATGAGTAATAGGCTGGAAAAAGAGCTAATGGAGTGTTAGTAACCCAGAGACCAGTCATCACATTGCTATCTTCACAAAACTCATCTGTATGAAATGCTCATCTTTTTTAAAGGTGCCATGAAGCCTCAGTTTTCTCCTAAATAATATATCTCAGAATTTACATATGTTAATTGGATATTTATTATTATTATTTATACACTTATTTATACATTATTTATCTCAGAATTTTTATGTATATACAAAGATATTTAGATTATATGTATTTGTATGTCAATGCATATGTCTTATGCATAATATGTAAAGCTGAACTATCAAAGGTTAATTTACCCAAGTAAAATTTAATGGAGTTGATGGCAAGGAAAGGCAGAGAGAAAGCAGTGTATTAATTGCTTTGGATCTTCAGATTTATTATTTCTGACTTGCTGCAGACCAGAATAAAATTAATAATAGCACAGGTAAATCATTCTGTTTACACTGAGAAGCTTTAAACAGCTTTTAAATGCATTTATTTTCTTTGGAATACTTTTTCAATTGCTAGGATGCCCTGACTTGAGTTTCAAATATCTTTCAGTCACTCGTTAAACAGAGAAGAAGGACAACAAATGTCAAAGTGAAAATGTGCAGAGGATGGGGAGATGATTCAGCCTCACTGATCACTATTTGCCATAGCAATTTGCTTTATAAGTTGCAGATGTAAGTTTCAGCAAAGCAGGATCATCTTGGACTGTTTTTCCTTTTGTGCCTTAGAGTCTCCATCAGTTAAAAAACTTTGCTAGGGCTGAATATGTAATTTGTGGTTAGCCCCACAAACACAAAGGCAGATTCTCACAGCTGGTGAGCACCAAATTCAGCCTAAGTGTGGCCACTCACTCTCCCCACCCCAGGGTCTCCTGCCTTCAGCACTCGTCCTGGAAACATCTGAGTTGTTGGAAACATGGGGGACTTGGCAGATCTTCCTTGTTTGGGTCTCCTCTGACTGTAGCTGTCTGCATGTTTTGAGTTGTGTTCCTTTGCACCCACCCAGGACCACTGAGCTCTCTTTCTAGGAGACACAGCCTCAGGAGCTGGCCTGAGGTGACACTAGTGGTTTCGTTTGGTATGAGATGTGCTCTCAGAGATTGCTTGGGTCAGTAGAACACAGGTGCTCCCAGAAAGCTCATGGGGTGGGGATGGACAGGGCTCGCTGCTTTTTGGGGAAGGATTGCCCTTGGCTGTACGTGCAGTGCTGAAATAGCAGAACATCAGTATTTCTGAGACACAGTCATCCAGTTAGTGGTTAATGAAAGCTTAATACTGCAAAAAGGTGATCACAGATCAATAAATGGTATGTCCCTTGTGAGGTCCTGATGAACAGGTACGTGTCTGAGAGGGTGCATAAATTCTGAGAGTGGCCTAAAAAGTGATAGGAAACAGTAAAGGATTCACTACCTATTTTTTTTTTTGCTCTTATTGTACCAAAGGATGTAGGTTCAGATCCCTGAAATTTATGCCACCAGTACCTCATCCTAGTGAAAAGGAGAACTGATTTTTGCCTGCTACCAGAGCACATCCCTTTCTAGATATAAACTCACTACCCAAAGGTCTACTTTGGTCTGAACTGTATTCTTCTGCTGTCTCCTGAAGTGCTCCTGATAATTGGGGTCTTCCTTTAGCCCCAGAATAACGGAATTATGGACAGAAAATTACCTGGCCTTGCAGAGGAATGTGCTCCCACTGATTTTCTTTCCACTCAACTGATATGAAGCTCCATTAATCCTGGCAAACTTCTTAAACCGTTTTCCCAGTCCAAGCAGCACACGCTTGATTGGCACTTCTGTAAAAAAAAAAAAAAAAAAAAGATCTGAATGTGAAATCCTCGTTTTTTTAGCAGCATCATTCACACATGGGAGCTGCCAGATGGCTGTGCTCTCCTAGGCCAGCCCATTGAGGGAGCAGGAAAGCGGCACACGACACCCTGGCGACTGTGGGCTCGCGGGTGCGTGGGCCAAAGGAGGCAAATCCCACCTCCTCCCTGCTCCAGGAGGCAAATCCCACCTCCTCCCTGCTCCGGGACACGCCATCAGCAGCTGACTCCTGCCTCTGCATGTCAGCCCTGCCTCTGGGCTGCAGGCAGGGAGTTTGTCAGTGAGCTCTGGAGACAGAGCTGCCTCAGAGCATTGATGATACCAATGGGGGTGGTGGAGAAGGGGTGTCAGAGCCTGGATTAGGAGCAGAGCAGCTGGAAGGGGGTTGGCAGGGGCTGGGGGTTCATCAGAGCAGCACAGGAGGGTGCCCCACTTATTTAACAGCTGCAGAAATTCCAAGGAGCTGTTTTCTCCCCTGTCAGAGCCCAGGAGCTCATCGTGCCTCCTGAAAGGCTGTGTGTGCAAGCTGCAAGCTGGCACTGGAAAGGGAAGCAGGGCTGTCTTATGGAGCCAGCTGAAGAAACAGGAAGGAGTTTTGAGCTAGTGACTGAGGGATTTCAGAGTACTGCAGGGCAGTTTTCAGCATCCAGTGTCACGTTCCTCACCTAACAGATCAAAGTCATCAGCATGGATTCAGACAGCAACATTTTTATTTCCATCTATTACAGAAACTAGATCCTTTATCAGCAATCCCTGCTGTCTGCAGGTGAAGGCACCAACCTCAGTCCCAGTAGAAGTTCTGCCTCCATTTGCCTCAGCCCTCCCCACTGCCCTTGCTTGCAATGGTTGCTATTTTTATCCTCTGTAAAAACAGTACAATCAACTCCCTCTGCTACCAAAGAAGCTCTGATGGATAATTTAATACCAAACACTGAGATGATTAGGGGTGCAGGGCAGCTTTATTACAGTCAGAGAGAAGCTGAACAGGAGAAGGTTGTGCTGCAATCTCTCTGAAATCTCCCAAAAATAGCAATGTGGAAAGCCCACGGGGGGAAAGCTCTGCGGAAGTGTCAAATGCTGAAAGAACCTGGTGGCTCAGGGGAAAAGAGAAGTTCCTGAGAATGGGGGCTGTTCATCCATTAAACCCCAGCCTGCAAAACAGGCTGGCTTCTGGTGTGGCCAAACAAAACATGAGGTGGCTGTTCAGGCTGTCAGTGAGTCAAACAAATCAGGCCATGCCTTTAATTACACCCACTGCTGCTGGACCAAAAGAGGAGTAAACAACTCTACTTTCCCCAAAGGAGGAAAGACACAATTTCTTTGAGGCTCTCTTGATGTCAGAGGTCATCTGTTTTACTTTTTTTCAACAGTGGCTCTACTTGTTGTTCACCTCCCTGTATTGTTGGAGGAAACGGACTCACCAGGTCTTACATAGGAGATGTGTTATAGCAGACTGTATTTTCTCTTGTTATAGCAGACTGCATTTCTCTGACAGCTTCTGCTGACTGGAAGGTGCCCTCATGCTAAGCTGTGCACACAGTTAACATGGCAAAACTCCTTTTGAGTGGGGTAGATCTGCTCTCTTGCAGATGTGCTGGTATAAATACATCTGTATTGGGATAGCTACTCATGTAGATAAATTAAATGACTCTTCTTGTCTAAAATAGATATACTTGTTATACCAGAACAATTTATGCACTAAAGGAATTAGTCATATAACTATATACAGTAGTTGAAATGGGATTTACCAGCTAGTGGGATGAATATTTATTCTTATCCATACAGAAGTAAGTACAGGTTTATTATTAATCTGTCCTATGTAGCAGACACAGTATGGACCCATATGGCTAGCAGTATGAATCTTATAAAGGTGAACTTCCTATACAGTTTGTTTCCAGGATGTATCAATTAAAAAAACCAAACAAACAACACATTGCAAAAATAATTATGGCAGGACAAAAAGTGCCAATCCCCTGTCTGAACAGCTGTCATGAAATAAGTATGGCCAGAGGTGGGTTACAATCCTTCCTTCTGTGCAAACCCCTTCTGGCTTTGAGATTTCAGTCATACCAGTATGATAAAGGAAAAATCTTTCTCTTCTCTGGTGGCATTTCAAGAAGGTCCTCAGCTCACGTGAAGTCCACCTACACCAGCTAACAGAGTGGCACCTTACTGTGAAATCCTATTTAACCTTGAGACAGACCCTCCTGGCACTGTGGGAGAACACCCATGCTGGGTCTCCCTGTCCATCTCCCTGATGCTCTGGGCACAGTTCCTTGCCCCTGGTCCTTTGCAGGGGTGTGGCACAAGGGAGACACCAGGGATTGCCCTCAGCATTGATGGGTCCTGGGGCCAGGGCAAACTCATTTATCTTCTCTTGGGTGTGCTGAGAAGCAGAGAGCAGTGAGCATTAATGCTGAGTTGAGCATTCACATTTCCACTCCTACCACTTTAATCATACACTGATATCCCCCAGCCTTGGGGCTTACCAGATCTGGCCTTTGCTAGCATTTTCCTAGAGCCCAGCAACAAGACTTCTGTTTAGTCTGGCAGGGCTCATTTCAAAGATGCCTGGTCCCTGGAGAGGCAGCTGACATTCTCTTTCTTCATTTCATGCTGCCAGCTGTCTTCTCAGTTCTGTCTTTAAGACCTCTTTTTGTTCCTGGCCAGAAATACTTGTGCAGGTCAGCACTGTGCTTTCATTCAGTAGCAAGCTAAGGAATTTTTCAATGGCATAATGTTAGCCTATTTTAATCCCTGCATAAATTCACTCTCCTATAGCCTGGATGCATTTAATTTAATGACAACATTGAGCCACACCAAGAAAACAAATGGAAGTGGGAGGGGTAAAAAAAAGTCCCAAACCTTTTCTTTTGGCTGTCTCAGACTGCAAAGTGGACAAAGAATGCAGAAATACACCTTACACTGCACCACCTTGGTGACTTTTCCAGGCCAGCAGAGCAGTTACTCAGTAGCTGCTATTTCAGTTCCTAGCTCAGCCACAGATGTCACAACCAAGATAAATTTTCTGCCTTTTGCTGGGAGTTGCTGACGTAAGGAATAAGATGCCTGGTTGCAGAATCCAACCTTGTGTCTCCCGAACCAACATGGAATGATGCAATGACTCTCTGAGTGTTTGGCAGTTCACCAACACCAGCAGGTTTTCCAAGTATGAATGTCAACCAAAAAAGCCTTCTTCCTGGCTAAAAAAAATAAATCTCTCTCAGAGTCATCTCCATCTCTCATCTCCATCTCTGCTTCCCCAAGGTCCCAATTACAGCCATGTAAGAAACTGTCATCTCCCTTTCCTTTGCTTGCAGCCATGTCTTTGTGGTGTGGGTGGAATTGCTCTTTGTAGGTAGCAGTGCCCCGGGGCTTCGTTCTGTGAATCTCACTACAGCAGCCACCTCTTCTTATCTGCCAATCAAGGTATTCTCCCACTAGTCATTTTATAATCTAACATGTAATACTTTACAATCTACTGTAGGGTAGACTTTTGACAAGGTATTTCATGGTTTTTTCAGAGTAAATGCACACTAAGCTCATTTAATCTAAAATTCGTGCAGTTTCCAAAATTTCCTGTGCTCCCTGTATCCTCTTTATAAAGATACCAGCTTTTCCTCCGGCAGCTTGGCTTCTAACAGGACTTTATTTCATTCCTCTACATTTTCTCTTCCTTCTTTAACTGAAAGTTGCTACCAGCTTCTCCTGAAGACAAGGGCAAAGCTGTGATGGACTTCAGCATGTGAAAGGCTGAGTCTCATCTACCACACTCATCTACCAGAAATGGGACCAGCATCACCTCCATAGGGTGTGAGGGCACCTTCAAAACACATTATCCACCATAAAAAGCAGTCCATCCAGCAGCACAGCTGCAGGAAGACCGCTCACTCAACAGCAGATTGAGTTACCAGAAATCACACTTGTGAGTTACCACACTTACCCTGAGCTTTACACATTAGTCCTGGCAAATGCTGAGAAAAGAATCATAAAGTGAAAATCATGTTGTCGTTCCAAATGGACGTGCTCAGTGCCAGCAAGTGAGAGGTTTGGTAGCTGCAAATACAATGTCACTGGGGGGAATTCTTATGTCCTGACTGGTTGAGAGAGTTTTGGTGACAGCAGCGTTTTGCTGGACACAGCTCCTAGAGCGTGGCTCCCTGTGAGCAGCCTGAACATTCCTGGGTGCCTCTCCCATTGCTGTAACTCCCCAAGCACCACAGCTGAGGGCTCAGCTTGGTGCCAGCACCTCGCTGCCACTGGGGTGAGAGATGCTTTAGAGGTGTGTGTTTCTCCATCCCTGCAGAGCAGGAAATCAAGCATGTGGGCTTGCCCCAGGGTTTCTGCAGCTGGGCTCAATGGTCCCATCTGTCACCAGCAGCTGTGGTAGACACACCATGTGCCTTGCTGCAGGGTAAGTCCTGGTGTCAAGGGACTGGGCTGCAGCTGCTGCACACCCAGATGCCCCCACATCTCAGGTGTCAGTTGGGGATTTTGTGGAGGTAAAGGGATACATTGACTGAATTCCTTGCCTCTCGTTCCTCCTTTTGTTTTCACAGAATATTCTGAACTGGAAGGGACCATTCAGGATCATCAAATCCAGCTTCTGACCCTAAGCAGGACATCCCAAGAATATCACCATGTGCCTGAGAGCATTGTCCAGATGCTTCTTGAACTCTGTCAGGGATGGTGCTGTGACCACTTCCATGGGGACTTTATTCCAGTGTCCAACCACCCTTTGCATGAACAACCTTTTCCTGATGCCCAACAGAAACCCACCCAATTCAGCTTCATGCTGTTTCTTCAGGTCCTGTCACTGAAGAGATTGATACCTGACCCTTTGCTGCCCTTGTGAGGATGTTGAAGGCCACCATGAGCTCTCTCCTCTTCTGCAAGCTGAACAGACTAAGTGACTTCAGCTATTCCTCATAAAGATTCCCCTCCAGACCCTTCACCCTCATCATGGCCTCCTTTGGAAGCTCTGCAACAGCTTTATGTCTTTCTTATATCATGGTACCAGCCCTCGAGGTGAGGCAGCCCGAGTGCAGAGCAGAGCAGGACAATCCCCTCCCTTGCCAGGTTGGCCATGCTGGGCCTGATCCCCCAGGACAGGATTGTCCCTCCTGGCTGCCAGGGCACTTCTGGCTCAACTTGCCATTGACCAGGAGCCCCAGATCTCTTTCCATAGCTCTGCTCTCCAGTCTCTCATGCCCCAGTCTGTACACACAGCCAGGCTTGCTCTGTCTCAGGTGCAAATCCAGCATTTGCCCTTGTTAAACTTCGTGCAGTTGGTGATTGCCCATCTCGAACTTGTCAAGGCCTCTCTGCCCTCGAGGGAGTTGACGACTCTCCCAGTTTAGTGTGGGCAAACTTTACTTAGTATTTCTTCCACTCCTGCATCCAAGTTGTTAATGAACATTTGGAGTAATTTTGTTGGAATTACTTCTTCCTCACGTTCTGAGGAAGCCTCTGCTCTGTGGTAGACGCTCAGGACATCGAGCTGACGCATAGGCAGCGAATGACCCAGAATTCTGTGAGGCCACCATGATTTTGCAGATTTTTCCTACCAAGAGGTTTTTGAGGAGTGAAACGTGTGGGAATGGTGAGCCCACAGCAGGGGGCAGTGCTCTATGGAAAATCCATCCTCCGTCCTTCAGCCATTTTGAGCATGGAAACCGTGACATTTCAGGGCCTGGCCCAGCAGCCTGGAGCCTCTTTAACATCCCTCTTACTCCCTGTCCAGGATGATTGCCATCGAGAGAGGCTTGTACACCACTCTCTCTGCACAACTCAGGCTTTGTTTCTGTCCCAGACACACACTTGGTTTTGAGGTTGAAGAACATAATCAGAGGTTTCAGTGTTTAAATCCATGTGTGTGTTTGTATCTGGTGTCTCTTTGGGCCATTCCTAGAAAGAAAACTCAAAAGGCCAAGGCACCTCCAGAGCACCCTGAGAAATGAGCCCTTGGCAGCTGGCCTGTCTTTATCAGCCATTGTTCAGGAGTCACATGCTACCCCAAGAGGGGCCATTTTAATTAAACTTGAGACTACTGCCAGCCTTTCCTCTGGCCTCCAGCGTCAGCCCTTTTCCTGTGTTTACTGCAGACACATCCTGCCTGGAACTCTGTCCAAACACAACAGCATGTTGCAAATAAACACTCGGCACTGAACTCCAAGCCTTTTCTCCTGTGCTCATCCCAGGAGGCAGTGGCTGTGCTGTGGGATGACAGATCACTGTCCAGGAGGGAGCAGGGACAGGTGGCCCTGGTGAGCCAAGCTGCAGCTCACTCCTGCAATTTAAACTAACTCAAAGCTTTGCTGAAGGTCTGCTGGTGCAATTTAGGGTAGAAAGTGGTTGTTTTCTCATTGTTTTGGACGATGTTGCCACGGGTAGCTCAGCTGGAGCATAGTAAGGAGCTCTCTGTTCCCCTCTCCATCTCCTCTTGCCTTTTCTGGCATGCAAAGGTCTCAAGGGGGACACCATGTGTGAACCTTCACAGTGCTTTCTGCAAGTGTCAGGGCAGTGAGATTTTCCTATCTGATCTGTATTTGTGTACTTGCTTAGACTTGTAATAGGTGCAAGAGAATGAGACTGCTCTTGCTGTCCTGCCCATCCCACCCAGCATGCAGGGACCTCTGCACCCTGTCCTGCTGCTGACATTTCCGTGGAAAACACTGAACTGGCATTCAGGGTAGAAGGGGTTTGGAAAGGATTGCAGGTCCTTGAAGAATCCTTTCACACCATAGGCTTTGTCTCCTTCCTCCCCAGAGGTGCCACAGGTCCCTGAAGCCACCAGAAGAGGCATGGTGGAGCTGCCCAAGCCTTCAAGGGCCTCACAATGTTGGCCCCGTGCTTTGCATTTTGTTTTTGTGATCTCTGCTCCCTGGCTTATCCCCTGATCCCTTTCTCCTCCCCTCTCTGACGTGCCTCTCTGGTTTTCCCAAGCACTATGCCAAGATGCTAATTACATTCCTTTTGCTCCTGTGTTTCCATTAATGGCTGAGGACTTGGACTCATTCCTCTTCTCTCCTCCCAGCATACCTGTCCCTGGCCCAGAGATGGTCCTGTCCTAGCAAAGAGCCAGGGCTGAGGGTGCCACATGGGATGGGGCAGGACTCTGAAATCCAAGTGAGCAGAGAGGAGACAGCCTGCACATTGCCCAAACACAAATGTGAAAGGTGAGACTTGTCACCCCAAGGTTACACAGGCTTAAGAAGCAATTAGACAAACTCACTGAAGGCAAATATGCCCAGGGCTACTAAACACACAGACATGACCCCTAAATGAGAACGTCCCTGAGCTGTGGCTTGCAGGGCCAGGTGAATTTTCTGGGAATGGAGCCCATAGTTTAGCTCTGTTGGTAGCTCCTCTCAGTGCTGCACCAGCAAATGCTCTGCAAAGTCAGAAAAAAAACCTATGAGACCATAAATTCTCTTCCACAGGGATTTCTCTCAAAATATCCCCTGCCATATTCCCACTTGCTTGCTTCCAAGTTTTCAAAATATGGGAGCTAATCATCCACAACAGGGAGCAGGAAACTGGCTTCACCTTGTGAATGGTGTACCAAGGTGGCAATGGTTTATCTGGCAAAAGAGAGCTCATGCAGATGGCTGCCTCTCAGTCCCTCTGTCCACAGATGCAGGGTGCACCATTTTAGCACCAGGAATCCTCCTGGTTCACTGGCTGTTTCCAAAATGAAGCTCTTGATATCCGAAAAGAAGGCTCTTCAGTGGTGTGCTGGAAGCCACACAGGACTTGATGGGAAGCTCCCCCAGTGAATCTCAGACCCCAGAATTGCTGCTCAGCCTGTTGCTGTTCATCCAGGAGCTGCTGCTGCCCATCTTGCCTGCATCCACCCTGTCCCCTCTGCGGGCTGGGCTCCTGCCCCACATTCATTATCACCATCAGGCTGCAGCCTTGGGGTGCTGTGGGGTTCCTGAGCCTCCCCTTGACTGTGCACCCCTCAGAGGGGCAGTTCTGGGTCCCAAATTGTGTCTATATAGAGGAGGGGGCAGCCCTGGGAGAGCTGCCAGTGCATCACACCAGTCCCGCAAGACAGGCTGCACCAGATCTGCTTAAAGCGACAGTCACCTGCAGGCTGTGCAGCCAGAAAGGGCTCGGGGAGCTGTTGTGCAAAGCTGACCTAATTTACAGCTTTCAGTGCTATTCTAGTAGTTTGGGATGTAGTGAAAAGGAACCTGGCATCTATCCTCATTTAATACACATCTCAGCCTGACTTTGGAATGTCCTACTGAAAGTGCAGCCAAGGGAAACTTTTTTTTTTTTTAACAGACCAACAGCCAAGGGGGGAGTAAAAAGTAGGGAAGAGGGAGTGAGAAAGAAAGCAACAAACAGCAACCAAGGATTGGGGGACTGCAAATAGCTTCATGAATAATACTATCCCCTGGAAATCAAGTGGCTGGAAACACTTGCCTGACCCAATATGCAAATCTGTCCTGGGAGGGGATGGGGCAAGCAGGATTTCTCATACCCAGCACTGAGCTGCTGCAGGGGGGACTCAGTCCTCAAGGGATGGGCACAGCCAGAGGTCTTCACCATGTATGCCACCTTTGGGCATGCCCCTAGGGGTGAGGTCAGGTCATTTTGGTGAAAACTGGGGGATGCTTTGAGGAGGAAGGGGATGCATGTGGTGGGTCAGCACTTGCCCAGGGGAGCTCAGAGCACCTTGTGGTGGGAGCCCCTGTGTGCCCACACAAAAATGTGGATGTGGCTTCAGGGACAGACAGGGGTCTCTTGCAATCCCCCTGGGCAATGTGGACTTTTCTGAGAGCAGCAAAGAGCCTAGCATGGCTGTGTTGGCACCGTGCCTCCAGCACCTGTCCTGCAGCACCTGAAGGGCAGGTGCTTCTCCCTCTGCCCTGCCAAGGCAGCTCCAACCAGCCCAGTCAGGAACACTCTGCAGCCAACACACCTTTGTTTACAAAGTGTTCATGGATAAGGCCCTGGGAGGGCATCCAGGGAGGGAACAGATCCTAAAGAAGGCAAAGGGCATTTTCTCTCCTTGCCCTTGTCAGGCTGTGGCATGGAGGGGCCTTTGCTGCCGTGCCCCTGGCCAGAGGAAGGGCTGTCCCTGCTGTGTCCCTCCTCTGTGCCTTCTGCTGGCTCCATGGTGATCCTGAGGGATGTGGCTGCTGCATCCAGGCCCCTCTGTTCCCAGGAGCCTGACCCAGACAAGGACTGTGCTTTTTACCTGGCATCTTCTCCAGACATCTTCACGTGTGCTTGCCTTGGCTCTCCAGGGCAGAGAGGTCCAAAATCAGAGTGGCTTTTGTGAGTAGAGGTTATTAGGTTCCAATGACACATAATGTATCTCCAGACATTTCCTCATCCCAGTGCACACATGTACAGCATTCCCAGGACACAGTGTTTCCCAGTGGCTGCCTGCTCTCAGTGACACACAGGGACTGGCATGCTGGCCTGGCACAGGAGGTAGAAACCACAATAAATGTGTCCTGGCAGAGGTGTTTGTACAAAACTGACATTTTTGCTCTCAGAGCCCAGACACACGTGGTGATACTGTGGTTTATCAATGCTCTCACTGTGCCATTTCAGATCGCTTCCTGGGGTGGGTCTGCTCCCAATGGCTTGTGTTTTGCTCTGAAGACTTTTCCTTCATTTCTAACAGGAAGATTCTTCCCTTTTTCTCATGACCCTCTTTTGACTTCCTACCCTTTCTCCTCCTTGGATAACCTTGTAACTTTCAAAATATGGAATGATTGCCTCTCCTCATGGCACGGAGCTTGGGGATCACAGCAGTGCCTGCTTTTTGTTTTCATGTGACACATCATTACATGTTCTGCACTTTTTATATTTATTTGGGGAGTTTTCCCCATGGATGTTATGGTGGCTCAATCCAGCTGCCTCTGGTGCAAATAACTCAGAGCATCCCTTTAGCATCAACACCCCTTTAAAGTATTTGGCACTGGAGAGTTAATAGAGCTCCCAGAACTGTGATACCTCTTGTCAGTCTCACATGAGAGGCCAGGACATTGAACTTGAGCACAAGGTGCTGGGATTTAAATCAAAATGAATTTGTGTAGCACATTGCAGTGCACCTGGTAAAGCTGAAGCCAGCAGACACCATCAGCAATTTGCTGGGGGGCAGCTCATTGACCTCTCTCCAGATGGAGTCACAGTGGTCATTCCTCCTTTGGTTCAAGGAGCAATTGCAAAACTCCTAAAGACTGAGCTGTGATCACTGCACACTTGTTCTCCCTTTTGTATGCCCAGGGAGTTTGCAAAGATTTTGAAGGATGAATCCTGCAAAGGCTCCCTTGGGTACTGAGGTATGGCTGGGACTAACCTGTACCAGTTGTGCTGCCTGGGTAGGTTCCAGCTCTCACCAGAGCCTCTGTGCTTTGGTCTGCAAATTCACAAGGGGCAGGAACCAGCCCTTAGGCTACAGAGAGCTGTACTTGAGCTCCTTCCTCAGCCAGGTCTGTAGTGTTGCTCTTCATTTGTCTAGGATGGACTTTTTAATTTTAATCACTGGTCACACAGCAGAGCCTGAAGGGACTGTTGTGTAGGGTTAAATAGAAAAGCTTCTCTATAATTATAGTGAAATTGCTAATATGAGGGTCAGTTTTAACACAAGCTTTAATTTTAACCACAATTGGTTTGAAGGCTGACAGACACAAAAGGGATCCAAGCCTGTTTGGATTCAGATGTGAATTCTGCCCTGTGGTAAGACAAACAATTGGCAACAACATCTCCACGTGTAATGAAGTTTGATTTTCTTGATACCACAGCTGAAAATCTCTGACTCTGGTCTTTGCAGCGCAGGTGTTGCTGGCCCTGGGAATGTTTGCCTGGGTGTAGCTGTGTGGAATGGGTCTGGGTGAGGCTTTCAGCACAGTCTGAGTGTGGTTTGCAGCATTGCACAAGGTTTGCAACATAGGCTACGAGGCCAGGAGCAGCTGACCTCATGGATGGCTCCCTTCTCAGCCAGTTCCATGGTGTTGTTCCCTATTTGTCTAGGATGGACTTTAATTTAATCACTGGTGTATGGTTCCATGTGTCTCCTCTAAGTATGGGGGAGATTTATAACTCCATCAAAATAAATACCCCAGGATAAAGCTCTCCAGACCCAAGCACACTTCTAGGGATGTAGGGGATAGTTGTTTTCTTCCACCATCTTCTCCCCTTGCAAGCTTCCAGTTTTCCTCTTGTGCCAGTAGAGTGAGGAGGTTTAAGGAGATGCATAATCTGAAAAACTCATCCCACAAGGAAAAGGAGAATATCTGTTAGGTTCCTCCACATACCTGGAGAAACTCCTGCTTCATTGTAGGTGAGGGGAGGTGGGACCACCATTTTCAGCTTAATTGTGTTGTCCTGGTGCTTTTTTAAAATTCTCGTTGCTTTCCCCCCTCCCAAGGACCGTCCTGTCATTTTGTATGTGCCACCAAAATACAGAGAGGCAGTTTCCAGAAGGCAAAAGACAGGTAGCATCAAATGACTTGAGAATACAGACTAGGATTTTTAGAGCATGTGCTGTGATAGGAATCTTCTTCACCTGCTATTGGGAAGAAGATACTTCAGCAGCTGTGGATATAAATAGCACTTATCAGGCAGTGAAAGGGAAACAAAGGCTTGGGTAATTACAAGAAGAAATGTCTAGGGGAAGATGGTTTTTTAAAGAGCAATTAAATCAGCTCCCATGCAGCTGGTAAAGGTAGGAGATGTTTGGCAGCAGGGTACAGAACAGCCAGGTCTGAGAAAGGTCTTTCAGTAAAGGTCAGATAAGAGCAGGGGCTGGGAGCTTGTGCAGATATTGGACAAAAAAATCAGAAGTAAAGAAAGAAGATTGTGACTTTAATAACTAAGCTGGGATTTCTCTGACTGAAGAACAAGAGCCTGAACCTCTTTCAGCTAAGGGCTATTTTTCCACAAACAGCATTTTTATTGTACCTTCACCTTCCAAAGATGGGCAGCAGATAACAGAAAAGCACAATTTCTCTGATGATTGTACTTCCTCTTGTTTTCTTAATTTAAAAGAGAGATCTTGGGAGTGACTTGAATGCCAACAGGCCTCTGCAGTGTGCAAAGATCCTTGGCATCAGTAGACTTGTGCTCGGGATGAGGCTGGGAGCAGGGCAGGGGGCAGCTGCAGTGGGGATAGAGAGATGTGCTGCTGCATCCTTTCAAACTACTACAAAAAGAAAGTTCACATGAACAGGCAGATGACAATGAAACCAGTGGAGCTACAACCATGAAATCAATAGAGGCCCAGGTTATTAATTCAGCATAAACCACATGGCCAATCATTTGTTTGACTGTTCAGATTGAGTTTACCTCAGCTCTGCCCAACTTACCAGTTTTGCCCCTGTTGAAAAAGGGGACAGGAAATATTTTCCTAGAAAAATGACAACCTGCAAACACACAGCTCTCACTCAGGCAGCTGTGGCTCAGTTTATCATATGTGGGATTACATTTGGCTCACACAGTGCTCAGATAAGTGCTCTGTGTTGCTTGAAATGTCAGCAAGGTCGCCCAAGGTGCAGGATGTGACTGGAGGGAGAGCTGATAGTGCAGAGCCAGGCTGTTAGCTCTGCTGCTCCTGCTGCCTGCAGGGATGCTTTCTGTGTTTGGCTGTGCCAGGGATTTGTTGCAGTGCACATGCTGCTCTTCAGAGAACAAAATGGTAACGTGGCTGCACAGATTACTTATCTGCCAATAAACCTCTCGTGAGGAAAATTCAGGGAGTGGAACATTGCTGATCATGTGAGACTGAGCAAGCAAATGCAAATATCTCTGGAAAAAAATACATTCAGGACCAACATAGTAGCAGAATTGCTGGTCACTTAGCTCTGCCCTAGAACAGTTTACTCCCAGCTTTTTTTGGTTTTAGTGACAATGAAGGACAGATTGCAGCTGCATCATGTGAGAAAGAATTATTTAACGGTGCTGCAGAGTGTTTTGCATTAACTGTTGGGAGGCTGATGCTTAGTGGCCAAGACTCTGGTGCATTTTGAAGTCCCACAGTATGAGCAAGATGAGGGAAATAAAGTTTCCCTGAAATCCAGAGTGAAGGATTAAGTCCTTAACAAAACTTTGCCCCTCCTCTCTGGCCCTGCCGCACTTAAAGTAACAGGGCCAAGACAAAAGCAACAAATAACAATGAAACTTTTCTCAATTCTTAAAAAATGGACTTTTCAGAATTGGTGCTGGTGCTGGTACCTGGCTCTGATCCTTGCTTGCTTCTTTGGAAAGCCAATCCAAATAATCCTGTTCCTCCTAGACAAAGGGCCCTGCCTGTTTTCTGTTGCTCTTAGAGATGGACTTTTCTTGAGCTGGGGACAATTCCATCTGCAATGCCAAGCTCTCAGCCTCAGCTCCCTGTGGCTGGTCTGATGTGCACTATGGAAAATGATGGGGATCTCAGGGTTAAAACAAGTTAGGATCACTATTTTTTTTTAGCAAGGCAAACAATTCCAGGGCTGTGGTGCCTAGGAGAAGCTCTGCCTCTTTCCATTCTGGGTGCTCAGGCAGCACTCAGGCCTGCAAGGCATTTTTTCCCTTTCTGAGCTAGACACCAGTCTGCAGAAGTAAACTTGAAGAGCAGAAGGAAACTCTGCATTTCTCAGTATAAAATTCAATGGTAGAAGTTCTTACTGGTCTCACTGCATCTTGGGGTCTGCTATGAATTGGGCTTTTGAAGCCACTCTTGCCCTCTGCTAACAGCCAGAGGCAGCTGAATGTTGGAGACATCCTGGCTTCCTTCTTTGGTTCCTGACTCCCAGGCCGGTGGGGAGGGCTCAGGTGTTGCTGTATTTAGTAACATTTTTATGTGTGTTTGATTTTGATCAGTATTGGTCCTTTTGGAGTACCTAACAGCTTCCACAAGCCCAATCTGCAGCCATGGTGTTTGTTGGTACCAGGCTGGTCCCAGTAGATACAAACCAGCTGACAAAGTTAACAGTCCACCTCCATCACAGCTAATTTTTTCTGCAGCTGTGAGATACAAGTCCTCTTCTCTTCTCTTCTCTTCTCTTCTCTTCTCTTCTCTTCTCTTCTCTTCTCTTCTCTTCTCTTCTCTTCTCTTCTCTTCTCTTCTCTTCTCTTCTCTTCTCTTCTCTTCTCTTCTCTTCTCTTCTCTTCTCTTCTTCTTTTTTCTTCATTTTCTCTTTTTTGTGTGTGGTTTGCCCATCTGAGATTCCAAGGGAAGGCTGGCCCAACCCCATCTAAGCCTGTAGCAATGGGCAATGTATCTCTCATCCTGGGGAGAGCATGGATGTGCTGATGTCTTGAGCCCCCTGAGAGCTGACCTGTTCAGGCCTCATGCAAGGAGGGTGGTTACCAAGAGCACCAGTAGAATTTACTGCTCACAAGGTAACATTATGGACCATGTCCTGGATCCTTTAAAGCCTTTAATTGCTCTTCTCACTGCTCATCAATGACATCATGGAAGATTTTCTAAAGCTTCCAGCCTCCCCCATGTACACATGCCCACAAAACTTCCTCGAAGATGTGGGGCCAGCCAACACCCACCATTACTGAGAGCAAGGATCCTCAGACAGATCACATCAGCACCTTGCATCCTGTGGTCCAGCCTAACACCTGCTCTGAACACACATGGAAACTGGGAGGCAAAAAGGGAAAGTATATTAAGGAAAACCAGAAATACCAGGAAAGCCTCAGGGTCTGTATTGAGGAGTTCAGTTCCAATTTAGTACAAAACTCCCAGGGCTGGATGACAGTGACACCAGAGTGTTGGACTGTGATTTTCCTGGCTCAGTTTGTCTGCCACCTCCTCTGGGCACAAGTGACTGAGAGGAGCTAATGAGGTCCAGACAGATCCAAGTTGGAAGAACACACAGTCTGCTTCTCAGAAGGATTAGGAATTAAAGAGCCACTGTCAGGTCCCATAAGTGTAAGCACGAGGTACAAACCCAGCAGCCCTGAGCTGCTGAAGCTGAAAGAGCTCATTGCGTTCTTCACGGCAGGACGCAGAGGGCATCAGTCCAACAGTGCCTGCAGAACAGGAGCTGGCACTGTGTCTGGAGGAGGGGCTCTGCCAGGCAGGTTCTTGCAACAGGTTGGAAATGCAGTGATTGCCAGAGGTGGATCAGCACCTGTTTGCCCAGGGGACAACTTCAGCCTGAATGTCCAGGTGCCACACTCTTCTCTGAATGTACAGCTTTGTTGTACTGACCTGGTCCAAAGTGTGTTGGAATAGCTCATGCCAAGTTCCCAGGTGGCAGCACATCCCCCAGCAGGGAGCAGAGGAGCAGAGGTGGTTTTGGAGAAGTTGTCCCAGCTGTGGTCCATGTGTGTCCTGAGTCACCCTGCTCTGAACCTGGAAATCTGAGTCACGGTCCCACTTCCCTGCTGGGCCAGGAGGGTTTGAATCAGATCCCAGCAGTGTGAATCAGGACTGGAATGGGCCCTTCTCCTGAGTGTCAGGAGGCTCTGAATCAGGTCCTGGATGTGTCCTTTCCTTCCAGACATGGAGAACCTGAGACAGGGTCCAGGCTGATGCTCCTACTCCAGAGCAGAGGGCGTTTACACGTTTACAGAGCATGATGGTGAGTCCCTGTCTGGCAGAACAAGAAGGAAAACCATTGCATGGTTTGATTAAAAACTGCCTGAATGCTCTCATTCTCTGCCAATTTGCTGCAATATCACAAGGTCCTCTGAAGTGGAGACAAGAGAGGAATACAAAGACCAGTAATGAGTACTGGACCAGTAATGATGATTGTGTTGGAGAAAGGGTACTAAATAGGACATTGCAGTCTCCTCACAGGGATGTCCTGATTCCAGAGAGGACATCTAGCAATCTTCAGCCCACTACAGAGCCTCTGGCCTCACTGCCTCTGTGTGCAATGCAGCCAAGGACAGTTTGTGAGGATTTTTACTTAGGTTTTAAGGATCCTTTCTCCCTAAATGTGGGAGTTCCTGTGTGCTGGGCAGAGAATGGCCACCTACCAGGGGAACTTGGAAAAAGACCAAATCCAGATGAGTACCAGTGCAGGAAAGGAGGCATCATCCATATTTTGTAGAATGACCATTGACATTATCCAAAGTCACAATGTTGCCAACACAGCTTCAGGCTCAACTTTTCACACTGCTTTTGAAGGTTTGTTTTGCTGACAGAGGCATTCTCCCTCCTTGTCAGAGAATAAGGGATGCTTTCTTCAGCTTTACACATTTCTGCACACATTCACTTTCACTCTTTGATTCATTGACTTGTTAGTGATGGGAGTAATGAGAATGGGCTGCCTGTGCTCTTCTGCACTTCTTATCTTCTTTATTATTGCCCTTGACACTGATAGAGCTCTTGGGCTGGGATGGGGATGATTCATGTGACACATTTTATCATCTGAGAGCGGAGTTTACAAGGTGTTTTTTCTTCTAAGCAGTCCTGTGGTAGCATCTCTCAAACTTTTGTTGTACCCAAGAACTGCTGCAGTGGAGTATTGCTGTCGTGTCACCCATCCAGGGAGATGGTTTGTTACAAGAGAACGTGGAGGAAGAAGGGAAAAAATTGTGAAAGGTGTGGGCCAGGTCCGTTTGTGCATGGGGCAGGACAACATGAACAGCCAGTCACTGCTGACAGCTGATCACTGGCAGACATGGGGGGATCAGCCAGGATTGCCTGGGTATTTTGTCTCCATCTTGGCAGCTGCAAAGGTGACAGCTGGGTGCCTGCTCCCCACCTCCAGTGTCAATGCACAAGATATTGGATCACATTTGGAGAAGGAGGACAGAGAATGGTGATTTTTTAGGAGGAGACATGTTATGGTTGGAGACAAGACTGATTAATACCTGGCAGGAAAGAAAGGATATTTTGAGGTATCTGTGTAGCCTTCTCTTTCCTTTACTCTTTCCTTTACTCTTTCCCTACAATATTTTCCCTTTCTATGACTTGCAGCTGCTTTATGTTATATCTTCTTCAGTTCTGCTTTAGCACCCCTGGTAATCTCTCTGCTGACTTGGAAGGAGCTTCTCATCTGTCTCTGGGGTTTGCAGGACAATTGTCATGCTATGTTTGGACCAACAGCCATGATCAGAGCATAAGTATTGAATTAAAAATAAAATAATAACTAAGTGGCATCTGCCCCTAGAGGGTTTTCCCAGCTCCCATCACTGGGCACAGAAACCAGTTTGGTCTTGCAGTTCAGTCTGTGCACCCAAAGTGGCTGTGCCATGGCCTTTTTATGCCACATTTGGCATGTCCCAGAGCATGCAGCTCCTCCAGCCCTGAGGAACTGGTCTGGCACTTCAAAAGCCCCAGAAGGGGTAGGTTATGTCCCTGCTGTTCACCTAATGCCAGGTTTATGCCTTATGATGTTCATCACAGTGGCATTAAATGGCATGGAAACATCTGCTCAGGAGCTGAGGCCAGACTGGAGTGTGGTGACCCAGACACTGACTGATGGGAGTTTTGGCAGGGGCTGAGCCATCTAAAAGGCTTCCATCACAGCAGAATAAAATAAAAACTGATTTTGACCACATTTTTCACCCACCAATCCTTTTCCAAGCAGTTACTGGTTGTGCCAGCAGTGGAATTAACAGCTCTTATTTAGGCTGCCCTTTAAAGACCCACTTGGTATATCTGCTTGATTGCCAAGTTACAGCAGGAGGCAACTTCACAGTCTGGACCACAACTTTGAGTTTAACTGCAGTTTCCAACACTCAGGATTGCTTTTGTTGTATTGTAGTCTTGTGGTAATATCCAAGTGCAAAGTGCTGGTAAGAACAGTAATAATCCCTCTAGTTTCCAAAGGGATGGCTGGCAGGAGTGAAACAAAATTAGTTTGCATCCAAAGAATAATCTTGACACAGGAGGCTGGGAGGGCAGGGGAAAGGGGATGCTGCTTGCATCTGAGCAATGTTTGCAGCTCTGACAATAGCTTGGAGGCTTTGGGGTGCTGCTCAAGGCCAGAATGAAATTCCTGGCTCCTGCTGATGAGCTGCACAGCAGGCAACAGGTGGGAAGGATGGAGCACCTTGGCACCAGCTGTCATGATGGAGAGGAGACCAGCTCCTCCCCCCTTCTGAAGGGGCAGCAGCTCCATCCTGCAGGTCCAAGGGCTACCAGCTGTGGCTGTGGTCACCTTGGATTGGGTTCCCTTTGTCTTGGCTTGCAGAGCACCGTGCTGATTGCTGCTGCCATGCCATGGGCCTTCCCTGGAGCGTGGCTTGCCTGTGGGGTGCTGTGGGATGCTGTGGGGCTGGGACTGCCAGGCAGTGGCAGACCCTGGCAGGTGCTGGGAGTGGGGCCAGGCTGCAGGCTCCCAGCCCTGCCCAGGGAGAGCTGTCCTGGAGTGTGAGTCCAGCAGGGGAGGAGACAGCCCAGCCCCGGGAGCAGCGGCTGTCCCTGTGTGTGGTTTGCTCTCTCTCCTCTCACAACCCCTTTGCTTTGGGAGGCAGAGTGTGTGTGCTATGGCACGCTGACAAGTGAATCAGTGCATATGTGCCATCAGCAGTGCTGGGGGAAGGAAACAGGGATTTATCCTGCCCCCATTGCTTTAGACAATGCTTCCGCTGGCAGCCTGAGCTCCGGTTAAGGACATTTATTGATTGCTTCTCTGGTTTACTACTGGCTGCCCAGGGAGCAAATAACAACATTTTAAATGAACAGGCTGAAATATGGCAAGGCAGGAGCTGACAGGCAGTGATTAAGCAGCTCTGTGATCTGGAGGAGGGTGAGAAACAAATGCCAGTATATTTAGATGTATGACGGCTAATATAGCAGGGGAGAGAATTAACTCATTGCAGGAAGGTGGAAGATCTTTCTGCTACTCTTCTTCCTGGCTGATGATTAGGCTGCTAAACTCAAGGTTGCCAGAGGGAGAAATTATCCCAAATACATTTTTAAAAGGCTGCTGCCTTTTAGAGCACTGTGTATCCATGTTCCCACAGCTCCCCCAGAAAGCAGGGGCTGATTCAAAGGCTGCTCAAGTCAATGGGAGGGTGCCAGTGATGTCTGTGGGTGTAGGGCTGACCTCCCAATTCTGAGAATGGTTTCATTGAGAAAAACACTTAGCACATGGCACCTTTAAAAACTGATCCACAGATTATTGTCATAAGAAAGGAAGCATTGCTGGGGACCTTCTGGGGGCCACAGTAGCAAGCACCCTGGATCACAGACATGCAATTTGTATCACACACACATTTACATTATTTTACTAATCTCAAGAGTTTAAGGGAGTAAAGCCACATTTTCCACTCACCCCACTTCTGAGCTGGCACATAATGGCTAAGTTGGAGGGTCCACTGAGTGGTGGGCTGTAAAGCATATTGCTCAATGGGTCATTTGTGCTTAATGGATCATTCCTTAGAGTTAGAACAAATAACTTTTCAGGTGGAAGGAGTCCAGCTGCTGTTCTGCACGGTACTATGTGCTACCACTGTGCCACCTTGAGCCCAGGTTCCCTAATCTCATATGTCTGGTGCTGCAAGGGCATTATCTGCTGATAAGAAATATTTGCATAAGGCAGATTGAATTTCTTAAAAATATATCTATAACTTATATAAGAGGAACTAGATTCCTGGAAAATATTGGCAGAGAACTGGAGAGATAGCACAGTTCCTCTGAGACCTGCCATCAGCCTTTAATCTCCCTCTATCACCATTTTTGCATTGCCATTTGCAATGGGGCTGAAAGGCATTTCAAAGGGCTCAGGTGGTGAAAGAGCTGACTCCAAGCTCCAAATCCACGGCTGAAGGTTACAGGCAGAGGTGGGGCCAGCAGTGGCAGGTCTGACAAATGGATTGAAAGTCAGGTGCTCACTGTGCCATTGCTTTGCTAGACATGAACTCAAAACCCTTGAAGGTCACTGGGTGAGTTTCATAGCAGGCTGATGGGAAAAGACTGTCAGCAAATCAGGCTTTCACCAAATGCAATGTTACTGGAGAATCAAAGTCCTCTTTGTTTAACAAGGACAACAGGTTTATAAAGATCTTATCATTGCCAGATATTACTGTTGCTCTGCAAAACAGCAGGGAGCCTGAGAACACAGGAGGGACATTATATCATCTTTAAACCAGAAATTAAAAAATAGTTCTTGTTTGGAAAAAAAATTAACAAGAGAATGTCAATTCAATTTTTTGCAGGCAGGCAGAATTGAGAGATGATGCAAGATGTCCATGTTAAGTTGTGTCAGGCTGGACTTTAGGAGAAAAAGTTTGAGAGAAAGCTCAAGAAAGGTGTATGACTCACCTTCCCTGAGTGTGTTTTCTGAATGTCCCACAGAACCAAATGGTTTCCACTGACAACACAAGCCGGCTTTGGCTTTTGTCTCTGGGCATTTTCTTTTCTTCTCATTAAAATTAACTTTCCCCACTGACCCTTTCTCCTTGTTGCCATTTTGTGGGTTGTTGGACTTTCCTCAGGGAGAAGCAGCTGCAAGACCATATCATGTATACTCCATAACATGGACTTTGGAGGAAAGTGGGAGGAAAAAGAGTTGCAGATTTGGAGAGATGCAAAAGACACATTTAAAGCTGTTAAGGAAATGGCAAGCTTTTAAAAACAAGGCATTTTTGTGAATAAGAAAAGCTCATTAAGGCTTTTTAAACATTGCCAGCTCCAAGGAAGGGGCATTTTCATTTACCTTTGTGTGTGAGGGAGAACTTTTTGAGATTCTTGATATTTACATTGAGAACAGGCTATATCTTGTGACAATCTGGAAAAAAAAGGACACTTTCTGTGCTAAAGGGAAGCATTGCCCCTGTGTAACCCAGGCCTGTGGGATGCAGGTGAGAGGAGACGCCCCAGGGCTGCATCACATTAATCCCTCCATGATCTGTGCCACCACAAGCTCATCTGGCTCCCTGATAGTGTGTGTTGAAGCTGAATTTGGTCACTGCAACCCTACTCCAGAGACCTCCAAACACTTTGCTCTCCTGTTAGATGAAGAGTGCAGGATCCTTATTTTGTGCAGAGATGGGGCTGAATTATATTGGAACTTTGCCTGGCTTTCAGAAATATAAAATGTAGACCTGAATGATGTAATTATGAGACATCTTTATTTCTGTGTACAGAAGCATTCTAAAAGACATAAATTTGCTGAATAAACCCTTAATAAGCTGACTTTAAAAAGCACCCTTCACTTTGCTTTTAGCCTGTAATCGATCATCATGTCCATACGGCCTAGAGTAGAAGGTAATATTATAAACAAGCATATTAGAAAAGTTTATAGGAATAATAAAAGAACAGTAGAGCACTAAGGGCAGAGCCAGCAGCAGTGCCTGGCCCTGTGCTGGCTGACTGCAGAGCCCTTGCCTGTGACAGTGCTGGACCCAAGTGACCCAACCAAGGTCGGACACAGTCACAGGGACACTGGCCCTGCTCCATCAACTGAGGCTTTCCTGTAGGTAATCACTTTTTCCTTGATTTCTTTGTTTAGAATTTGCAAGAAACTGCGCTGCTCATGGAGGGATTCATTCCCCAGAGAGAGGCAGGGGCAGTCTCCCTTCCTGTGCACCAAATCCACGCTGGTGTTCCTGGAGTTTGCATTTCCTCAGTGACAGGCCTGACTGGGAGGAGGAGGACTGGCAGAGAAGTGGAAAGACTAATTTCAGCAAGGAACATGGAAAAAGCCTTCCCAGTTCTGGGGTGTGAGTTTCTGAGATTGCCTCCTCCCTCCTCGTGAGCTCCTGGTGAGAGATGTGGAGGCAGCATGGTTCCTCCAGAGGGACAACATCCCTTCCCTGCAGTGTCCCACCGGGTGACAGGGACATATGGGCACAGAGCACATGTCATCCTCCCGCTCCTGCAGCTCACAGCAGCATTGCCCCCGGGAACATCCACGTCAGGGGGGAACTTTCTGTTGCTTTGCATGTGCAGACTGATGGCTGAGTGGGATTGTTTGTGGTGCGGGTACAACTGATTTGTTTTCCCCAAATAAAACTTTGAATGCAAGAGAACCCCACCCATAACTGATGTCTGAATTTGCAGCACATGACCCAGGCAGGTGAAGATGATTCTGGAGATAAAGCAAAGGCTGCATGGCCTTGGTACATGCCAAAGTGCCAGTGTGCCTTTGGGGGCATAAACCAACATTTTCTGTGCCATCCAAGATGTGCAATGCCATGAAATGAGAAAGTGCTGCTGCTGTGAGAGCACTTTGCACAGCTCCTGCTCTCAGGCATCAGCTCCAACGCCACCACACAGCCTGAGAGCTGCCTGAGGAAGGGGAAGGGATTTAAACTGACACATTAAAGAGACCAAAATGAAAAGTTGTGGGTGCAATTGGGAATAAATGCTTCAGAGCTGCTAGAGCTTGTGCTCGAAAATAGCGCAGAGGAGGGGGGTTTAAGCCCTGCACAGTACTTCCAAGTAGCCCTTTGGATAAATTGACACAAATTCCAGAGGGATTTTAACTACTAGGACAAGGATCCAGAGCCTCTGCTCTGCCTGTGCACAGGCTTTAACCATGTAATGGAAAAAGCCTGATTTCAGTTCCATGGGGCAGGGACGGGAATTTGGGAAGGGAGCATGCTTGCAATGTGCATGCTTGCACAAGATTTATTAGGATTACTTTTAGGAGTATTTATTGTACCTGGCCAAAAGAGTATGAGCAACACAGGCTCCCTTCAAATACAAGATTACATAATTTTGTGAGAAAGTACAAAATAATATGTACCTAGTGAAAGGCTCAGGAAGAGGGTTAAGTTTTATTTTGTCTTTGTCTTGTTTTTCCTGTTAAATAAATAATACTGCAGTTAAAGCTTCATTTGCAGAGAAATGTGGTTTTGTTTTGAAACAAACTTTAGGCTGCATCATGAGGAAAGCATCTCTTGGACTTCCCAAATGCTTCTCTTTTTGTGAGGTGGTGGTGGGGGATGAGCTAGGAGAGTGAAGCAGATGTTATTAGGATTCAGTTTATTCCTGCTGCCTTTGCCCAGCTCCTGTGCTGCAGCACAAAGCTGCTCTGAACTGGGAAGGCACAAAGCCTCGCTGAGCAGGTTTACTCAAGGTCCTCAGGAGGTGAAAGAGGAATTTGTCCTTTTGCTGGCACAACCCACTGCTTACTCTGTTGCCCCAACATTTCCCTATCTGCAGTTAAATTCCCTCCAAAGCTGTTCCATCACCCACAGCCTGTGCCCCTCAGCCCAGCGCTCCCCAGGTGCTGGTGCAGTCCCAGAATTCAGACTCCAGCACTGTCACATTTGTCATATGGTTCTGAGGCTGTCCTGCTTCTTTTATCTGTGTTTCAAAGATAATGAGCCAAACACATTTCTGATGTCATTGGTTTAAACTTCCTCATTAATTCTAATTGCACTGCGTAGGGCAAGAGGCTCTAATTGCATTGGGCATGGGAATGGGGGCTCTGGGCAGAGGCTTCCCTGCTCTTGGAAGTCAAGGAAGGAAGGCTTTAGGTGGTGATGACAAGGAGAAATCATTAGAGCAAACTTATGTCCAGGTATCTCCCAAGTAAGCTCAGAAGGTGACACAGTCTGGGGTGTTTATCAGATCAGAGCAAAGAGCAGAGCCTGCCCAGCCCATTCAACCCCCATGGGCAGTTTAATAAGCTCAGTGCCAAGAAATGCAGCTGAGAGACCTGCCATAAAACTGATAAAACTGCTACCAGTGAAGTCAGGAGGACATCCTGATTGTGTGTGACTAACCAAGCTGGAAAGTAAAAACACTTCCTTAAGGCAGGTAGGAATTAACAATGTCAATTTATGCACCACAGGTTCAGTCCCAGAGAGACCCTGCTGAGTTTGTCTGTGTTACCCCATCAAACCTGGGAAGAGAGGATCCTTCTTCCAGACCAGCACCGAACCCATTTTCCCAGTGCCTGTTTTTAGTCCCTTGCCTGTCAGTGGCAGTTTTTGGACAGGGCCTGAATTCTGGGGCCACTCCTGTCCCCTCATTGCTGCTGTCACAGGCAGACAGCTGCTTTTACCTCTTCTGTGAAATTCTGTGAATTCTGGAGCCTGCTCAAGGCTGAACAAATCAACGGGGACTTTCCATTGTTTGCAGTGAGCTTTGGAGCAGCTGTTATTGTTCTTCATCATCTGCTGGAACATTTCTAATCGAGTTATTGTTGTCTCCTGAGGAAACTTTTAGAAGACTTTCAGAAACCTTCACATATTGGCAAAGCAAGTTTTTGGTTTCATTCCCAGGGCAATAGTCAGGCTTTTTCCTTTTTACTGACGTCATGGCTTTTGGATGTGCTCAGATAACTCGTGGGTGAATTCAATATTCATCTTCGCAGCTTCTGCTACTTTTTCCTTTTTATCCCACGGTGGTTTATGGCCTCTAGTTCTTACAGAACCATGTTTAATTTCCACAAAAGAGTGAGCTAAAGACAGAACTAAAGACAGAAAAAGCAGAGACATTAATTTATTATTGAAATATTTAGGAAACCCCAAAATGCTGTTGCTTATTATCCCAATGTCTTTTTGCTGTTGTTTTGGTTATGTTTTTAAATCCTTTTCCTTTGCAAAGATTTCTGACACATATGTCCATCTGTAGCCATTTTTCTTGTATGTCTGGGTTTTGCCTCTCTCTTGTTGTGTGAAGACTGATAGACATTGTCAGCTTTTTCCAAAGCTGTGGATTTAGAAATCCAGAAATCTACTAATTGGTTCATGTTTAATCTGCATGATCTGCAAGAGCAGTTCTTGTAGTCTTGTAGATTTGTTCCAGCACAGTCAAATTATGCTGATTAGATTGGTAAAAAGCCAAAAAATAAAGCATAAATAGCAATTATTTTAAATAAATTCCAAGCACATAAAGACTGATTTTAGCATGGGCTGTTGAAAATTTTGGTGCAAATTGTAGTGTGTGTTTATTGCATTTTTTTTTCCTAAAGAAGTGGAAGAGTTGGACCTATGGTTGTCATAAATACACTGAAATATGATGGGCAGCTGTGATCAGCAGCAGTGAAGCAGATGAGCCCCACAGCTGTGTGGTGCCTTGCAGGGAGAGCACCGTCCCCAGTGTTTGCTGTGTCACCTGTTCCCAAGGCAGGGCTGCCTCTTAAAAGTCCTTGTAAAATCCCACTGCCTGCAAACGAGCTGCTGCTGCTGAGCTGTGCTGCCTCCAAGGACACTGGAGCTGCCAGGCAGGGGAATGGGGCTGCTCCTGCTGTGGGCACAGAGCCCAAGCCCTGGAGCAGCTCCAGCCCCTGGAGCAGCTCCATCCATCCCCAGGAGCAGGCTCCATCCATCCCCTGGAGCAGGCAGTGGGCTGGGAGGGGCAGTGGCAGGACAGGGAGGGTGCCCAACTCTCCACCAGCCACTGCACCCCAAGCTGCCACCTGACAGTGCCCTTGGCAGCACCTTCCTGGCACTCCACTGGCTGCTGCCCTCATTCTTGGGGTGTAATGGTGCTCAAATAAGTAATTTCCAAGTCTTACTCTCTGGTCCACCCCAGATTCAAGCATGGAGCCAGGAGGTTTAGCTGCCCTGGCTGCACTGCAGGTAGGAGGTTTCTTCCATCATCAGTCTCTAAGGACTGCTGCCCTTGCTAAACAGCAACATGCACACACACAGAGGATAAATACAGGGTAGAAAATAAGTCAAGTGTAATTTGAGTGTTTATGGACACAGCTGAGCAAGCCCTCTGCTTTTCAAAGGCTTTCAAATGTTTAGGAAACAAAGGCATAATGATCTTACAAGTGGGCAAATGTACTGTTAAGAACCACTAAAGTTTTGCAAGATAAATCTTACTATGGTTGAAAATACAACTGGAACTTGACTCTGACTTGCACAAGCAGCCATTACAAGTTTGGGAAGTGTCACAGAGCTTTAGACCATCACTGGCAGGACAGTGGGACAGTGGAGTTAATGGGAATGATCTCCTAGATTAGCTCTGCTTAGTCACGCTCTGCAAGGAGGTTTCAGACAGCTCCTGTGAAAAGGAACAAGCCTGTACTTCCCTCAGAGCATGCCAGTGCCCCTCTCAGGGTGTTCCTCAGTTGGAGCAGCCAGCTGAGCACGGAGCTCCTGTGCCCTGGTGCTGCAGCCCCAGTGACCCTCAGCTCACAGCTCCCCACAGGGCTGTCCCCATCACCCCTTTGCATTTATCTGCCTCAGTTCCACCTGCACTTTATTGCCCAGGCTGTCATCAGGCAGGACTCACCCATAAAGTTCCTCATAACCTGTCCCCATGCTCAGTGCCATAAATAACCGTGCACCATCAGCAGAGTCCCCTGACAAAGTGCTCAGCCCTTTTTCCAGGTCATTTATAACCACACTGAGCTGCACAAGCACCAGCACAGACTCCAGGACGCCACTGGTGACCTCCAGACTCCTGAGAGACCCAGCTAGGACCTCAACCCTCTGTCCCTTATCCCTGAACTTGTTACTCAGCCTTATTTATCCTACAACTAATGGCTTAGAAAGTGCCTTAATTCTATTAGATTCCCTAGCTTTTTCCATGGGTTGCTCTGCAGCCTTACTCATGGTCTTTTAATATTATTTTGGGCTGTGTAATTGAATTCAACCACTCTTAGGTTTTCTATAACAAAGTGGGGCAGGCATGGAGGAAAACACTGACTGTGCTTTGAGCAATTAACAGCTTTTGTGGTGTTGTTGTTTTGTTGATTTTTACTTGAGAAAGTATTCTGTAAAAGTGCAACAAAATGTGACTGTTTTCTGCTAGTGTGACTGCTTTGGATCCAGACTATACAAAACCAATGCCATGTTTCAGCTGGTGGGGGAAGAGCATAGGATCTATCTATAGTCACTGATCCTTCTAATTCACAGGGAATTTGGGAGGTTTTTTCAGCTCTGATAAAACTAATGCAGCACATAAGCCTCTTTGAGTCACCCTCTCTGCTATAAGAACTACCATAAACAGCTGATTTCTATGAGGCAGATGTATTTATAGGCTTGGGATAGAATGTCAATTTTTAAAATGCCACTTTTCTACTTCAAAGAGATTTGACTTACATTTTTAATCTGTATAAAATTAATGCAGCTAATTAATGAAAATGGCTACAGAGTAAAATGAATTAAAGTTTCAGAAGATCATTAAGCATTGATATGGCTGCATGCTCTGATTTGGTAATGAGTTGTGACATGAGTCAAGACATTATCTAACTGTATTTGCATCCAGGTACTGTAAGAGCTTGTGGGCACTGGGGTGCTGCCATGTGAGAGTTTTGCTCTGGAGGGGATTCTTGCTGAGCATTAGGAGAGCACTGTTATTTAAGAAGGAACTGTGAGGAGATCTGGAGCATCAGGTCCTGTTTTTCATTCTGCCACTGCCTTGCACAATCCCCTCATGCATCAGCCTTTGGAAGGAGCATGGTGCTGTGAGATTCCCAAAGAAACCTACACAACCAGGGCCCAGGTCATCAAGGGAGTTGTGCTGAAATCCCACTGAAATAAATAAGAAAAATCAGTAGGAGCTGGGGCATGAAATCCCTTTACCTTCTTTGAGAAACTGTTCTCTCTTCAGGCAGTTCCCTGACGTGGAGGTGCCACCGTGCTCTCACAACAGCCGCGGGGATTTCCAATCTCCTGCCACAGCCATTTTGCAAAGCCCTTCCCCTCTCTTAGTAAATGTTTGCAGGATCAAAGTCAAACTGCATGATAAATGAGGAACTGTTTCCTTATGAAGCAGAAATCCTGTCTCACACAGAGATTTACCATGAGGAAGAGCTGCAGTTTCTATTCCCAGCCAAGCACGCTGCACCTTGCCTCTTGGACTACAGCTCTGTCAGAAGTGGCACAGAAATGGCAGGTGGCAAAGGCATTTAGTCTGAGGGGAACTGAGCCCTTGTGTTCCTTGGGGACAGAAGATGCTCCAAGGGATAATGCTCAAGGCCCAGCACTGTCCCTGAGGTGGAGGAGGCCTCAGGCTTGCTGTGGTGCCACACAGTTGTGCACAGGTCACACTTTGCTCCTGGCTTTGACCAGGTCACACTTTGCTCGTGACTTTGACCAGGTCACACTTTGCTCGTGGCTTTCTCAGCTGTGACAGGTTCATGTGTTCAGCCCACCTGGGCCTCTTGGTGCTGCTCTAATGCCAGCAGTGCACAGGGCTGGCTGTAATGCCTTCAGAGGAACACAGTCCCATTTATAGTTTGTGTAAAAACCTAAAGGAGCCCAGTGCTGCCATCCTGGCTCTGACATGTGTCTGCAGGCTGGTGATCAGCTGTGACCATGGAAAACCTGCACACCCTGCTGCAAAAGGGCACTTCCCTCTCTCTTTAAAGGGCTGCTAAGATCAGCGAGGAAATGTCAGCAATGAAGGATCCTCCTGGGAACACTGGGTGGTAAAAACTGGAAGTCAGTCTCCTGTCTGGGAAGATTGATGTGCTTGTGGGCTCTGTATTCCACTCAAATATGATCCATTTTCTTACATGTTTCAATCTTATCCAACAGAGGACACAAAAACACATCAAGAGAACATGCAGAAACTAGCTGGTTTCTTACTTAAATCTGATTTTTCAACATAGGCAATCAAATCTCTCTCTTACTCAATTATCTTGCCCAGTAATGTCCTGAAATGGGTCATTCTTTTTTGTATAATACATAACTACATTGTGTATTTTGCTGACATAATTTAAACCATACTGAACTCCTCTAACAGTGTGACATGATGCACCAGGCTGAGCTGACTGCAGACTTCTTTCCCTCTCCTTCCCTCCTTTCCACTCCATCAGCTGTAGATCCCACCCTACATCCCCTGTTAAAACAGCCTGATTGAACTGACATCCTCACTAATGAGCATTTCTGAGTCACAGCTTTCAAGAGGAGAATCTGGAATTTCCTGGGAAATTGCCTCTTTATTGCAAAAGGCCAGGAAAGGAAAGGAAGAGCTTTCTCCTAGAAATCATTCTCCACCTTACCACTGCTCCTTCCCCTGCTTTCTCCAAGCAGATTTGGTTCTCAAATCCAGCTGATTCCTACGAACAGGTGGTCCTTGATTCTTTAATTATTCTGAAATGGTACTTTATGGACAATTTCTAAGGGGAGGAGGGGCCAGTGTAAAAAATATCAGAGCCTATAACTTTAACATCTTCCTCACCCCTCAAATGGAATAAACTTCTGGCTCAGAATATTTTGACATCACAAACTTTCATTCCCCATGCCCAGGGACCAGCCATGCTGAATTGCAGACACATGGTAGACAAAACTACTGCAAATGTATTTTTGGCTCAGGTTAGGAGGGGGGGAATACAGCTCTCCCAAAGCAACATGAGGGAGAGGAAAATCCCACTGCAGACTTCCCCTTCCTGCACGGTGCCTAATACAAAGGGAGGTTGCTAAAGCAACAGCTTCTCTGAGCTGGCTAGACCTAGTCATGCACATGGGCTTCATGGTGAATCAGGATCAGAAAGGTGATGGAAAAGGCTCAGAAAGAGATGGAAAAGGCTCCTTCTCCTCCTTACATAGCTTTGACTGCTCAGCTTGCACCTCAGGCAGCAGAAGCTCTGAATTCACTCAGTCCTGGTCTCTGACATATCCTGCAGCTACCTGAACCTCTGGGGAGAGCTCCACTGGAACCACTCATGCAGATTGCCCTCTTAACAACTGTAAAGAAATATGATGTTTAGCATCAACCCACTCAGCCCCCACTGAAATAACTTCAGGCTGAGGTCTTCAGCAGCTCCAACCTGCTGCTCTCTGCAGGTGCCTGGTCAGGAGCACACAGCTGTACCTGCAGGTCCTGAGGGGTGGCAAAATACAGCCCTGGTCCTGCACTGCAGTAAAGAGGAGAGGAAACTGCTCTGCCCAAAGCCTGGCTGTGCAATCTCAGTGGGCTGGGAGCAGCAGGAAGAGCTGGTGCATGCTGTAGGAATGGCTGCTGGCTTTGGGTCTGAGGGCAGGAGCAGGGATGATGAGAGGGGACCCCTCATAGCAAGGGAAAGCCCAGTTGTGGGCACTTGACCTTAGCAGCCAGGGGGAAGCACAAGGTGCAGTGAGATGCCCACAGGACTGTTCCCAGCTGCCTTTGTGGTTGTTCCTATCAGCAGCACATCAGCCAGTTTACCTCAGAGTTCAAAGCTGCTGCCCTGCAGCAGAGGACAACAGCCTGCAAAAGGACACAGATCTCCTGGGCGAGATATGCAGGTAAAGGGCTGCATACCAGTGAGGAGATTTATTTTTATTTCATTATTTAATTCAAGGTTTCTCTGTTGCCTGTGTTGGTGCTGATGCAGATTCATTCCAGTTCAGAAGCTGTCACGTAGGGAGAAAGGAAATAACAGAGTCTGGCTCCCCTCTTTTGGCATCTAAACAACATCATTCCTAAGGAGCACTCGAGAGGCCAAGCAGCATGTAAATGCTTTCCCTCATGGTGACACAGACAGAACTTTCTGGTACTCCAGCAACCCCTTTCCTCCCTTTGACTGGTCACAGCTGCACGTACCTTTGGTGTAACATCATGGTTATGCAACGCTGACTCTCCCACTCTGCTCTTATCGTGCCTCTCTCCTACTTGTGCAACAGAAGCTGAGACCGAGTCCAGCAATGGCCTCCAAGAGCTCAGGCATTTCCCAACCTTCCTTTTCTGAGCCTGCTCTGCTCCCACTGGCACAGAGGTGAGCTGGGACCACCAAACACCCTGAGCTGCAGCCCAGGAGGGCACAGATCTCCACTCTCTGACCAGAACAAACCTGGGAAGGCATGAACACCCAGGCTGCCCAGTGCACTCCTGAAGCCAAGTGATGCAGCCCCTGCAGGGATGAGCACTCGTTCCCAAGTACATCACTGCATCTCTGGGCCCCCCTCGTTCCTGGGTCACCATGACATCCTGCTCACCAGCACTAATGGAGCACAGATGGACTCTCAGGAGACTGAGTGTGAGCCAGAACCCTCATCTCTGGAATGCTTCCCAGCAAGAACCATCTCCTCACCATCACGTATCCCAAAGTACCTAAGCAGAAGGCAGAGCAGGAAATGCAACAGAAGAGTTCCTACAATTTTTGCCACTTTATCCCTTTAAGGTTCTCAAGCAGGATTTATGATCATCTTCAGAGAAGAGTGTTGTGCTAACAGGTAGGCAGGAAACAACCACAGTGAGATGCAGATCTGTGAAGCTTTAATTAAAGCACAGTTAAACTGTGAACAGCAGCAGAGCTCTGAGTGTTTCTCATGTCACTCATCTTAGTCACTGCTGTGTGCCTTGTGGGCTGCCAGGTGTCACAGCCTGCTCTCCATGCCAGCCTGCAGGGCACAGGGCACAACAGGACCTGGCTGCTGTGCAGGGCTGTGTCCTAGTGCTCATCCATGGCTGAGGGATCCTGGTGCATGGCAGCAGTGAAAAGGTTCACCTGAACATGTGACTGAACTGCACCAGGGCACAAAGAAGTGTTTTGTTCCATACTGGAGACTGAAATGTATTCAGAAGAGAAATGAGTCTCTAAAAGTATGGCCCAGGCAGATTCCCCAGTGTGGAGGGAAAGACCCATCTTTCTAATCTCCCACTTTTGGCAGGGAGTGCAGCCAGAATGTAGGACACAGGTGACCATAAGCAGCATTAAACAGTGGAGGGGTTGGCAGGACAGTACTGCCCACACTGGACAGTGTGGGATCCTCCCTGTGACCCTGACAACAAAGCAGCAGCAGGAAGTGGTGCAGTGCTGCTGGCCATGGCTGCCATCAGCAACAAAACCACAGAAAGCCTTTTAAATATTGCAAAGACAGAAATGAAATCCTTCTCTTCTATGCAGTGCTTGCCCTTCCTCAGCAGAGGTCAAATCAATATGGGACCAAGCAAAGTCAATGGTTTATTTCAAGGGGTTTTGAATTGGGCTTTGTAGGCAAAAAGGCATCAGCCTTGTTTCAAACTCCAGGAAGACACATTGGTATTTCCATTCCACATCTATTTGTAGCACAGAAACGTGACTTTGTTCCTTTTTAGTCCAATTTAGATGTTACATTACTTTAAAATAAGGTCTATCTGGAAAGACCAATCAAGTTTGGGGCTAGAATTATCCCTGGAGAAGCTTGGGGATCCCCCTTGTTAGTGAATGAGGATGACCTTGAAGGAAGTAAAGGAGAAACTTGTGGTTGTAATTCCCCATCCTTTCCTCTGGAGTCTGGCAGTAGCTGTGCTGTGCTGCTGGGTGGTGATCCCAGCACACACAAACACACGCACAACACAAACACACACACACACACACAAACACACACACACACAAACACACACACACAAACACACACACACACAAACACACGCACAACACAAACACACACACACACACACAAACACACGCACAACACAAACACACACACACACAAACACACACACACACAAACACACACACACACAAACACACACACACAAAAACACACACACAAACACACACAAACACACACACAAACACACACACACACAAACACACACACACACACAAACACACACACACACAAACACACACACACACAAACACACACACACACACACAAACACACACACACACAAACACACGCACAACACAAACACACACACACACACAAACACACACACACAAAAACACACACACACACAAACACACACACACACAAACACACTCACACATTCTAACACAGCCACCAAACCCCACACACAGCATCAGCAGCACAGCCTGGAGAACACGAACAGCAGCAGAAAGGGAACTTTCCCATAGTTTCTGGGGAAATGCTGCAGTTGTAGGCCAACTTACATAACTGATTTAGCTGAACAGAATTGCTTTCTGCCTTTAATCTGCTCAACAGTTTATCTTTGCAGCCGTGATCGGTTGAGCTCTCTTTAAACCGTTATGGATTAGCGTTCTGCTGAACCACGTTAAAAGCTTAGCTTTGTTTATTTTTGTCAAGAAAGGGGGAGGATATCAGGTTACATGTTCAGGCAGCACTTTATGAATGGCTGCTTCCCTTGCCCAGCAATCAATATGCTCAGGTACATGCAAGGCCCAGCTAAATGCTTTGAGTGGCAGCACTAGTTGCTGGAATAGGAATATTTGTGAGTTTACTATTAAAAATTAAATAAGAGAAAAAGAAGGAACTTCAATAAATTTGCATTATTATTTTAATGTATAAATACAAAATGTAATCCAGCATTCAAACAGTTCCTCATACCCACCAGCTCTGTATGGAAGACCAAAGAGTAAATGATCTGAAAACTTAATTAATAAGATTGGTTGAGGATTTTACTAAGTTTGCATTATTGATGTGATTTGGAGACAGAAATCCTGCCAAAAGGAATCTTTCTGTCATTCAGCTGCAGGAAAACAATACACCATAATAGAAATAAACCACCAAACAACTGGAAACTCATCCACACCACTTACAAAGAGGTGGTCAGATAGTATTAGCCAGCTGTTCAGTTAATTTTCACAGTGGATTCATCAACTATAAAAGTGGCTGTTCTGTTAGAACATGACCGTGTGGATCCAGGTTCAAATTTCTACTACAAAATGATGAGCACAATATACCAATTTACATTAAATCCAACAATTACCACATTTCTTTGACCTCTGTGTAGTCAAAATGATTTGCAGATGCCAGCCTGGAATGGAGTGAGAGGTTGTGTTCCTGAGTGTTGCCAATAATCCCCTGGAACACTATTCCACGGAAACACTGATTCTGTGAACAGTTGTGCTGGCAACCCTGTAATCTTGGAACTTTCTTATCTAAAATGGAGGAAGTAGGCACTTGCACATTCTTCAGAGCAACACAGACACTAGAGAAGTTAAAAGAATAGCGTCCAGTGGTGCTAGGGAAAAATAAAAACATAAACCTGGGAAAGTAATTCAGAAAAAAAGGAGGAAAAAATTCAACTTATTTGTAATTTGTCTGTTGTTTGTTTTGCTTACTTATGAGAGATCTTAATTCTGCACATACCCGTGAATGGCCATTTGCTATTAATTTATCTTCTTTCTGGCAGCAAGTGGAGCACCATTCCAGAGTTTCAACATTCCCTTGATGCTGCTCTGCTTAATGCTTGTGTGCTATTTAAACAAAGCATATTCCAACCAAATCTGACTATATATGGAATTCCCTGACAAGTGAAACTTTGGATGCCATACAGAAAAGAGCCACGAAAACAGAATACACTCAAACCCCACTCCAGACTGCACAAACTGGGCAGGTACTAGAGCAGGCTCTTGGTGGCAAAGGTCAGGTACCCAGTGTGCCCAACCACCTCCCTCAGTGGCACACCACTCTTGAACTGCACAGTCCCTGGCTGCAGATTAGCACACGAGCTGCCTTGATGGGATGGGCTGCCGCTGTCAAAGCCAGGGCTGGAATTATCCTCAGCTCCTTTTCCAAGGTCAGGGATTTGCAGGCTAACTGTCCTTACGTTGTACACTCGGAGCAGAATTTCTAAGGTGTTAATCTCTGTAAAACCAGATTCTTCCAGGGCCAGGCAGGTTCTCTGAACTTGTTCAATGCAGGGGGAGAAGGAGCAGATGCGGCCACCTGCAAAAGAAGACAGGTAGTGGAAAAGAGGGCAAAAGCCAAAATGAAGCACTTTTCATCTTTTTTCAAATTCTCACAGATACCCATAGAATTACTGTTATACAGACAAAGTGGAAACATTCTTCAAGAAAATCTTCACATGGCAACTTTGTTGGTTTAAAGTGTCAGCACAAAATGAAACACCGACAACCCCACAGGATGCTTCAGACCCTTTAAAAACAACACCAGCAACTTCATTCATCTTCCACATCCCATGTTGCCCTCCACATTTGCTCACAGCAAAACTGTTAAAGTTGGTCCCTATAGAGCACAACTCTTTTGGAATCAGTCTCCACTGTTCTGGAGTGAGCACCAAAGTGCAGCTGGCACATACACAAAGCCAGAAGTCCTTCTCCACACAGTGCCCAGGCTGGAGCCCCAGCACTGCACACGCCCTGACAAAGAGGCTGTGTTTGCTGAGGACCATGGTATGCGTGCACAGAATAAAGGCAGCTCTCCAGGCCATAGATGGAGTGCTGTTAAGGCTTTACCCTTTTAGTCAACATGTCTCCTGAGCATTGAACTTTACTGGATATCACATCCAGTGCAGGCTTACAACAAAATGTTGTAAAACTCAAGGACAAGACTTTCAAGTGATAAACTAACACTTGTCTCCTTGTCTATGCACAGTTCTGATTTTTGATTCTTAATACGGGCTATTAATAGGCCCCCTACACCTTTCTAAGTGCTACAATGTCACCTTAACAGCTGAGAATAGAATGATTCAGATTTACTCTGAAAAGCCACAGCCAAATCAGATCAAAGAATTATAAGGACACTGTCTGCCATAAGGCCAGGGCATGTGCTTTCACCCAGGACACAGTGTCCCCCAAGGCAACTGCCCTTCCTGAAAAGCTTTTGTGCAGGAGGAAGGAACGCTGGGCAATGCAGCTTCAGCTATTGTTGCATTTATTACAATTAGATGAAGATGCCTGCTGGCCTGATTTACATTCCTCCCCAGTCCTCTCCTGGGCTCCAGTCAAACCTTCCAATGCCAGCCATCTAAGCAGTTAAAGAACCCGTGCAAGCCAGAGCAAAGCATCCTGCTAAAAATAGAGGCAATGCTAGGACTACATGAAGCCTGCTTTATCTCAAACTCCCCCCCTTTTTTTTTTCTTTTTCGTTTCTAAAGTCAGATCTCTAAAAAAAGAAAGCATCAGGTCTGAAAGCGTCACTGTAGCACTCCAGTTACTGTGCAGCAATGATGTGCTGGTGCTGCCTGGGGAAGAGCACTTTCCACAACCATTAATCCACCATACACTAAGCAGGATTTAATTTTAGTCCTCAAATAAAGTCTCTGCACCAAGGGGTTCTTATCATGAATCTTCAGAACAAAGTACCCTGGACAAGTAATTCCCTGGAGTGACAATTAAAACTCAAATCTAATAATCACCTGCAAAACTAATGCTGGTATGTGTCTTTATGAACCAAGTCTGTTGATGCTGATTTAATTGCACGCCCAGTCCATTAACTCCCATGAAATTAGATTTGTATATTCATCAGGATGGCCAGCACTACCAAAATGTTCCTGAATCTGACAGCTAATCTTTCCTGCCCAAAGAACTTACACACTCTGCTCTATGGTTGCAGATGTAAAACAGAAAAGCTCAGGAAAAAAATTCTGTTACATAATAAGAAAGCTAGTATGATGCACACATGTTACAAAGAAAGAATTTATATTCTTATTGTGTAGGGAACTGAACAAATGTCTGACTTAACTAAATGTCAGCTCACAATAACTCTTTGTCTGCAAAGCAAGAATCTGAGAGACCAGAGACTACTACTTCATTCAGGCTTTTTGGTTTTGAGGTTTTATATTGCAATAAAGAAAGCATAATATATTTACATTTACAGTAAGCCTGTTTTTATTTATTCTGACTGTAAGGGTCTGAAGATAGGTTTAGGCTTTTGAATTCACATGCTCTGGATTTAGAGTCAAAAACTCAAAGCCTGCACACAGCTGTTGCCATGCAAGCTGCAGAGCCACCTACGGTTCTTGTCAAGCCTTCAATTAAAGGCAGAGCACCCTTCCCCTTGCCTGGGGCCGGTCAGCTGAGCACAGCACGTCAACACCAAACTTGGTGAAGATTTATCAGGCTGCCTCCTCACAGCTGCTGGGGGAAGTAGGGTTACAGAAAACAGCCTTTCAAGCCGTTTAATAAGGAGAAAGCTCTTGCTTGCAGCAGCAAATATCCAGAAGGCAAGCACAAAAATTATTACTTTACTTCCTGCACTGCTGGAAGTTTCTCAGGTGTGAAAGATGAGAAAAGAGTGAACTTCCATCTATCTGAGACCATCCAATGGTTAATAGTTCTGTCAATTTTGTTTTCCCCTTTCATGCCTATAGTTCTCATTAATTTTATGCATTCCTCCCAAATAAATGTACCCACAAAGGGCTTAGAAGCAAACCCATCAAGCATCTGTCCTTACAGATCCTAACAAGTGGGAGAGGAGTCTCCTCTGCTTTTTCTGTACCACCAGGCAGGCCAGATCTGACTTGCAGCTACAGGCTGGAATTATGTGATTAAGCAGATATTAGGAGTGAAGATTGGAAAGCTACAGTTAGCAGAAGGCTGCAAGGCAAAAATGAAATTGCAGCTCCAGACTGCAAGAGGGTGTCTAAAATAGAAACATTTGGAAGTTTCAATTCCTGTGGTGTGTTTAGACCAGCAAAAAAGAAAGTAGAAAACCAGCACTCAGAAGGAGATGCTCATCTGTCCCAGGAGCAGAGACACTGTCATCTTGAACAGAGCAGATGCTTCTGAATTCTGCACTCTGAGGGCTGCCCTCTGTACCCAGCTGGACTAACAGCCAGGCAACACCCCTTCTGTCACAATCACCAAACAAATATAAATCTAGATTTCAGCATTCACACTTCTCAGGCTCTTGAGAGCCCTCTTGTCCTTTAGACACCAAGAGGCTTCCAGGGCTTAAAGGACTTGAATGTGCACTGCTTTGTCTTGCCCTGCCAGGGATTCCTCAGTGAATGAAGAAAAGACACGAACTCCCCCACTCTCCTCCCTGGGGCACATTGCTCTGTCTGTGGATCACAAAGGGATGGACTAGACTAGAGAGCACTGAAAACATCTGAATGGAAACTTTTTTGTACAAATTTGGTTTGTGTTCCTTCAGAACTCTCCTTTTAGGAGAGCTACCGTTCCTAAATTTGGTTAATGAGATCTGTGTGTCATCATAAATTGATATAGTAATTATGAGAGATTAATCCTGTTCACATTGGGAAGCTGTGTGAGCTTTTTGATCTCAAGAGCTGTCTAAAAATGTGTTTATTCATGTATAATGCATCTGACAAGTGCTACAGTTGAGGAGAAGAGAATAATGAGACTGTATGAAAGACTTAAGTTTTTTTCTACCTTCAGTTTTACAGGGAGTGAGTTAGTTTGAAGCATTAATGGAGAGGTTAAATGTCCTGAATCCATAGCCTGGAACAAGCCCACACAGTCCTGGCAGTCATTGTAACCACCAACAGGGTTGAGAGGACATGAAAATGGAAGTACAACTCTGACTGGAATGATTAGAAAAATGAGCTTAAGGGAAGAGGGAAGCAGAAGATTTTCATCCATACAGTACATTTCAACAGACTTTATCTAATTGGTAATTGAGGGACCCACCACTGCATCTCTACAAGAAGCCAGTGCCTCAAAAGTTGCCAGAATATTCCTGTGCAACTCTAACAAACAACTTTGTTTGTGGTTTGTCTGAGCAAGGACTAATATCTCTACCAGTTCTGCTTAGCTATTGAGTGCATTAGGTTTCAGGTGTGGAAAATCTCAGTGCTATTATTGACAAGAACTCCAGTGTGTGCTTATGATACAGAAAACAAGTCCAAGAAATGTGCTCTTATTTTTGTAGGTTATTGTATGTGTTACAAGTGTTCTGACAGGTTCTTTCATCATTTCAGTATTATTCAGATGATGCACATGAAGTGCAGCACCATTAAGTTTTAGAGAAAATGGCCAGTAATTTTTAGAATGATTCTGTGACATAAAGAATACAGCACAACATTTTTACCTCTGGCAAAAGAACACAGCTTGGGTTTGGGACTTCAATGCATTGTCATAACTGGAAGATTACATTACGAAGATCTCAAGGAACAAAAAAAAAAACCACACAGGCATTATCATTGTGTAGGGGTGAGGCAGGAGAGTCACTGAGCAGCATCACTGTGGCATTTACTCTGTGACAAAAATATTGTCTCTGCAAAAGGGGACAGAATGTCCTTTAAGTGCATGTGCTCGTGGGCGATTTGATGTAGCTTCCCTGACAAGTGAAATTAGAGGATTTGGCTGTTGGAAGAAATTAAAGGATGTTTCTTGATTCAGAAAAGAGAATTTTCTCCAAATCACTTGCCAGCTCATTAATAGGAGCTTGATGTGATTTTCTGCAAATGTGACCTTAACCTCTGCACTTGTAGGTGCATCATTCAAAAGGAATTTACTCCTGCTCATTATTGTGGGCTGGTAAAAGCATGTAACAAGGAAATTAAAGAATCAGTCGGCTCCATACTGGGGAAGAAAACCTAACAACTTTCTTTAGGGATCCTTTCATCCCAAACTACTTCCTTCAAACTGTGTCAAAGCCAGTAGCTTGGCTGGCCAGTGAGGATTTTGATGCAGGAATCTTTCTGCTTGACTCTCTACATGTGAAAGAATCACTTCAGGCAGGCCCACTGTGTGTGCAGCTGACCTACCCAGCCCTGACAGACCCAAGCTAGGGATGAATTAGGAGTCCAAGCCCTTCATGTGGTGAGGGACAGAAGCTGTGCTTCAAAGCCACACCTGGGTGGTTTAAAACTGGGATCTCCCTGGAGATCAAGAAAAATAGCCAGTGAGGCTTCCTACATGGACATGGAAGTGCAGAGCCCAAAGAGGGAGATGTTCAAAGTGAAATTTATCTGCAGAGTTCTGGGGGTAGAATTGAGAGCACCGTGTTACCTGATTCAGTTGTTTTCAAGGATCACAATTTGATAAACTCATAATTTAGGGGCTTTATGATGCTCCAGAGGGAATGGAGAATCTGAATTAAAGAGTAAAATCTTTAAAGAAAGAAAGGAAATAAAAGAGAGGTGGTTTTAATAATTTTGTGACTCAGACTGTTAAACACCATAAGGAGCAACTTAAAATATAAGAGGCTAATCCACCCTAATACATGGCTGTAATTTTCCATCCCCCTACCTGAAAATTTAAAATCTGTATGAAAATTATTGTACCAGTGGGTTTCTCCCTCATCTTGCACAGCTTTGGAAGAAATAGACAGTATTTATGAGAGTAGAGTAGGTGGGTGCAGAATTATATTCAAAGCACTACAGTACTCAGCTGAGAAATGACTGTGAGTCAAAAGTTTCAGGGCATTTAAGAACTGTAGAATATTGAGGATATTTTTGTTACCTCACAATTTTCTCATTTTCTAATTTTTAAAAGTTTAGCCTGAAGGGGTTAATGTCAACTTTGCAAAAACCACCGAGGTCAGACATGGGGAACAGCACCTATGACAACAAAAAAGCATTAATCAGCAGATGCTGCAGAAGAAAAACAGTGCAGGTCTGGCAATGAAAGGAAGTTCTGCAGTGCAGCAGTGCCTCAGAGATGCCACAAGCAGCTTTTCTGCTGGAAGAGTGACTGGTGACATCAGCACAAAAGGATGCAGCTGAGATGCAAACCTGAAGCATCACCAGAGAACAAGAACCTTCCAGTCACAAACCTCCTGTGCCATTTTATTTGTTCAGCTTTTCAGAGGCTGGCAGTGCTTTAAATGGGAGGCCAAGCTGCTCCAAGCAGTGTATTTACAGCATCCTGCAAGGCACAACGTGAGTGATAGTTGCACTCTGTAAACAGGTTCATTAACACTCAGCCTACTAGGAGTGGCAACTATTCAGGACCTTGAGCTGAAGTGGAAGAGAGAACACTGATCTGATAAGGTTTTGTAAGGCTGAGAACTCTCCCATATCATCTCAGCTGAACTCTATTGTGAGTATTGAGGTTTTAAGGAAGAGAGTAGCTAATGCTATATATAGAATTTGCTTAGTTCTCATTTAATTCAAAATACCTTAAGACTTCAGGGACTAAATTACCACTATCTGGCAGTGCAGCTGTGACATTTGCAGGGCACATCACAACAAAACCCACAGTGGGAATGCTTCAAATGTGACCCTGTCCAGATTTGAGAGAGAGGGCGTGGACAGAAAAGAGTGGAACTCATTTCCTGCAGTGATGCTTTATCACTACACCAACCCTGGAACAGTAACAGCAGAATGTGCACAGGCTGTACTGCAGAAGCTTCACTCTTTGAAAACAAAACAAAGGAGCACTATTAAATTATCTGCCTGTGGTAGGGAAAGGGAAGCAGTTACAGATAACCTTCTGCCATATTTTAGCTTTAACAGCAGTAAAAAAACCACAACAAAACTACTCCCATGACTCAGGATAAAACAGGAAAATGTCTAAGTTTTTACATTTTACTACGACAATCAATTACATTTTATATGAAAACTGGTTTTTGTTTATATGCAAAATAGCAAAATTTAAAAAATGCACCTATTGAGTCAGGTACAAAGTTGCCCAAAAGAGGAGCCTTAGATCAGTACCAGATCTCAGTCATGGGAGGCTGGTTGCAGCAAAAACTGCAGCAAGGATCAGCAACTTCCCCTTTTGAGTGGCTCATGAAGTGAATGACACCGCTTCACAAACACAAAAATGTGGGATTCTGAAGTATTATTTATATTGCCTAAGCAGATGTAACCTTGTAGCAAAGCACAGAAAAGCACAGCCAGATGGTACGGCCGGTTTGGGACTGTATTACATTTTCTAGGATTTCAAATGCTAGAGTGAGACAAGGATTCAAAACTTGGAACTGTTCAAGCAGCCCTGCTTAGTATGCTAAGCATGCACCACTTAAATAATTCAAATTGGACTGCGCAATGCAGCGCCTTCTAAGCTGGGAAGTCAGCTGAGTGTTGTGCTCACTAGATTAGATAATTTGAGCATGGGAAGGGCATTGTACAGTGCAGTGATTTTCTTCCCCCTCAGGACACACTGGAAATCTGCTACAAATTGAACTGTAACCATTGCAGGTACAGAGTGCTAACAAGGCTCACTGTGTTTATTCACTTTTTAAAGGCAGTGTGTTACGTGAGTATCACAAAGCTCTGTAGAAAATTATCAGTAGCAGCTGAGGTAGCCTAACAGCAGGGCTGGTCCTGACTCAGCAAGGCAGTGCACATTCAGTGACCTTTAAGAACAAGCTTCAATCTTGTGATTTCACAAAGACTTTGTAATTCACTTGAAGTCCAGCCTGTGACTATATATTTTAACAAAGAATTGGGCCGTGGCACATAATCAAGTTTTTTTTAAACTCATGTCCCAGCATGGACACTGTTCAGCATTCCATGCTCTCTTGATTAGAGAAGTCACTTTTGTAGATGTAAGCAATTTGGCAAAAGTTAATTCAGATCCACAAAATTGTGAACTTAATTAAAACTTATTTCAGGATAAAAGAATTATTTATTCACTGAAGTTTATTTTTCAATAGGGTAAAGAGGTATAATAAAGTGATGAAATCTGTGCAAAATCCCAACATCAGTTCTCACTTGCTGTCAGAATCCCAGAGTAACTGGCATAAGCTAGAACATCCTTTATGTTCCATTCCCACTGCATCCAACGGCAAACTTCTCACTAGCTCCAATCACAAAGATTTAGGACATAAACTGGCAAGCATATTTCAGTGTAACCACTTCATTTTTAACATTACCCTTGGGGTGCTCTGTTAAATGGGGACAAATCTGCAATGATTGATGTGAACTGAGGCTGAACACCTTTTATACAAACACCTTTCTACTGAATTGCCAAAGAAATTTGCCTTCAGCATTTATTGTTACTTCTGCTTCCCACACGCCTCAGATCTAGCAAAATGCACTTGAGAATGGTTCAAAGGAGTTTTTATAAACTGCCCATGCTAATTGTAGCAGTTCTCACAGGCCTGCAGGAAAAAAATTGTTCTTCTCCTTTCAAATCTTCCACTGTAAATTGAAGAAGCCTTTTGAAGGTTTTATAGCCTTAAAAATGCCTGGAGATTGACATTTGAGAACAGTGATCACACCAGGGAAGGGAGCACATCTAGTGTATGGCTCAAAGGCAGAGATATGCGCACAGAAAGAGAAAAATGCAGTTACCTTCAGCTTTCAATGCTGACTTGGCATGTCCTATGGCTTCCCATGGAGATGGAATATCTAGGAACACGGCATCTGCAATGCTGGAGACCCCAAAGCCGTTTTTGCAGACGTCCTGGTTGGTGACAGTGACCAGGTGCTCCACCCCGTGCTCCCGAAACTCCTCCCGCGCCTTCTCAGCCCTTTGCTGGTGGAACTCCACCGTGTACAGGTGCCCAGTGGGAGCCACTGTCCTGATGAGAGCGTGGGAGAGGGAGGCACTGCCTGTACCTGGGGAAGACAAACAACTCATGAAATTGGGCTTGTCAGGGACAAACATCAGAACTAAAGTCTTCTGCATTCATCTTCCTGCTTAGAACACTTGTTCACAACTCAAATGAACACAAACCACTTGTTCAGCTCCTGAAAGAGAACAGTCCTTCCTGCACAAGGAGGGAGGGACTAGGTGTCCTAGGAAACAGTCTTCCAGGTCCTCAAAGCATTCATTACAAAATCCTGCAAACCCAGGATCTGTCCCATCTCCCTGGAGGAGGAAACTAATGCCAAGGGTCAGCTATAGCTCTAACAACTGGCACTGGAGAACACGAGGAAGTAAATGCAACAGGAAAAATTCAGGGAAATTAACTGGAAAGGTTTTTTTTCCCAAGTGTCAGGCTCTTCTAGGGCGAAAAGAGATTAAGGCAAATTTTAATGGATTTTCAAAACCTTATACTTTACTAAACAAAGAAAATATATTGGCATGGGTTTGTGCTTGAAAATCCTTTTAATATCCATGCAAACAAATGGCCTTCAGGATATGGTTTGCTTTGCACAGATCTCTTAAGAGACATCCTCAATTCCCACTGGAATTACCCCAAACCAAGGCCTCTTGGCTCCTTGCAGCCACACTGATCAAACAGCTGTTTTCACAGGTCACTTACACACATACTCACCTACACAAGCTTAACTTAGTCTAACAAAATCTGTCACACAATTGTAGGTAACCACAACTACCACACACAAACAGGGACTGACAAGACACTCCTTGTTTTAGTTTGATAATTTAGGAAACTTACTTTAAATTATCCATTGGCATATTAAATAGATGGATGACTAATAACAAAGATTTTCACTTAAGAAAACACCCATATACCAGTTCTCATTGCAAATTAGTCACTCAAGTGGCATTTAATGGAGTAATCCCCCAAATTCAAAACCCCACAGCAAGCCTGAATTCTCTGTGTTTATTGATTCATAATCCTGTGCTTAGAACACATTTCTCCTGTAGAAATAAAATCTGTCTCTAGCTATTTTCAATGACTGTTCAGCCTGAGGAGAGTCCTTTCAGCTAGCATAAATCTTACAAAACATATAAAGGCCAGAATCTGTAGTACAGCAGCTCAGAAAAAAGTAGAAAGGAAATTAATTAGGGGGCACAGGGGCTGGTACAGCCGCTTAATTGGCGCAGTACTTTCCATAATCATGCAGGAAGTCTGAGTTCAGTGGCAGATCCCAGGTTCTTGCCCTCCAGTCACACAAGGGGAGGAACACTGCTGTGGCACGGTATTTAATCCCACAGCTCTGAAAGGGGGCACATTCAGACTGTAAACAGCGCTCAGGGCCCGCGTTGGCCAGCGCAGCACCGCTCCCCGGCAGAGAGGGGGCCCTGACCCCGGCGGGCACACGGGCATCGCCGCAGCTCAGCACGGCACAGCACAGCACAGGCAGGGATGGAGGAGCTGCAGATTTCAGCACTGGCTTCAGAGAGGTCCGGGAGAAGAGAGAAACATTTACACACTGCATTTAATAAAGTGAAAGTACAGGCAAAACAAAGAAAAACCAAAACACACCTACATGTGCACACCTACATACAGCAAAAACCATCCTGTCTCAGCACTTGAAGGATCTAAATGACAAAATGAACTTTTCCCTGGTCACAGGAGTAAAGGTAGCACAGCAGCCATGTGGTTGTGAAAACTCAATGATATATGTGCATAACAAAGAAATAGTATTCCATTGATAGGTTTTTTAATGACAAAAGCAGGGGACTATTGCTCCCAGGATGCTAAAGACTGAAATTCTGCCTTTGCATTTCATGCCAAAAGGGAGGATTACACAACTGAGGACTATTGTAAAATGAGGAAATTTAATTATTGTACCTCTCAAATGTGTAGTGCTGCACACTTTCTGCATCTCTCCCTGATAATCTGAAGGACTGAACAAGCCTGGGCTGTAAGCAGAAGAGCAAGGCAGCTTGTGCATGTATCCAGTTTCCTTGTTCATATTCTTTTACATTTTTAATCACTTTCCTTTTAAATCTGCTCTTAAAAACACCGCAGAAGATACCATTTGTCTCCTCCATAGGAAAACCCATTAATATTTTTGGCTTCTTTTCTAAAACTCTTCTTTTATTCACAAACACTCCAAGCCAAGCCCTGAACCAAAACCAAGATATTGGAAGTCACCACTTACAGGCTTATTACAGACAGAGCTTTTGTTAAACAAAGTTGCCAGGAATTATTTATTGTTGACTGGCTACCACAAACATGAGAACAATACATATGTATCACATTATAATCTATCAAATTCTATCACATTAATATTATTAATGGAAGTATTTCTGAAGATGCTGCCTGTCTTCTTCGTGACAACACTCTCAAAACTGCAGGAAACAAGATGGTTATGAATCACCCACTATTGTAAAAATCTCTCCCAGAAAATACATTCTGAACCCAGACATGTGACATGATGATGACCCTTCACTCATGTGCCCAATAGATCAGCACATTTGATGTGATCCATTAATATGAGTCTGGCATGAGTCCATACCTGCCACAAGCCCTAAAGCCCAATCAGCACTGTCTGCACATGGCAGGGGTTCAACCCTCTGGTTTTGTGATGTTGTAGAAGGGGAAATGAACGTTTATATTCACAGAATCTGAACTACAGCAGCTCAGAAACAAGTAGAAAGGAAATTAATTAGGGGTGTCCCCACAAAGGTGCAACATTCAATATTTTTGTCCTCCTGCAACCATCTCAATTTCTCTTTGTCCTTATTTCAAAATCACTACTGATAAAAAGCAAAATATGACTCAAAGAGTCTTAGGCACCAGTTTGGTCTAAGTTCTAGTTGGGTACAAGTTTCCTTGGGAAATGAAATGTATCCTAGCATGATACAGAATCAGTCAGGGCAGTAACAAAACCCGAGGAGTACTACTGCAGACATAGCAGAATGTTACCAAACCAGAAATAGCATTCCTGAATTACCTGTATACAAATTACCTGAACCAGAAAACTGGATACTCAAAAATTAACATTTTGTATCAGAAGAGGCAAGATCAGAACTGGAAGAACTCCAGTGGATTTTCTTTCTCACAGAGGTACAGTGAAATGTCTGTGTTGCTATGTTCCTGATATGACCTAGAAAGCAGAAGGTAAGACTATAACAATTATAATTTTTACACCAGGATGCTCCCTTTCTGACAGCCTGCACAATAAATAGCCTTAGAAAATGGTTGCTCTCTACCACAGGACAATGCCCACTTGACTACCATGTTTTAATCATGAATGGACTCTACAGAAGAGAAGTAAAACAACAATTCAAACTGTACTGAAGACAACCTTAGCAGCACAGCTGCTGCTTTAGAGCTCATTTAGGTGAGCACTTATGTCATTGCTAATTTTCACTTGCAAAATGTGATGCTCTTTTACATTGACTGTTCTGTGATCTCAAACATCTTAGTCAAAGAGCAGACATCTGCATTGCAGGCATTTAATGAGACACTGCAGGGGCCCCAATATGCCACACTCAAAGCTCAACATCTGAGGAGGCAGCAGTGTGCAGGGGATCAGCATAGAGTGAACCAGGAATGGGCTCCACTTCAGTCCAGAGGCAGGAATTAAGCCCCTGTGTTACACCCATGATTTAGGGGCTAATGGCCCTGCACACTGATGCAGTGCTCTTTCCTTCTTCTTGGGCTCAAGCACATGACATTCTCCTTCTCTGATACATATAAGGTCCAGGGGAGTGTTTTTGCCCCTCTCCTAAAATATGCAGCTTTAGGATTTCAGTCCTAGCAAGTGGACATCTGTATAAAACACTCTAGCTCAGCACCTACTGATAGCTCCTTCTGATTTGCAGACAAGCCAGTATTGATCAGATGAACTTCTCAACTGCCCTGACCTCCAGCAGATCTTCTCACTCTCTGCCTATTCAAGTGTGAGGTTTTCCACAGAGAAGCTTCCACACACCTCAGCCATCTTGAAACAATGACCATGTTAAAATAACTTCTCACCTTCTCAAAAGTTGAAGTGGACAATATCTGAGCTGCTCAAAACTAAAGCATGTTATTTCAGCACAGAATGCTGCCAAGACTGTCACCACAGCATCACAGCACTTAACTGATATAAGATACAAAGTCAAAGTACTTTTTACACTGTTTTCTGTTTCCTTATTGCAAACGATATTTGTCTAATCTCCTGGAATCCTACCCATGCCATAAATATAAGTGACCTGATTCTGTGCTCCACTACATTTTCTCTTTGCAGGTTACTGCTTGGCTTGTCTTCCCTAGAAGTTTCTCATCGTGGTGCTTCTTTTTAAAAAAGGGCTACAAATTGTCATTTAGGATTTATAGATGTGTACAGCTGTGTGTAAGCAAAAGCATTTTGGAATAAAGCTGAATAAGCTCTTAAGTGCATAAAAAGGTTCATATTGCTTGGAAACAGGAAAAAAAAGAAAAGTATGCAAAGTGTCATTTAATACTGGGTCTCTAAAATACCTCATAACATTTTAGGAGAGCTTAAGCTTCTGATGCATAATTTGGCTACCTAAGATATTCAGAAATCTGTAAATAAAACAAAACAATGACAGTGTTGTTCTATTTGTCTCCTAGCTACACCACTTAGTCCTAGCAAATAGTAAGATAGGTCATGAATCAGCCATGAGAACGGAAGGAGCCTCAAAACCAGGGGAAAATTAATCTTGAGACGGAGCTAACAACTCCACAGCTAAAATCTGTCAAGAAACAGAAAGACTGAACAGAAAGACTGCTCACTCTACATGACAAGTTTGTGTAATGACTTATAATGAATACATGAAAAGACATTAGGCATTTGATGGAAATTAACCCAAATATCTTCCTGGGAAGATAGTCAAGGGTCCAAATCATGGTAACAGAGGTAAGACACAGGAGTAGCAGGGACAGAGAGAAGGAAGAGGGGGAGGGAGAGAATTTCACGGAGTTGAACTGATGGATGAATGAGAAAATACCTAATGAAAAATGTTCACTTTGCAGTCAAGAAGTTCCCCTGACAGAAAATTAGCTTATCTGCCTGTGTGTCATGGACACCATGCTGAAGCAGGCATTTGAATTTTAGGCAACAGGCTGGAGGTCAGAGAGGGCCACTGCTCACTGACCAGACTGAGGAGCTGAGAGAAGGAGAGTAGGGAGATTTTCAAGACTGGCACTGCCTAAAAAGAATATGAAGAATTATTTTTTTCTTTAGAGATTCAAGTGAAGAGACAAATTTTCCTTATAGATTCAGAAGTCTGATTTTTTTAGGAAGGAATCTTCTACAGAATGGACATAATATGGTTAACAACAGGGTTAGGTTCAGAGAGGCATGAGAAGTGTACTTGGTGGTCAGGTGAAATTACAAGATCAAAGTGAGTCCAGAAAGTCTGGAAACAAACACTTTAGGGTATGAAGAGCATTCCTCATCAGCTAATGACAGCCACAAGTCTGAATACACTACAGTGGTGCCTCATGTGGTCAGAGATTTGGTTCATAGAATCATCACAGACTCACAGAATGGTTTGGGATTAACAATGTTTAAAGATTCTTTAGTTCCAACCCACCTGTCTGGGGCAGGGACACCTTTCCACTAGACCAGGTTGCTTAAAACCCATCCAGTCTGGGCTTCAGCACCTCCAGGGATGGGGCATCCACAGCTTTTGTGGGCACTCTGTGCCAGGGCTTCAGCACCTTCACAGTAATGGGTTTCCTCCTAATTCACCTTTCAGTTTAAACCTATTACCCCTTGTCCTATCACCCAGTGCCCTTGTAAAATTCCCTCTCCCAGCTCTCCTGCAGCTCCTTTAGGTACTGGAAGGTGCTTTAAGATCTCCCTGGAGCCTTTTCTTCACCAGGCTGCACAAGTCCAGCCTGTCTGCATAGGGAAAGTGCTCCAGCCCCCTGCTCATCCTCATGGCCTCCTCTGGACTTGCTCCAATAGATGCCCATCTTTTCTGCTGCCCCTCTGTTGGGGCCCCAGCACCAGTTCAGTGCTTTGGTGTGGCAAGAGAATGTTGTGGTTTATGACATTTGTACTGATGAGGCTCTCCTAATACTTCAAGAGGTGCTGTACAAGGATCGGGTTTTCTAATTCTTCTCCCACTCTAACCCGAACAGCTGCTAAGAGGTAGATAAGGGAGACATTATAAAACACAGACATAATTAGTTTGGGCACATTCCAGAATCAAATTAACTTTGATCTGTACTTTACACCAAAAACAGAGCTGCAAACAATTTAGATGTACTTATGACACAAAAATAATGAAGACAGGAGCAGCATTTGTCAAAAAGTCTATAAGCACTTCAGAAGAGTCATAAGCATACAGCTGACTTACTGGGACTCCACAATAAACTCTTAATCATTTATTAAGTATTCATTAATCATTAAGTCCTCATTAATTTTTTATGGGTGTACTCTTTAACAAAATCTATACCCAGGCTGTGAGTCTGAAAATTTCATAATTGTTTTTGAGAAGCACTAGGGTAAGGCTGGGTGGCAGCTCCTATTACTCCTTCTCTGAGAAACCATGAGAAGCCAGAACTGCTCTCAGCCTTCAGAAATCCAGTCCCTCAGCTCAGAAACCCATTGCTGCGCACCAATGAACAGGGTTTAGCAATTTTTAATTTGGGATTTAGCTAAAGGGAAACAAAAAATCCAATTAACGTTTTTGCTCACGTGAGTCTGATTTTGTGAATGCTGAAGGATCACTGGGATGGTGGTTAAAGTACTTCTGACTAAATTATGTTTTGTCTAAATACTACACTCCATCAAAGCCAAAATATTTCTGAGATTTATCAGATTAAATGAGATTTCACATGCTGTACTATTAAGACAGGCACTCTTTTACATCTCACCATGGAGTGAGAACAGTAAGAAGCCTTGATGTGTGGGGGCTGGAAAGAAAAGGATTTTGCTTGGAAAAATATTTGAAAGGTTTCATATTTGATTCCAGTATAGTATTAAAAATAAACGTGAACCCCTCAAAATCAGCTGTCAAATGGAATTATCCTACAGAGAGCCTAGCCTGGGAAGTTGATTTGGAGAGTGGGGTGAGACAGAAGGGAAAGATTTAGCCTTTTCCTTTATCTAGGCATTGCTGCACATGCAATAAACACAAATGGGATAATTAGAGTTACCTGACAACAATGAAACTTTCATACTATTGGGCCACTCATAACAGATATTTAAGCAACTATTTTGAGTATCATAATTTTGGAAAGATAGGGCTGTTAAAAACTCTATCCAAGTGTGGAATTTGTTAGAGCAGGGACCAATATTTTAAAAAGATCTTAGCTGTAGTAGCAGTGCTAACAGTTTTAAAACTCAACATACCTTTATAAATTAGAAATTAGCAGAAGACAGAAAAAGGATCATATTCCCACACCTCTGTCATGAAACATCAGGTAGATGCAGAGTCTCCTTATGGCCTCCTCAACAGAGCATGCCTGGGTCACTTTAATTATGCATGTGCTGCTGACAAGCTTGCTCTTTATGTGTTTACTGAAGATGATTAAACATAGTAAAAACAATATTAATATATGTTTGTATCTTTTAGGACAAATACTGACTAATCAATTTAAACTATATAATTAAAGCAACATAAAATTAATCCTTCTGGTTATTCTACTCCATTTTTATAATCACATGCAGAAGATCATTTATATTCACAGCATTTCAACATGACACAGAGGGTATTTCCTCTTACTTTTTCAATCATTTCTTCTCACAGCTGGGGAGACCAATTCAACATTCTGCTAGCTCACAATGGCTAAATACAGGACACACCTCTACAGCTGAGTTACTAAGTCCAGAGGAAAAGAGCCCAGCATGCTGTACAGAGCCTGCCTTGCCAGTTCATACAGCAACTGTATATCTAAGTTCAAATAATAAAAAATACAGACCTCTGTGCTAATTAATGCTTAAAATACACCTTAACTTGGCACCAGCAGGAAGCAGATTCAAGTTTTACTATACCAGATTTCCTGTCTTGTTTCTACTCATCACCATTGGGCTGGTTCTGTCTAGCCCACACAAGGCTGATATAGAGCTAATGATTTTGGATCACCAAACACCATAGAATTTAGGATGGCACCAAAGCAGGCTACATCCCCACAAAGCAGGCACTATATCAGGCTACATCACCACAAAACAGGCTCCAGTTGTCAATACCTGTCAAGTTTTTTATTCACAGTAAATCTGCAGTAAGGTCTCCTGCTTCAAGGTCAGTCAGATGGATTTATTATAGTACTATTTCTTCTTTCCTTTCTTTGTGAAGAGTGAACCTTGCTAGCAATACAAGCATAACTATAGCTGTAAAAGTGTTCACTTTGCCTGGAAAGTTGCAATACAATGTCAGTACAAGCATTAAAATGAACCTGGGGACAGTTTCCCCTTAGCAAAAATGGTTGATTTGTGGCTATGACTTTTGACTCACAACATTTTTGGAAATCATCAAGTGTTTCCATTTCTTAGATGTTTAGATAAGCAAGAGATTAAACATTTTTATCCTCTCTAGGCACCTTTGACATTATTGAAAATATTTTATATCCAGCTCTGTACATTTGACTAGTCTGAGTGAGCCAGGACATGGAGCAATTCCAATCTCTTCCCCCTGCCCCCCAAATAATTTTCTGTTTACTTTTCCCATCCTGTCTAAACATAGCAGGGAGAGGAAGAGCTGATGAATACAGAAACTTCCCATGACAAAACTAAAACCATCTGATCATCCTGCAAACCAAATCACAAACTCACAGGACCCAGCTATTTTCACAGTATCAGAGGCTTCTGCACAGGGCTGTGCCTGCTTCAAGAGCTGCTGTACAGCAAGCAGCTAAACACACTGCCTGGTTCCCAACTGGGTGCAGAGATAAGTGCTGTCTCAGTTGTGTTGGAAAGTGGTCATTATGCCTGAAAAGCTGCCCAAAATTATGCATGAGTGGGAACAGGAAATGGTGAATGTAAGAAAGCACAGTGCATCACAGCCCTATCATGCTGATCCTTTGCCATATCTATGCTTGAGAGGGAGGTGTATGAAACTGCTTCAAAAATGCTCCAACAGCCAGAAAAAACAAGGACAAACTACCTCAGCTGCTATTTCTCCAAACTACAGAGATTTTCTCAAATGAAGCAAGCCTCATACTGCCTGTAGTAATAAAGTTAGGAAGACATTATTATAAACTCTATGTAACTAAGATAACATTTATGTCAATATTCACTCCTTACTACCAAATCAAGCAAAATCATGCAAGCTGTAATAAATTAAAGCAAGTTTAGAAATAAAACACAGCCCTGTGATGAACACATCATCGATTGTATTTAATCAGTGATTTTGCATGAGGTTGTGGTGCTACAAGTAGATTACACTTGGAAAAAGAAGAATGAAATTTATGTACTTACATGGTAGCACATATAAATACTGCCAATTTATCTTATTAGTTCTACACCCTATCACCAGAATCTGTTTCACCAGTTTATCTCAACTACATCCTCTGAAACTGCAAATTCAAAGTCTGAATCTTGATTTAAATCATGTATTTACAAACATTTTTAAGTACTTAATGACAGTTTTAGAAAAGGGAAAAGAAAATGTTTACATATTTGTTCCAAGATGAATTACCCAAACACATGCTCAGAGCTATACCCACATAAATGAGGCTGCATGCTGAGGTAGCACCAATTTTTCAAGAACCAGTTGATAACATGTGCACATGACATAGCATTCTTCAACATGTGGGCAGGGAAAATGTATCACAGTGGGAAGAAAGTGCAACTTTTTGCAAAATATAAAGAAAACCCTGTTTTTTTCATGAAAGTGTTGGTGTTAGTTCTTAATAAAGGATTTCAACATAGTAATTATTACCTGATTCACATACTATGGAGCCTGGCTTCAGTTCCAACATCATGGTGATGATGGAGATGTCAGTGGAATACAGAATCTGTGTCCTGTGCGGGAGATTCATGGTCCACAGTTCTGGAGTTGGATGAAGAATGAACACCCATCCTCCTTTACTGCAGGTCACTTTGGAGCCATATTTCTTGCCTATGAGGTCTGTGGAGTGCCTGATGACCCCATACTTAGTCTGTGTTACAGAGCCATGCTGCACCTTCACAGGAAACATGGACTCGTGGCCCAGGAACACAATAGCCGTGTCACCATCCTTTATCGTATCTCCATATTCCACAAAACTCATGGTCACAACCTTGTGTTGGCTGATGATTGTCACCTAGAGAAGAATAAATATGTCAGGAGAGTTCCACAGGACCACAGTGGAGCTGAACCTACAGGCATAAAACCAAGTGATTTTATTTTCTCCAATACAGAACAAAACCACAGTGTGCAGATAAGATGCTACAAGAGAGCTCCAGGCAGTTCAGGGAGCTGCTCTCCACTGTACTCTTGATCCAATTACAATCAATGGAAGGATCCCACAGATTTGAAAATAACAAGTATTTTTCTTGGTTTATGGTACATTTTAAAGAAAAATCAGGAAATACATTGTAATTTACTCAGCCTGCTCCAAAATGCTACCGCAGGTTAGTACCAATTTCAGCACCCTGTTCAATTACAGTTCCTGAGCACTCAGAGCATGTTATTAAGTTTAACTTCTATTCCCATCTTCTTGCTTATTGTTTGATGATTTACAACATAAAGACATTCTGCTACTTGCCTGGACCTCAATCACCAGCTATTAGGACCACTAACAAAAGTGTACTTGAAAGTTTTCCAAATGAACGTTTAGAGATAGGCTAAGGACATTAATTTATGCATAAACTTGACTAACTACATGGAAAAAGAATATTGTGGCCTTTAATTTGCCATTGGGGGTGCAAAGTAATTGTCTGGGAAGTGATCTCTGCTCCAGCTAAATGTAAACAACCACTTGCAAGCTAATGCCAACAGTTGAATCACTTCAGCCCCATGGTCTCAGAGCTGTTTTAGAGAATTACAATTAAATTTTGATGGCTTTGAGAAGACAATCTAGAAATCAGAAGGTGGCTTACAATGAAACCTGATATTGCCTTTCAGATAAAGCAGCTAACTGTCTGAGCTGCAGGTTGATCAATTCATGCAAGAATTGCTTAATGAAGTAACAGGGATACTAAAGTTAGAAATTAAAGCCTATGACAGAAGGGTTTGAAAGTCAGATTTTGGTACACCATACCTGGCAGAATCAAAAGCAGTGTTACTTTTACTTTCAGAACAATTACTGAATTCATGTACTTTTGTGTTGAATGTTTAAGAGTTTGGTCCTGCTTCATCATTTCAATTAAAAACATTCAGTTCTCAAAGTGTAATCTGGTGTCTGTAGTCTGGTTCCTGTGTGTAGCTCAATTCACTGTTAAGCAGCTAGATTTATAATTTTTCCACTGCAGTCACTGAGGTTGATGTGCTTGTGGCTGAAACTTCCAAAGCTTATGACATGCTTATTGCATAAGGTGTTCAGATGCCAAGGCAGAGGAGGCTTGTCTGGACATCTGGTGAAATAGTAACAAGAGCATCCCATGAATTCAGAAATGTATAGACAAAGGACTTTGTGAGATAGAACAAATGCCGTCTTTTATAGCCTGCACCCTATGATTATGTTCATGTCTTAATCTTTCATAAATGATACTCAGAGTTCTCATTCCAGATACTTTTAATGCAGTGCAGTTTTCAGCTCTCACAAGCGTCATCTGAAAGGACCTCGAACGGAATCCATTTCTTTCACAGTATTTACTGCAGTTACACCCATGTGCAAAAGAATCCTGTAGCAAGCCTGCAGGAACACTGAGCGAATTCCTCTCCCTTTGATTACACCAACCAGCTGGTTCCCAGCTCCCTTGCCTTCCTTTGAGCCACTACACTTACCACAGCTAATAGTCACAGCAGTGAATCACAGAATCTTTAAGGCTGGAAGAGACCTTTAAGATCATCAAGTCCAGCAAGTCCATATCAGTGCAAGCTGACATCCCAAGTGACACCGCATCCCTTAGGCCTCACCCGCTACATTATATTCATACATTTGGGGTATAATTGGTGTCTGTGAGGAATTTTGGAAGTTTCTTTGCCTTGCCCCCTTGTCAAGGAGCACAGTGAGCTACCACCACTTCCAGTATTCTCCATTGCCTGGCAGTGCAGAGGCTCCCGCACTGTTACATTTTCCCCCGGGCAGCACTCAGGGGATTGCTGCAGCACCGCTCTCGCCACACGGTGTGGGAGCAATGGCGGTGGAGGGACGGCAGTGGGGGGAAACCGAGGCGGTGCCCCCCGACACGGGGTCAGGACTTCTCTCTGGGTTTGCCATGGCTGCAGCGACCTAAACCCAACGCGCCAGGGGATCCCTCGCAGCCTCACAAATAAAACCACTAACATGATTCTGTGTTCCCTTCAATCACAACGCAGGCACACATCTCTCTTCCCTGAGCAGCTCCCACAGGGACCTGGCAGGCTGCCCCTGCCCTCTCCTGAAGCCGGGCTGCTTGGCGGGGAACCTCCGGCAGGCACGGCCCCCTCGCTGCCCAGGCGCACGCAGGCTGGGGAGCCGCTCCGTGCCCCCGCTCAGAGGCGACCCCGATACCAGGGCTGCCCTCAGCCCCTTCCGTATCCCGAGGGCGGTAATGCGGCTCCTACACCCCAGCAGCGCATCGGACCCGGGAACCCCAGCTGCGGGCAGGTGAGAAGCACGGGCTGGGCAGGGAAGGGGTGAGAGCCGGCGTTCGCCTGCGGGAGAGCAGCGTTAACCCGTAACGGCCCCGGGGGCAGGAACGCCCTGGCCCCAGCGCCCCGCGTCCCCGCGGGGATGGTTCTCCCCGTGCCCCGAGCCCTTTACCTCCCCAAGCCCGGCCCGGCCCGGCTCTCCTCACACGCGGAGCCGCCCGGCGCCTTCTTCCGCCTCGGTCGCAGGCTGCTGACGCTCCCACTGCCTCCGCCCCCGCCAGCCCTGCCTGGAGCCGGGAGTCGCCGCCGCTTGAGCCGGGCGCAATCAGACCTCGTTCCTGGAGCCCTGCTGAGTTGCCTGTTTCTCTCAGCCCGTGATGCCCGCGGCTCCTTCAAGGCACCCGCTCCCCTGAGCCCGTCATGCCCACAGCGCCATCGAAGCATCCATCCCCCTGAGCACACCCGTGCCCTGAGCCCCTTCGAGGCGCCTGTCCCCCGCAGTGCCCTGCTGACCGCCCCCGCCCGTCCCCTCAGCGCTCCTTGCTGGGTCCTGCGGAGTGGGGAGGGTCACTGACCACCCTGAGCAGCCCCCTGGCACCCCATGGGTGCTCCTACCTCGGGAGCTGCCCTGTCAGTGAAAGTGACGGGTCCCAGTGGGTCACTGGGAACAGCAGCAATGGGGACTGAGAGCCCCAGTGGGAACTTGGCGTTGAACGTGTGGGGTCTCTCAAGGGCCACCGCCAGCAGGGCTGAAGCCCCTTCCCCAGGGAATGGCTTTGCCATTGGCACACCTGGGCCTTGCCTCCATGGCCCCCAGGCAGACAGCTTCCAGAAAGTTCTGCGTGCCCTTCCCCCAGGGCAGCCTCAGGAAAAGGCAGCTCAAGGCCAACCAAGCTCTTCACAGGGGTTTCATAAGGCTGCAGGAGAAACCACACTGTGGGCTCAGAAGCAGCAGAATTGTTATCTAACCCCCTAACAGCATGGTACTAACTCCTACTTCTGTCTCGTGTTTAGGATGGAAGTGATGTGGAGAGCCCTGCCTGCCCTGTGGTACGGGGGCTGCAGTCAGGAGGCAAGGAGGAGCAAAGGAGGAGAATGTTGCCTCATTCTCTGCTCACAACAAGCCCAGGCCACCTGGCATGGGAGCGGTATGGGCATAGCAGGGAGCGTGTGAATCACCTTGGACGTGCTGCAGGTAGTGTTCCCAGCTAAATCAGATAACGCTCTGTACTGTGGTGCATTCACCAGTAACCTGTAATACACAATAATGGAGAAAAAGTCATCCTTTCACAATCACAAACCCAGTAACGGAGAGCTGTTTAGATGATGATCTGTGATTTTTTTAAATTAATGTGGTTACACTACGAATAAGGGAATTTTTTCCCATTACCTTCAGTGAGAACATATTTTTTGTTATGGTGTTGACCTGCCCATAGCATAATTGCAGGAGTCTTTGTTAGTTATGAAACTCTTCTCCATCTAATCTAAACATAATGTATGCAGTTTCAGAGGTTTCTTAAACTGCAAACTCCTACTCAGCTGTTTTTCTGACTGGCAATCATGGCTCTGCTGTGCCTTTATATTTGCACCCACTTTGTTTAATTTTCTGTCATTTTTAGTGTCATTGGTTATATTTGTCATTGTTTATGTTCTCATGTCCTTTCTTTCCCATGATGGGCTGCTGTTCAGATCACTGTGGGCCTGACTGTGTGCAAGATTGAGACACTCAGCAACTCCTCATTTCCATAGGCACTCAGCTCACTGGAAACAATCAGTAATTTTCAACAGCATGCCTAAGCAGTGAGAAAAAAATACACCAAGGATAATAACTAAGAAAATACATTTTAAGTGATAAATGGGAAGAGAAGTTTCATTTGACAAGTTAAGCAGATGGAGCTATGGCCAATTTCTTTAATCTATTGGTACATGAGTGTTATGTTTAATTTTCAAGTGGTGTTTAGTTGTAGATTAGGAATTGGAAACAATTCAGTTGTTCACAGCAAACCACTTTCTCTTGTCTCCTAATTTGGAATATTGTTCTGTGTTTCCAAGATGATGTTTATCCCCTAATTCTCTAGGTTCATATTATGTTCACAAAAGTAATTTCAGAAGACACATTCACTGGCTAACACCCATCTCCTCTTGCACTTGCACACCACACAACATTTATAATTAAGCCTCTTAGGAAGTTAGCTGCGTGGCCCTTGATTAACTTCCCTTAATTCTTCATTGTTAAAGCTCAGTGCAAAGATCTCTGGAGTAATCAGCCCACCTTTCCAACTGGAAATGTAACATATAAATCAGTATTCACTAAGATACCATCCCAGCATGGAAAGTGAGTATTGGTGCCCTTATCACAGTCTAACAGGCCATACAGGCTTATCCATGCCAGTGTTTCCCAGCAGATGAGGCAGATAAAGCAGGTGATCAGAGGCTGTTGACACAGGGCACAGCATCTGTAATTAAGTCACTAGGGAAGCTGGCACGGAATGCTGTGACAAAGATAGGATCCAATTTACACACAGCTTTCAGCAAATCTTTAAATGCTGTCTGAGTAAAACCCAGCCACTTCTGACTTACTGCGTGCAAGAAATTTGTCAAACAGTCGTGAGAAAAGGGGAGTACAGGGAGCACTGTTTGTCAAACGTGTAAATTGGATATATTTTAGTGATTTTATGTTCCTGACTCTTTCCATGTCACTCAAGTTCTGTGAAGAAGAGGTGTGTGTGTTGGAAGTGCTGTAATGTTTGGCACACTGAGACTTCTACCTGCTCACCATGACTGGTATTCCCTATTCTGCAAGACTGGGAGAAAAAGAGCATATGCAATGAAATGGATCCTTGGGTTTTGGATCTTGAGGTGACCTTGACTCCACAAATCTCCTGAACAATTAAACTACAGAACAGTTGATTGCTTCTTTGTTTGTGTGGCAATAGATTATGGAATAAGATAAAAGGAGCCTTCAGAACCTACCCATACTGGCTTTTTTTTTTCTTTTTGTGGAGAACACCACCACGAAAATATGCCATAATGTAAGAAAATGTTTTTAGTATATTTCTGACTTACTACTTGTCTAGCCATGCATTATTTGCAATTTACACTATTCTGAAACATGAGCATTGTGTGAAACTATTAGTGTGTAGGGGAAGACTTTGTGAGGTTAAAAGTGCAGAGGAGACCAAGAGAGAGGATTTGTTCTTTGATCCGGAAGCCGAGACCGGACTTGCACAGATGCTGAGCCCTTGGCTTCTCCTGGAGATCTGTATACTCAGCATCTCAGTCTACCAGACCTGGAATAACTCGGAAATCTGGATGGCAGCCAAACACAGCACATTTTTATTTGAAGCAGTCTAGGCTTTTTATTTTGCAATGATTCCCTCTATATGTATATTATTATTTTTAAGTCCTAACAGTAAAGTGCTCATGCTTCTTGTTGTTAGGGTGAGGGTACTGGTCATGGTGCTGAAAGGATTGTGATGGGGAAAGTTTCAGGTGATGTCTCCTGACATTCACAGCTCATGTCAAGGAAAGCAACTCTGGAACTCAGATCTGCACTCTCATGGATAAATACACTCTGTTTGGACAGGAGGATAAACATGAGTTCTGCTGTGAGAAACACGTCAGAGAAAGATAAAGATACTATTATGTAAAGGTGAAAGTCAAATCAAGATACTCATTCACATTGTTAACATATTGCAATTTCTGCAAACAGCAGGATTCTTAGCTGCATCTTTGCTTTGGGACAAACCTGCTCATTCCTACAAAGACCAGTGGAAGTCACTATTTTCGCGAATTTCAGGTGAGCTTTAGATGGGTCAGATCCCACAGTTCCTGTGCCTGTCTTTAGCAGGAAATCACCCTCTCTCCAATCAAAGCTGAAGAATTTTTTTGTTTTTTTGGCACATGACAAGAGCAGAGGATTCACTGCGATTTACACCATCACCCTACTTCCTTTCGAATGAAGCTGTAAAACGAGCCCACGGTTTCGCAGGTGCTGGAGGCGAGGTGCAGGTCCTCCCTCTGCAGAGCCGGGCTGCCGGGGGCTGGGCGCCACATCCGCAGCCGCCTCAGCGCTTTCTGCCAGCTCGGGGCACCCACCCGGCTCACAGCACGGCCAGTCCGCACACCGCATAACCCTTCCTTTGGGGTGATGCATTATCAGAGCCGCGTTTGAACTGCCGACCAAGGTGTTGGCAAAGGTGTGAAGCCTCCAACCAGCCAAGTTGGTGTGCGATGGCACGCCCCGGCCGGTGGCACACGAGATGGCTTCCCGTCCTCACGCCGCTGGTAACGGGCCAGCGCCGGGGCCGCCTCAGCGCCGCGGGAGCGGCCCGCAGGGTCCGGCCACCCACCGCCAACCTCCCCGACGCCGAGCAAAATGGCGGCGAGCGCGGGCCCGGCCAGCGGCGCAGCACCCGCCCCGCCCGCGGCTGCGCGGCCCAATGGAATGAATGGGCTATAAATAACGGCCAATGGGGCTGCGGGCTGGTACTCTATATAAAAGACGCGCGGCGGGGCTGCTGGAGCTTCACTCGGACTTGGGCGGTGTAGTACGCGGAGCCCCGCGGAGGTTCTTGCTGTAGCTGCGAAGCCCGCGGTAAGTCCCGGGGCAGCCGAGCCATTCTGCAGCCTTTAAACAAAGGATTTTATTTTTTCCTTTTTTTTCCCCCTGTTTTCTTTTTTTTTTTTTTTTTTTTTTTCCCTCCCCCGCTGTGTGGGGTGGAGCCGGTCCGGCTGAGGAGGAGCGCGAGGGGCGGCGCGGGGCAGGGGCGCAGCCGGGGCGGGGGGCGCGGGGAGCGGCGCAGGTGCTCGCCGGGCTGGTTGGGCTCTAAAACCAGATTAACCCGGTATTTAGCAGGGTAGTTACATACGCTCGCCCCGTCCAGGTCCCCTGAGGGAGCCGTCTGTTGTGTAAGGGCTTGTTGGATGCTGCCCTCCCCTCCCCGGTCGGGGAGCAGCCGCCTGTCCGCGGACGCGGAGGGCGCCGTCGCTCCTCCGGCTCCCCTCGCCCTTCAGCGGCGAGAGGAGGCGCGGCCGCGCACCGAGGGTGCGGCGGTGCCGCCCCGCTCACCTGCCGGCCGGCCCGGGGTCCCGGCGGGGCCGAGCACCCCCGGCTGGGGCGGCCCGGCCGAGCCCCGGGGCCCCGCGGGGTCCGCCCGATGTGCTACGGCTGCTCCTTGCGACCTTGGGCGCGTCCCCTCAGTCGGGCGGCGCCCCGGAGCCGGGAGAACCTGTGCCCCCGCGGCCGGGATGGTGGGCACGGGGCAAGGCTGCTGGAGGTGAAGAACTTTCTTTCTTTGCTCCTCCTCGGTGCCTGTGGAAGGTGGTGTAGCCGCAAAAGTGTGAAGGGCGCGGGTGGAACGTGAGCCAAGGTGACCTTTTGGGTGCCTGGCGTTCCCCCGGGCGGTCCGGAGGCTGCCAAACCCCCAGTGAAAGGCTTCCCGTCTTTCTCCCCTAGTGACTGCGGTAGGGTCAGCCATGCCCTTCTCAAACAGCCACAACCTCCTGAAGATGAAGTACAAGCCTGAGGATGAGTACCCTGACCTGAAAGCTCACAACAATCACATGGCTAAGGTGCTGACCCCGGACCTGTACCAGAAATTGAGGGATAAACAGACTCCCAGTGGATTTACCCTGGATGATTGTATCCAGACTGGGGTTGACAACCCAGGTAATGGGATCGTTAGGTCTGCATAATGATCTGTTCTCCCTCCTGACTGGAAGTGCTTCTTGACAATGCTTGAGAACCCAAAGTTCTCAAGCTACTGAGGGACAAATCTAAAGCATTGAGAGACTGCTCTAAAGGCATGGCTCTGTTGGGAGGCCATGTTTCCATCAAGCACTGTTTCATGCTGTGATCTGACACACCAATTCCCAGACACTTCAATTATGTAACTGCTCTGCTAAATACTTTCAATCTGGAGAGAAAAAAAAAAAAGTCAAACCAAATGCGTTCTAATTATAACTCATCTGAGGAGGGGGGGGAAAAAAAGATTACCTGGCAGTCTTGGTCTCTTCCTATTCCAAACTGGTTACATTATGTTTTCTAGCACTTCTATGAAAAAGGGGGAGCAGATGTGTTTACATGTTAACATTACAGTATTTATTTTTACTCTAGCAATATCAAAATGGCCCAACTAAATAATCAGAGACTGCCTCCTGATGAGGAGTATCCGGACCTGAGCAGCCACAACAACCACATGGCCAAAGTTCTAACCCTGGAATTATACGAGAAACTGAGAGACAGAGTCACACCCAGTGGCTTCACCCTGGATGATGTCATTCAGACTGGGGTTGATAATCCTGGTAAAATGCATTGAGACTATTCCGTGTGAACCAGCTGAAGTAACTGGTGCTTTTGAATATGGTGACTTAAAACTAATTTTGTGGAGGTGGCATTTATGAGCAGACTACAGAAATGTAGCTCTGTAGCAGAAGGAGCAAAAAGCAAAGCATGCTTGCTTGCAGCAAAGCATGATTGTTTAGCCATGAAGTTCTATGCAGTGATCTAAATTAGCTAGTCAAATTAGATGTGCTGTGCAAATTTGTCCTAAACCAAGCTTGACAAATGAGCCTGGTTTAATGACAATAGCTATGGGTTTCCATAGCACTGCATTTGACAAACTGGATGAAGTGTAAAATGTAGGGTCTCTCCAAATGTTTCTATGTAAGAATGAACTTCTAAGTGACTAGACTTGCCACTAAAGAACTTGCCTGGTTAGTGCTGCACTGGACTACAGCCAAATGTCACTCAAACTTAGCTCTTCTGACTTTATTACCACTCCAGGCCATCCCTTCATAATGACAGTAGGATGTGTGGCTGGTGATGAAGAATGCTATGAAGTGTTCAAGGAGCTCTTTGATCCAGTTATTGAAGACAGGCATGGTGGCTACAAACCAAGTGATCAGCACAAGACTGACCTGAATGCTGATAACCTGCAGGTATAAAGTTTTGATCAATTACAGATTATTGGTCTGAGGACTGTGAAGGTGTTGGCAGCTGCCTAAGCTGGTTGCTCAGGCTCTGTCCCCTTGCTTCCACTGAGCAGGGGCACTTGGGCTGTGAGTCTGGTGCAAGCAGCCTGAAGAGCTTGCTGCTGTGGGATGTCAGTGGCTGGGCAGCTTGTGTGCAGCAGGAGCTTTTCTCAGGTGCTGCTGCAGTGTGAGTTGTGCCAAACACCTTCAGTGTGTGTTTCTGTGAGCTGTGGGCTCTAACAGTCAACCTAAATACTGCCCTAGAAATCAAGGACTATCATAAAATTCAAACACTTTCTTCTGTCTGATCTTGGATCTTAATTACCAGCTGATGGTGTCATGCCATTGAATAAATATTTTTACAGCTAGGAGTAAGGATTTTTAATAATTTTACAGATTTTAAAGGTTGCTGTTAGCGAAACTCTGGGAGTTTGTAACTCCATATTGATTCGCTAGCCATAAATCATATTGAAAATAAAGAGACTTGGGAGAACAGTAAAGAAAGAATAATTCTCATACCTAAAGAAGGTTTTTGCCTCATGTTGCTGTCTCTAGATTGCAAATCTGTAAGGGATAACAGAAGTCCAGACCACAGTCTGAAACAGACATGGAACTGATGTTCTGGTCATATCCCTGTCTTCTAGGACTACATAGTATCTGTAGCCTTAACCTCAGAGCAGGAGTTGTGTTACACAGGTGCTTGATGTGATGCTGAAGAGAATCGCCCTGAAGTGAGGCACTGGCTCACAGGCCAGGGAGTCGCTGCCTCAGGTGTAAAGTGCATTCTTAAATGCACGGTGGCTACGTGTGTTTAGGTATCTTGGTGACAGGGTTGTGCTTGCTGGTTTGCTCCCCTTGCAGGGAGGGGATGACCTGGATCCCAATTACGTGCTGAGTTCCCGTGTCAGAACTGGCAGGAGCATCCGTGGCTTCTGCCTTCCCCCGCACTGCAGTCGAGGAGAGCGGCGCGCCATCGAGAAGCTCTCTGTTGAAGGTAAGGTGAGAGCTGGGTGCACCAGGGACGCTGTCCTGTCCTTTGTGCAAGAAGTGCTCTTTGCAGTTTGAAATGGAGGCACTTGGCCAAAGGCACCTCCCTGGAGATTTAGTCTGAGCTTGGAGCTTTCCCTAGAAAAGGCTCATTGCTTTAGAGCTGCCTCAGCATTGCAGCTTGTAGCTGAGAGCGAGAGCACATGGCAGAGGGAAGTTGGACTGCATTAAAGTTGACCTGTGCTGATCTCAAAAGCTTCTGTCTGTGTGTGTGGGGAAAGAGGTTGGTTCATCAGGGCTCAAACCTGAAATGTAACAGGTATGTAGCAACTACAGGGCTTGAGTCATGGGGTGCAGTGTTTTGTGGCTGCATTTAATTGACTTTCATTAATGTTCAGCTTGCTTAGAGATGTAGTCTTGTTCCAAATCTGCAGCTGACTAGAATAAGCACTGGTTTTCATTGAAGCTCTTCAGCTGTTGTTTTTTTTTTCCTATTGCCTCCCAGTGCTCAAGGTGCAGTTCTGGAGGCTGAGAGTGTAGTTGTTTCAAAACCTCTCAAGGGCAGGGTAACAGTCCTCGACTAGAATAATACTGCTTGTTATAGTCATAACCTTGGCTCTCCTTGTAAGAAAAAGCAGTCTCCGTTTGTAGAGTTCAGCCAGCAGTAATGATTCTATACTGCATGTAAGGGAACAAAGGCTACTTGTACAAGCCTGGAAGGTGCAGACAAATCATCTGATATTGCCTCAGGTTGTGCCACAAGGGCATTGCTATTGGAGATGAAAGCAAGGGAGGAACCAGACCCAGCAAATCAAACATTGCCATACTTTGTGTGTGGTCTCCAACGTGCTGGGAAAGTGTAGAACCTTTAGTCCCATTCTAAAAGAGTCTCTCTTTCAGCTCTGGGTAGTCTGGACGGTGATCTCAAGGGGAAGTACTATGCTCTGAGGAACATGACTGATGCAGAGCAGCAGCAGCTGATTGATGACCACTTCTTGTTTGACAAGCCAGTTTCTCCTCTTCTCTTGGCATCTGGGATGGCACGAGACTGGCCTGATGCCAGGGGTATCTGGTGAGTATGTCTGTGAGGAAGCAGTCATAGAAGTTAAAATCTTGCTGCTTCAGTGGTGACTTGTACTATTGGGCAAAGTAGTAACTTCTCACCTTATATTACTGTATTTGATGAGAAACTTCTACAGAGAACTTGCAGTTAACCAGCAAAATTTGGACAAGTGTTCTTATGCTGGTAAGAACAGCCAGCTTGGCTAGCCCAGAACCAGGGCCTGCATGGGTTAGTGAGCTACCATGCAAAAACTGAATCAGCCTGTGGAAGTGGATCACTTGTGAAGGAACAGATGTGCCACTACAGTCGGCTTTTCCCACAAGAGTTGAGAGTAACTTGTGGTACAAACCATAGCATTGTCTTAGCTCAGGGGTGATCCTGGATGCATGGTTACTCCCCTGTAGTCTCTTCATTTCTGCTTGCAGAAGCTCACTGGTGCTGGGCTGGTATGGCTTTATCTGTGCTAGTGATGAGCTCTCCCCCTGTCCCCAGAGACTCCATGACAGGAATGGTCTGATGCAGAGGTGTGGAATAGAAGGATTCTGCTTGTTTTAAATGTAGGTCACCTACATAAAACTGCATCTCAGGAGCTTCTGCAGCATAATTAACTTGCTCCCTTGTAAGCTAAGGGCTAGGTTTTTATCAACAGGAATGCTCCAATCTTATTACTGCAGCTGTTTCAGTACAACCCAGAGGAAGCACACTTTGTTTGTGTAGGTCACCTTTAAGATTGCATCATCTACCTGCAGATTGCCAGCACCAGATAGTGCTGTCATCTGAGCATGACTAATCTACAGACTTGAAGTGTGTAATAGCTTAGTGTTGTCTGCATAAATAACTTTCCTCGGGTACTAGCTAATTTTTGATCCTAATCAAGTTTAGAAATTACTAGCAAGATAAACAAGGATGATACTACTTGCTGTCAGCTGCAAGCTGGGGCAGGAGGAGCCCATTGTTCAGAGGATTTTTATATAGCATCTCTGAAGAGCCCTGATCTAAAATTCATAGTGAAAGTAAGGTACAAAGTGCAGTTTGACATAATCTGACAAAATACTGCTAAAAAAGGCTTGTTACACATGATGTCATTATGAACATTATTGTACAGGACTCCCTCAAAGTCTATTGATCACCTTTCTGCAAATTGCTGAGCAGAAATACCTTAATTTGTAAACTGGAGCCACAGTGAGCTAGGGGGATGAGGGAGTTTTAGGTTTGATACTGTAAGACTAGGTAATGCCATGTTATTACTCTGTAAAGGCCAATTCAAATTACCTCTTGAAAAGAGCAGGGTAACAACTACCAGCTTAACTCAGGTCCTGTGTGGGCAAAAGAAGGAAGATCAATCTTGTTGAAGCAGCTAAGTGAGTATCTTGAACTAAAAACTGCAGTGATGAGCAATTTGGGATCATCTTCAAAATGTGAGGTGGGCAAGACAGCAAACTGATTGCTTTGTCTCCTAGGCACAATGATAACAAGACTTTCCTTGTTTGGATCAATGAGGAGGATCACCTTAGAGTTATTTCCATGCAGAAAGGTGGCAACATGAAGGAAGTATTCAGCCGCTTCTGTACTGGACTAACAAAGGTAAATCACCGTTGTCTGGGCTGTGGGTTCAAATGGCACATGGCTCTCTGGTTAGAGATGAGAATGCAGCTTTCAGGCCCCCTCTGGAGTCCTCCATGGTTGTGTTTCACAGCCTGGATCTCTGAGAACACCCTGATGAGATGCAGAGCTATGAGGGCTCCAAAAGAGGTGTTTTGGCAAAAAGCTTTGTAGCTGTGTAATCTAGGATGTTTGCTTGATGTGGTGGCACCCTTATCCAAATGTCTCAACTGTATTTTAAAGAAATTCTACATAGTTCTCTAAAGCTTTGAGACACCTTGGGGAGGAGGAGAGATTGCTTGAATGTGCATGGGCAAAGCTGGGCTCAAGTTCTCTATTTCTAGTCTTGATAGAAGCTTGAGCTTTACCAGCCCCTGTCCTGATCCTAAGAGATGTGCCAGCTTGACATGTATTAAATCATGTATGTATAAATCATGACATGTATAAATAGTGACATAAGGAGTGTAGTTTTTAAATTTAGCCAGTCTCACTGCTAGGAGCAAGATGAAGGCCTGAAAAGCCCCTTGTTGGTGGCCATTTTTTCCATAGGGAGGAGGCTTATATGGCTGAAATAGCTGTTCTGAGTGTTGTGGCTGTTGCTGAGTGACTGAAGCTGCAAGTGAACACTAATGGATGTTCTACAATCTTAAGGTAGAGAACAATCTCTAAACATTCATTCCTTCTATTTATAGATAGAAAGTCTCTTCAAGGCCAAAAACTATGAGTTCATGTGGAATCCACACTTGGGCTACATCCTGACCTGCCCATCCAACCTTGGAACAGGGCTCCGTGCTGGTGTGCACATCAAGCTCCCACACCTTGGGAAACATGAGAAATTTGGAGAAGTCCTCAAGAAACTTAGGCTGCAGAAACGAGGCACAGGTGAGAGTTGATAATAACACTGATGGGCTGAGTCAGCCTGCCCTAGGACAGCAGCAAATGCCTGGTTATGGCCAGAACCATCTCTTGGTTCACACTGTCAGTGCCTGTCACATCACCCAAGGGAAACCCATGTAAAGCACGTGGAGAGAAAAAAGTTTCCAAATTGTACAGTGGAGGAGTTGAGGATGCCAGCTCTCTACTTAGTATGTCCTTTGTCTGGCTGTCTTGTTAATGTCCTGTGTGTCATTTTGAGCACCAGATTAGGTGGACCTGGGGACAGCTGTTCCTGTTCATGAGCAAGGGTGGGAATCCTGGTTTAACTATGGCTAGGAGATGGCTCCAGTGGGTTCTTGTGACCTCAGGTTAGATTGTTCATGGGTCAGAAGAATAAAGAGCTTGCCTAATTGCACGTTCTGTGGTTCATGTTGGCAGTCACACAGGGCTTTATCTTCCTGCATGTAGGATGAGGCACCAGTGGCAGCTTGTGGAGAATGGTCCTGCTGTGTCCCTGCCTCAAGCTGGTGAGGGAGGAAAGGCAGACTCACCTGCTGTGGCTGAGGTCAATGTTGTAACTGTATCTCTTGCTGCCTGCAGGTGGTGTGGACACAGCTGCTGTTGGAGGAGTGTTTGATGTCTCCAATGCTGATCGTCTCGGCTTCTCTGAGGTGGAGCTGGTGCAGATGGTGGTGGATGGAGTGAAGCTCCTCATTGAAATGGAGAAACGCCTTGAAAAAGGCCAGTCCATTGATGACCTCATGCCAGCTCAGAAATAAAGCACTTTATTCTCATGCTTCCTAACTTATTGGATGAATAATAAAATGTCACTCCAATTCAAATCCTTGGGGTCAGAGCCCACTTAGTTACACTGTAGAGAAGTCTTCCATCCATCTGTGTTAGAGTTTATTTTTTTGATGGTTGAGATGTTGCTGAAAATCAAATGAAATAAACTATTGTTTGGCCTGAGATGTCTTAGATATGTTAACTGAATGTCTTTGAGATTTAAGTGACTTGGTTTTCATAGTTATGCTAGGTGGTCTGGTTTTGTGTGCAAGCACATCTTCCTAGGTGTGCTGCTGCAGACCAGCTGAGTTGAAATGTTGTTAAAGCAGTTTCAGAAGTTGAACCTCTTAACTTGATTGTAGTTGCTGTAAATTTGAGAACTAATGTTAAACATGAGTCACTGCAAACATGCCCTACCTCCAAGGCTTTGACTTGTGCATCTGCTCATGCCAACTGTAAACTCTCATTATCCTGAGTACTGCAAGCCAGGCTGGTTCCTGTGAGGGAGGGGAGGCAGGGCTGGGGACAGAGGGCTGCTGCTGTCTCAGATGGGCCCTCGGGGCTGCAGGGCAAGGCTCTGAGGTCAGACTCCAGCCCATGGTATTAGTGACCCTGAGCTGCTTGTGGGGAGGAGCTTGTCTTCAACACAGCTAGTGTAAACAACAACACTTTAAGGGGTGAGGTGAAGCCTAGATTAATTCAGCCCGTGGTTCTCAAGTGATTTCAGCTCAGCCATGACAGAGATAGGGGCTGTAAGCTGCCACTTACAGGAAAATACCAGCTAATGAGCTTTAGTCAGCTGACTCTTGTTGGCCCCTGCACCAGTTGCCCCATGAACCTAAAACTGAGCAGTACAGTCAATTAAAACATGCTAAATAGTTTTTCCCAAACTGGGCCTGGCTTGCAAGCTCAGGTAGTTGTCTGGATATGAGCTCAAGATTGCATCAAGTAGGTCTGTTCTCCAGAATGGCCGTACATGTGTGCTTGCTGTGTGGAAGCATCACATTATTAACATACAGGAGCGGCATTTCCCACAAGTATTGCTAACTGGGAGCATCAGACCCTTGGGAAGAGCAGCCTTTGCAGCTCATGCAGATGCACCTGCTCAGCAGCTCTACCCACTGCTAAAACACAGCTTTGATGGAGGGAGCGTGATGAGGGGTTGATGCAGAGCTCCTTGGCGTGCAGCTTTATATAGGTTTGTGTAGATAACTGAAGCTTTCTTTTGTAAAGGCTGTGATATTTCTAAGGCTGTGATTGCAGGCTGTCATTTAGCTGAAAAGATGATTCCAGCTGGGGTAAGCTAATTTAATTTTGGTGAGAAAAGGCTGAGTGAACATTTCAGATAAGATTTTTTTTCTTTTAATACAGCTTTGTATGTGAAACTTTGTATTCAAAGTTAATTGGGTGGGGGAGAGGAGATCATATGTAAGAGTTTTGTTCTGTACTGGGTGTTCCTGTATTTGAGTTAATCAGCACAGGAGTTTTTTGTGTGAAGATTCTGAGAGCAGGGAAGAGAAAATGGTGCAAGAGACAACCAGTTGGTTCTGTATATTCTTTAGATCCCCCATGCTGTGCTTCATGTCACTGTTCACAGACGCTTGGCAAATAGCTGGTTCTGCTTCTTGTAATCAGAGAGTGTTCATTTAGTGGTGCCTCTCCTCAACACAGCGTCGTTACTGCGCTCACAGCAATTACCTAATGAAAGGAGTTGCCTGAAAACTTGTCTATTTTTTTCTAGCTATATCAGCTGGACTAATAAAAACATTTCTCTCTCTATGCATCTTGTTTCGCCTATGTTCTTAACCCCTCAGAGCTGTTACATTTGTCTGCTTTCAGCCCCTGAGTCCCTGCAGTCTGAGACAGCACCTGTAGCTGGCTAAACAATTGTGCTCAAAGCAGCAAATCAGTCTTTAATGCCTGCATCCAGCTAGAAAATACTTATTTTTAATTGGTTTTCTTTCCCACCCACTACCTTTGCTGTGTTCCCTCGTGTTGCTGCCATGCGACCGTGCTTTTGTTTCAGCCTGTACAAAGCAAAGCAATTGCAAGTGTTTCAGGGAAAGAATGTGTCCTGGCAAAAGGTGGATACTGTGACCAACCCCAGGTGGGACTTTCTAAAAACCTCTGATCAAGAGAGAGATTAAAGCTCCTGCCGCCTCACCTTAAAAGCTTTGGTTTGGTCTTTGGCATTACTCACCCTTGTACCCTGGGTGCCCATTATGGATTGTATGGAGCAGCCTTGTTTGTGCTCTGGGCACTGAAAATGGTGCCAGGTGCTGGCAGGCTGCCATGGGGCAGGAGAGGAGAGGAAGGTTATCAGTCAGTGCTGTGCTTTATCCAGGGAGCCTGCGTTAACCACCTGTGTCCCGTAGCTTTTGGAAAGGAGCCGTGTGGCTCCTGCTCTCATCACCCCCACAGTGATGGCAGTGTCCTCATCAGGCCTGGAACGGGGACTGCTCTGTTGGTCCCAGCAGTGCTGGGGGAGGAGAGGGGCCAGGAGCCCTTTGGGCCATCTTTGGGCTTTCCTGTGATGTTTCAGCTGAGCTTTTCTCCCCTATAGACAGGGGAGCAGGGATGGTTGCTGTCATCCTGCTGCTGCAAGGCAGCCCCTTGTGTTGTCCTGTTTCACTGCCCCTGCTCCCCCAGGCTGGCATATTGTCCCCTTGGGTGCTGTGAGACATGCATCACTTTTATAATGTTCTAAAGAGAAATTTCTATTTGTCATTACATTTTCCTCCTGTTTCTGCTTCCCTCAGGGAGCAGCTGCCCAGCCCTGGCTGGTGGGGTGCCAAGCCTTGCCTCTGGACACGTGTGGCACAGGCAATGCACTGCCTGCTGGCACCCCAGAGCCCTTGCTCAAGAAATGAATCTCTTTGGGAAACCATTTGCCTCTCATGTTACACTCACTGGCAGCTTAAATGCTCCTTATCCCACTTCCGTGCTATCTACTGGAAAGTGATTCATGGTGTCTGACCCTGCTGTGGGCTCAGCACCACAGCCCTGGCGGGGGAGGCTCCCAGCCCTCAGAGCAGGGCTCAGGCTCTCCGCACGCTCCCTTGTGCCTCTGGTCAGCCCAGGGACAGGGTGGCTGCTTCCCGAGAAGCTCCAGCTGCTCCAGAGTGGCTCCTGCTTCCCAGGACAAGGTGGCCAAACCTTCCTCTCTCACAAAAATAAGGGATGGAGCAAGGTGGTTTTACCTGCTGGATGCCTGGTGAGTGCTCTGCCTGGGGCACAGGAGGCTCCTGCTCCAGTCCGGCTCTCTGCAGAGGATTCTTGCTCAGCTCCAACCACAGCCTAGGGCAGGGCAATGCTTTCCCCCAGCTTTCCATTTTGCTCAGCATCCATTACTAGGCCAAGAAGGAAAAGGAAGGTGTTATTGCCTAATGTCTCCAGCACTCACCTGGGAGGGTTTAGGCTCCAGCCTGTCTTCAGATGAGCATTACCATATTTTTACGCAACATGGAATAACTTGAGCAGAAGACTTTGCGTGATCTTTGTTCTTTTCTCCACCCACACACCCACACACAAAAAATGTGGTAGTGTGGTAGGCAAGGCACTCTTCTGAGGATGGAGATGGCATCACAAGCTTTTCATCTCCTGTTTGCTTTGCTTTTCCCCTGGGGAAGCAGCAGGCCAGCAGGCTCCTTTGGCTGCTCCACATTCCTCTGGCTAGTCTGCCTTCCCTCCTCCTAAAAAACATAGTTACAAAGCTGGAAATAGCCTGGTGATATTTTCTCCAGCTCTCCCCCAGTGGGGCAGGTCACTTCCCCACCATCACAGGGTTTTGTTGGGCTTTATTTGTCTGCAGTGGAGGGGAGCCCAGCTCAGCAATGGAGAGCACCCCACAGCACAACTGGGCCTCTTGCATTGCTTGACCCTCTTGCCCTGGCTATGACATTTTAGATTTATTTTCTTACACAGAAATCACACAAGCCCCTGACCAGCTGCTGTTCAAGGCCCATGTGGGACACTTGCCCTGGACTCCCAGTCCCTGAGCACCTCACCAGCCATGAGCCACTGGCCAGAGGTGAGGGCTGCCCAAGGTGTCAGTCCTGAACCACTGGGCTTCCCCCACCTTTTGGAACACCATCTGGGCAGGTTTTTTTTTGCTCAAATGCTGCACAGAGCCAGGCTGAGTGTGCCAGGTGAGAAGTAGTACCTGCTACCCCCACAGTGTGAGTCTAGTGATCAAACTGGCAGCATGAGCTCAGCCTGGGATTGACAATTAGCAGGGAAATTTGCAGTATCAGACAGGGTAAAAATAAACTCAGACGCATCCAGACCTACCAAACATTTTTGTTTTTCTCCTTCAGCCAGTGAGTAAGACTCTAAGAAAACATTTATATATATATGCACATACATATATATATATGAACTAAACTTTTAAAAGGGCAGAATGCCTCATGTTCAACACCCAGGAAAATGGGTAGAAAAATGTTAATGTTGAAGTTTTTAATGAATGTGAAAAGTTCAGCTAAAAATACACAAGAATGGGCAACCCTGAACTTTCTTCAATGCAATTTCAGAATAAAACCAAAAGTGAAGTTTAATTTACCATATGCATGCAAGCTCCAGATCTTTGCAAGGACCTCTGCTTTTCCCTGTGTTTTGTGCAGGTGGGTGTGAGGTTTGGCTGACAGCTGCAGTCTGGTTGCTTTTTCCACATCCATTATTGATGACCAGGGAGTGAAACTGAGAATAACCTGGAAGACCTTGGCAGTGTCAGCAGCAGTGCCTTATTGTGATGGTGTTTGATGGTAGCACTCAAGCACAGCAAAGCTTTCCTGGATTACATGGGAAAGAGTGACTGGAAAATTACTGAATTAACTCACCTGAAACCCCATGCCTGGTCCAGCAGAGCAGTGAGCACATTCAGCAAGGGCAGGTTTGCTGGGGTGTGAATAGTGTCTGTCTGTCTGTCTGCAGTTCAGATGTGCTGCACATCCAAACTGCAGCGAAGCTAGTGCCAGCTCTGCCCATGGGAGCTGATGAAGGTTGGGCACTGTCTTTGGCACAGAGGTGACTCGTCCTGCTGCACTGTGCCAGCTGGCCAGGGACAGGCTGGAGGCAGTGAGGTGCAAACCAAGTGGCTTTGGGGCACGGTTGGTGAAACCATTTCAGGCAGGGAAGCTGGTGTTTCACTGAGGCCCTGAGGTTTGCCCACAGAAACTGGCCCTTCTCCCTGCAGGCTGTGGTGAAATCCCCTGAATCATCACTAATCCCTGCTGGGGCTGCCAGCGCTCCCAGGCTGCCATTACTGGGAGCTGGCACTGCCATCCTGTGCTGGCACTGCTGACCCAGAGCCCCTGCTGGAGCCAGGGACTGCACCTGTCCAGGTGAGCAGGAGAGGAAAGGGGGAATGGACACAGGAGGGCCATGGAACCCCTCTGCTCCATGAGGGAGTGGGCTGTGCTCAGCAGAGGACAATGAGATAGCTTTGTCTTGGATTGTTGCTGTAACAGCCTCCAAGCTGGAACTTGTCTGGGAGAGATGGCTCCAGAAATACTTGTGGGAATATGCATGACAAGGGGATTGCAATGGATGGTCCCAGAGTTTCAGCTCCTCACCATGGGAGAGTCATGGCTGCCTTTTTTCTGTTTGTTTCTTTTTTTTTTTTTTTTTTTTTTTTTTTTTTAAATAAGCCATTATTTTAAGGGAAAAAGGCATTGAGCATCTTGAGGATGCTCTTTCCCTTGTGGCTGGAATGGGTACCTACCTCCTTCCCTCTGACTCTGGCATGCCCCCTCTCTGTCCCTGTCAGTGCCCCTTCACCTCCTCCATCTGGTGGGTGGCACAGGGTGCTCTCTGATCCTGCCAAGGCTGGTGGGCCCCCCAAACTTTGCACTTGCCTAAAGGGTGGGAAGGGCCATGAGAAATCAAACAGCTCAGCTGTTTCCTACTGCTGAGAGCTTCAGGAGAGGCTTGAAGGTTTCTTGCTGTCCTGGAGGCCAAGGAGAGCTGAGGAGGGAATGCAAGGTCAGGAGTGCATGGCCACATGTGCAGGGGCTGCAGAGTGCCCAGCTGCCCCAGTGCTTGGCCTCTGTGCCCACCAGGTGCTTGGGCAGCTCCCAAATCTGCCTGTGGCTCTCCAGGGGCTGATCTCAGCTCAGAGTACTGCTCCCAGCACCCCTCAGTGACCCTGCTTCCCACCTCCCAACTCTTTTTGAAGCCCTATCCCAGCAGCAGTAGGTATGTGCTGGGGATGGATGGATGGATGGATGGATGGATGGATGGATGGATGGATGGATGGATGGATGGATGGATGGATGGATGGATGGATGGATGGATGGATGGACGGACCTCCCCACAGCCCCAGAAGCCCTGGCCAGGGTCCCCAGCCAGTGGTGACTGTACAGACTGCTGCTCACTGCAGCCAGCTCCTGACTGCATTAGGTGGAAGAGAGCCAGGTGGATGATCATCAGCAGGGCTGCTCCAGCCAGCCCTGGGCAGGCTGTGTGAGGGACACCTAATGCAGCAGTGCTGGCAATCACACCTTGCACCTGAGCAGCATCACCTTGTGCAGCAGCTGAGCTGCCCAGTGCCAGGTACTGCTGTGCTTGCTCCAGCCCATTCCCTGGGCTGCTGCAGTGGGGCAGGGCTCACCTGGGCACCAGGCTGAGCCAGCAAGCAGGGACTGGCCAGCCCAGCACCCCAGGGTCTGTGCTTTCTGTTACTTGGTGGTTTGGCCTTTTTTTCTGTGTGGTTTTTCTTTTTGCAATGAACCCTGTGCTTTGCAGAGACTTGTCAGCAGGACGGAGACCTTGCAGCTTAGCGTGGGGGGAGCCTCAGATTGCAGGCAGCAGCCTGGGTCACTGCTGAGCTGAAACAGAGCTGAGGACAACCTCAGCATGGCGTGGAGACATCCATCTCTGCCAGGCCTGTCCCTTCCAGCAGGGCAGCACCCCTGGCACAGGCTGGATCCTGAGTGTGTCAGTGGGGAAGGGTCCCTGTGGCAGCACGGGGCTCTGCCCTGGCTCATGTGCATCACCTGGCAGTGACCCAAATTTTGGACAGAACCAGGCCCCAGTTCCAGTGGGAATCATCAGTCTGGCTGCACCCATGGAGCATGCAGCCTCTCTCCCTGCAGCAGCCACAGGTGCTTAGCAGCATTTCATGCTAGTGGTCACCTGTGTCCTCACATCAGCAGCAGGACTGCATGTTTTGGGATGCAGCCCACAGCTGCTACCCACTGTCAGAAAGAGATAGTGTCCCTCTCCTCTCCTGGGGTACCAGGATGTTTCCAGGGGCAGAGCCCCCCTCTGCAGCCCCCTCCTGCTCCCTGGAGATGCCTTGGGCTCAGGTGGCCCTGCTGCTCGGGTGTGACACCCCAGAACATGTGTCTGGGAAAACCCTTGCATGTGGTATAAGATGGAGCTTTAAAAGCAGACTGAAACTGTATTTTGTTTTTCCTCACAAGGAATGAAGGATTGTCCCTGTAACAGTATTTATGAGAAATTATACCAAGCAGTGGGTCAGCTGAAGTGGCAGATGGCCAGTGCATCGTTTCCAAATACTTTTATATAAATCAGTGCCAAAACCAGCAATGACATGTTTTTGTGGTTGGTGCATGGTCTCCATCACTCATCATGGACTTTCCTGGGGTATCTGTACAACCTTCTTCTCTTTTAAGATAACTTCCACTGCCATTGACATGGCCACATGGAGATTATTTTCATGCTACTTAGTTCAAGAGGGAAGCTTCCACCAAGAGCAACTTCCCTGGAGAGCCACCATCTTCTGTAGGAGTTATTTAAGTGCTCACCTGACTTGCCTTTCAGCTCAGTTTCTTCACTTCCAGTTAAGGCCAGCCCTGAGCAAGGACCACCAAAACCAGAGATTAGATTACCTAAAAAGGATTTGGAATAAATGCATCAAAAAGATACAGAGAAACAATGAAGTACATTTAGAAACCCAAGAGCTGTCTGAGACTGAATGGGAATGGGAATGCTTATTAAAAAGATTCAGAAAACTAGCAAGTGAGCTGAAACAATTTTTAAGATACTAAGAAACATCTACCAGCAAGGGGGGAAACATTTTGTTGTTTGGCAGCACTTCTAGTCCCATGACACTTCCAAACACCGACCTCCACCATTAAACTTTACTAATCCTCCCTTCAGACTTCTGTGTGGGTCATTTAGAATTACTCAATACTGAGCTCAGGGGAAAACCTAATAAGCCAACCACTAATCTTTGAACTTGGCATAACAATTCTCTCCTTGCTATTTCTCAGCATGTTCTGTCTTGTCCTGCCACCCCACTGAGAAAGCCCTGGAGTGCTGGCAGAGGTGGCCAGTCCAGGCTCACACTGGCACCCAGGGCACAGTGGCCATGGCCAAGGGGCTGCAGTTTCCAAAGGAACTGTTCTGGGAGACATTTTGGGACTTGGAAATGAACCTCTCAGAGAGGGCAACCTGTGGTGAGAGACTATTGAGAAGCCACATTGACACTGGGATCTTTGGAAAGTAACACAAGGAAATTAGAGATGTATATATTTGTTTTAAGCAATGGCACTGTACTCAGCATGAAGCATGAGGCTAAAACATGTTTTAGATGCAGATGAAAGCTGGACAGCACTTTTTCTCCTTTCCAAAAAAGCCTCCTGACACACCTCCAGGTGCTGACCCAGGTGAAGGAAATCCCAAAGTCTATCTTGAAAAAGAAAACAAGATTGCTCCTTCAGCTTATGCCAGGCTTAGTGCTAACAGTACTTTGTGCTTCTGTAATCTTGCATTTATCAAAGCATCATTCAGGCTTTTTACCAGCCCTTGGAAGGTATCTTAGCCCCATTTCACAGCAGGGAGGAAGCTGCTTTGCTGAGGCTGGGGACAGGGTGACAAAGGTGGCTGTTGGACATGATCCTCTGCTGTGCTGCTCACCCTCTTCAGAGGTGAAGGTTAACCTGGTCACTCTCCTTCTCCAGATGCATCACAGAGAAAGATAAAAAATCCTGGTCTGAGATGCAGAATCCTCCTTTAGCTGAGTGTCTCTCTCATGTACAAACTCACCCACAGTGCTGGGCAAGGATTTCAACCAAGTATTTTTGTCCCAACTAGCTGGATTTTATTTATGCCTCTTTTAGCCTGTTCCTTCCTCAAGATTAAAATAAAAACAACAACAAAAGTAAAAATAAAGTACAAAGGTCTCGGGAGAGATCAACCTTTCAGCTCCCTGCTGCCTTTCCTGCAGAAATAGAAAATTCCTGCAGAATTTCTCTTGGGAATTGAAAAGACTGTAAAAAGCACATAATCAAAGGTGAAAAGCTTTGTGGTCCACTTGCAGCTGGACACCTTGGTCTGTCCCACAGGTTACCACCACCAGCATGAGGAGAGCAACATAGGGGCCCCATCCTAGCCCAGCTCAGGACAGATCCCTGTGCCAGCCCAGGAGCTGGCAGCAATGTTGCCCTGCCAGAGATGTGGCTGAACCCTTGTCTGCAGCCGCCAGCCTCACTGTTTCAGACAGGGGGCTTTATCCTCCAGGCTGTGCCCGTTTGGGGGAGGGATCCTTTGTGGGACTCCTCCCTTTGGGTGCTGGTGGGGGCAGAACGGGGCTTTGCTACCCCAGGAGGGCTCAGAGGCTTTGGGAGGCAGCGGGAGAGGCTGCAGAGAGCAGGCCCACAGCAAGGGCCCACCCAAAAGAGCCCCGAGAAGGAAAGGGGAGAAAAGCAGGGAAAAGCTGGGGAGAAAGCGAGCGGGGTCAGAAAGCCAAGGCCAGGGCTGAGCTGCCGCGGCAGGCTGCGTTCCCCGTGCTCTCATGGAAACGGGAGCGGTGCCCCCCCCCCCCCCCCCCCCCCCCCGCACGGCTGCTTCCTCAGGTTATTTTTGAAGGCAGCTCCTGTGTACGCAGAGCAGCCCCTTCCCGGGGAGGAGCAGGGAGAGCCGGGGCTCAGGAGGGAGAGCATTATCTAATCTGTTCGGCGGGGGAGCCCCATAAATGGCAGCACCAGCACACCCGGGAGGCTCCTGGGCCTGCTCCAGCTCCAAGTCACAGCCGGCAGAGCCCAGGAGCAGAGCTGGTGCCTTTCGGCTTCCCCTCTACACTGAACAGGCCAAGCATCCTCTAAATAAAAAGCCTCCCTTGGCCTGTGCGTCGGAAACAGCCGCATTTCGAGCAGCTGGGTCGAGCAAGAGACTTCCAAATGAGGGCATGGCAGCCCCGCCGCGGCCCAGCGCTGCCTGAGGAGGCTCCGCCGCTCCCCGCGCTGCGAACGGCGCTGCCTGCTCCTATTAAAGGATATTGTTTACTCTCCAGCCGGGTGATGCTCACGCAGGCTGGAAACTGCAGCCCAGGAGAAACCCTTGGCAAGTGTCATTAGGGTGTCAGGTCTGTTTTGGGATGCCAAACGGGCTGGGTGCTGCTGCTACAGCCGAGGTGCTGAGCCCCCACTCCACTGCCTGTGTGGGGCTGCCCTGCCCTGCCCTGGGACAGACCCACACTGGTGTGGGACTGTGAGTCCTGCAGCTCTGAGGGATGCTCTGTGAGCCTGGATGTCACTCTGCAGGTGACAAGACCACGTGTCAGGAGAGGGGGACGTGGCCCCCTGAGGTCTGGCAGGACAAGCTCCACCATGGGGGTGACAGGTCAGGGGAGCACCCACCAGACACAGTGTACACTGAGGGGTCACAGCACGCAGGTGCACCAGGAACCCCAGCACCTGGCTGGATTGGGGCTGGGCTCAGCCTGGGCTGGCAGGTGAAAGCTGCTTGCACAAACAGAGCCAGCAGGAAGGACACAGTCCTTCACTGACCAGGGTTTGTGACCTCCAATTTCAGTGCTCTCAGCCCAGGCTGACCCCACAGCAGCAGGTTGTGGACAGGATTCCACTTCCCTTTGAGGCTCTGTTTCCAGGCATTCACCTGCAGGCCACACACGTGAGGCTACCATGAGTTACTGCAATTTGTGACCCGTTTTAAACCACAAATGGTCCCTATTGTCACCTCAGAGTCCACTAAGGTGAGTGGGGCCAAACCTGACACAAAAGCAAAGCATTATGGTTTCTGCTGATGTCTTCACCTCACTGAGGTGTAGCGTGGCTCACAGGTTCACAAAAGCCACAGCTGATGCTGTCCAGGAGCAGTGAAAGGGGCAAAGAGCTCCCTTGCTTTTTCCTACTCACACACCAAGGCATCAAACTTTGCCTTTAGTCCAGGCACAGCCAGGTCTGTGTGCACTGAGCCACCTCCATCCCTCCTGTCTCCTCCTCCTCCCAGCTTCCCAAAGGCAGGGAGGGGTGCTCATCACAGGAGCAGATGACTTTTTCCACAGAAACAGATGCCTGCTTCAGCCAACACATTGTCTTTGCACTGAGCACAATCCCACCTATTCTGATTGTCACTGTTGTTATTATTTCCATAACTGTTTTTCCTCCAGACTTCTGGCTCCAGGAACAAATTACTTCAGCCCTGCCCACTCCCAGGGCTGTGAGGCTTCAAAAGATGTCTGAAAGACCTGTCCTTCCTGGTGACAAGTGCTCCTTCCTTTGTATTCTCCGGGGGCAATGTCTGCAGCACGTCACAGGTAGGGAGGAGCTGCCCAAGAGAGCAGGACCATGGCAGGAGGGAGGGAGTTCTGGCAGCCAGCTCAGGATGGGGCAGGAGGGGAAGGGGTGATGCTCCTGGCTAGCACCAAACCAGAGGTGGCTTCACTTCTTTGCCAAAGGAGAAAGCTTCTCTTGAATTCAAGCATAAGACAGTCTGAGCAGGTGCCTGTGCTCGAGATTTTTATGGATCACTGCAGGCTGAGAGGTTCACAAAACAGCCTGCTGCTTCCTTCAGCAGTGGAAGTGAGGCAATCACAGTTAGCCATCCAAGGAGACTTCAGCATGGATCCCCAGCTCCCTCCCTCCCTCCCTGGGACATGCACAGGATTCCCCAGGTCCAGCTGACACATCCAGCCACTCCTCAGCCACAGGCTGTCAATGAGATGCACAGTCCTTTTCAGCAGCTTCAAACACACACCAGCTCTGTACAGTGAAGATCCAAGGGACTTTCTGACTCCCCAGAGACATCACTGGCTGATCCTCAGAGCTGACTGACTGTTTATGACCTCCAGAAGGACAGCAGCAGCTTGAGCACAGGACAAGTAACCACAGGGCTGTGGTATTGTGCTTCCTCCTAGTTCTTTGCTGAGCCTTGTGACTATAAAACAAACCTGAAGGTCCTCCTTGCATACTGTGAATCCCTTCTTCAGGAGAGAAAATTCCAGAAAGGTTCTCACAGCCCTGTGAAAACATATCACCTCACTTTGCCAGGAAGAAAATTTGGGACCTTCTCAAACGACTCCACTTCCATTTACCAACAGAGTGCTTTTGTTGTCCCACACGTCAGCGCGGCGGCCAGACAGAGATCTAACTTGAGCCTTGGGAAAGTCTGACTCCTACTCTTCCTGCCTTGTGACAGACACTTGTACGAGCTGCACCACTCCCTCTGAGTGAGAGAGCAGGACCTTCCCTTCCTCTTTCACACAGGCTCCAGTCTTGGCCATGTGGAAGGGCAGCAAAAAAGCTTCCAGCCAGCCAAAGAAGAAGTTGGTTTAGCAACTAGACAAGAAACCAGGGCTCAGAAGCGTCCTGGCCCCAACCCAGTGTGGATTCAGACCAGAACAGAGAAATGAAACCAGCTGAGACAGGAAGAGACTTTTTGCTACCATCAGGCAGAGTTTTGTCCTTCACCCCCCAGCTGCCACCCCTGCCAGCCAGAGCTCTGGGATACAGGGTAACACAGCAGCAGACCAGGCTGCTCTGCTGAGGAAATCCCCACCTGGAGAGGGATGTGCCAGTGGGGCTCTTGTTTCTTGTGCTGCTGCCAGGACTGCCAGGCTGGACCCTTGCTGCAGGCAGGGGTGACCACTGTGACCACGCACTGGTAGTGGCTCCCTGTTATATACAAGCACTGGGAGAAGGAACAAGTGGCTGTCCCAAAAACTGACCCAATCCTCCAGCAATGCCTGGAGAGAGGTGTGCCAAGGGAAGGAGCTGCTGCTACTCCCTTTTGAAACCCATAGATCTATTCCACCTGCTTGAAAATAGAAGCCAAGATTAGATCACCCCAACCTTTCCTCTTCTAGATTTGCCTCCATTCCTGCTCAGTCTCCTGCCTCAGGACATGGCCTATTTAGGGACCCCCATCACCCACAGAGACAGATTTTAGTACCTTTCCCTAAATCTCAGCACACTCCAGGATTTTCCTCACGGCAGCTGGTGAGTGGGATTGCTGGCAGCCCTTTTTGTCTCTGGTGGCATCAAGGCTGAGCAGGGCTGTGTTCTAGCTCCTACTGGGTTTAACACCTCATTTCCTTTGCTGTCTGCCCCAGAAACATGAGGAAAGGAGGCTCTGTGCCCTTCAGGCTCAACAGCAAGTTGTACAGCACCACACAAGCACCAGCAGCTATGGGCTGAAGAACTGGTCTGGGAGCCCAGGTTTGCTGGTGACTGCAGACTCTTTGCACATGCACTGATTTCTAAATGAGCACAAGCAGCTCATTGGGTCCTCCCAAGCTGCGTAAATTGGGCCTATGAGCTAAATAAGCTGCTCATAGAGTCACAGAATGATTTGGGTTGGAAGGGACCTTAAAGACCATTGAGTTCCATCTCCCCTGCCATGGGCATGGATACCTCCCATTAGACCATGCTGCTCAAAGCCTCGTCCAAGCTGGCCTTGAACTGTTCCAGAGACAGGGCATCCACAACTGGAGATAGCAACCTTTTCCATGGGCAACCTGTTTTTATGCCCCTTGCAGCAGAAGCCAGGCTGGAGGGTGCTCTGCAGCTGGGGGGGGGGTTCAGTCCCCTTTGAGAAGAGACTGAGGCTCAGTTCTCAGCTTGAATGTTGTGCCAGCCTTGGTTAGTCACCATCAGGACTGGGGATGCCTCCTCTTCTTCACTGCACTTCCACACCTACAGCCTGGCTGTGAGGCATCCAGAAAATCCTCCAGCATAGCCAGTGTAACAGGTGCAATCACCATAACCACAAATTTCAGTGCAGTACCATGTTGATCCAGAGCTTTCCTTCCAGGCTTTTGGTTTTTCCTTTAGCAGCATGTCTATCTTTGGTTCAGTCCCAATTTAGGACTTGTTTTCATCCCCTGCCTTCCCTGAACTCTGCTGCTAGATCAATGAAACTCAGCTTTGCAATGAAATGTGGAATGCTACTGCTCCCAAGACAGGAAACTGGGAAAAGGCATCATCTGAGTGACAAAAAAAGGCAAGGATGAAGCATTCTTTATTCTTACATGTTGTTGGAGGACAGAAGGGGAGGGTAAGGTAGAAGCAATAGTAAGTTAATGAGAAGTGCTGGATGCTGGTTAGATAAACAGCATGTGTCTGTCCCTATAAACCTTGGCTCTCATCCCTCTGCTTTATTTTTAGCCTTGATGAATGTCTTTGTCACTGCCTTTACTTCTACTGCTTTGCAAAGGTGGTTCCACAATTCCCCATTCCTTCAGCAGCATTAGCCAGACATAAGACCATTTTTTTTTCCTGACTATTTTGCATCATGCAACGCCCACCCTGGCAGACCCAGCTCATAATGTCAGCAGTAGACAGAAAATTGGAGAAGCATCTTTGATATTTTAAACTACCCAAGTTATTTGGTGCACAAAGCAGAGCTCAGCTCCCCTTTGCACCCAGCAGAACTCTCCCCTGTTCCATCAGGATTCACCCTGAGTGCAGCTCTGACCTAAAAAGTGACCTTTAAAGATGAGATGCCTCTTGGCCAGCAGCTCTGGTCCCTGCTGTGAACTGCCACAGTTTTTGGGCTGGTTTCCCAGAGAAACCAGCCTCATGTGGCCACACACTGTGTGTGAGAGCTTGGGCTCAGTCTGTGCCCCCTGGAGCTGTGGCACCTGCAAGTGAGCAGGCAGAAGGGTCAGAGAGAAACCTCCCTGCTTGTGCCCTGAGAGGAATGAGCCCCCTCCATGCAGCTCCTGTGGGCTTCAGCTTCACTCCAGGAGTTGTTTTTTCCAGCAGACTGTGAGACAATATGGGAAACAGTGCACTGAGCTCCAGACTCAAATCCACACAAGCAGGGTCCCTTTGAAGTGGTGCTCACTGAGCTCCTCTTCTGTCATAGTAAGCTCCCACCATGTCTCCCTTTTCACCCTGCAGTATTCATTTCCATGTCTGAGTGGAGCTGAAGGGCAACCAGGAAGAGAAATGGATGTGGTTTTCCACAGTAACATGGCCAGGACAAGCTTTTGCTCCTGCTCACGGCAGCCTTGCAGTGAGAGCAAGCTCCCTGGCAGCCCCAAGAGCAGGACAGCCCTGCCCTGTCCATGAGCACCCAGAGCCTCCCAGCCCCTCTGGGGTGCTCTGTGCTCCCTGCCCATCTCTGCCCCCTGCTTTACAGAATACACCCAATAAGGAGTGTTCTGGTGAGGTGGCTGATTCCCTCATGAGAGGCCTGGAAAACACCCAGGAACTGAAGCCATCCAGAACTGATGTCCCTCTTTTCCCCTATCCTAGGGACTGCTCTAAATGCTAGATTCATTACAGCCTTGACTTTAATTGAGCTAAGCCATGCTGCAGGTCTGGATTTACTTCACTGAGCACTGAGGAGATCCCATTGCTCTTGCCATGCTCTGCACCATGGGCCAGCAGGGAGATGCTTCAGGGACCCCAGAGCATTTGGACTCCTTCTCCAGCCAGAAAAGCACTCAAGATCTGGTCTGTAGAGACTCATGGAGCTCTGACACCACAGGAAACCTTTAAAAGGGACTGTCCCTTGAAGCAAGATTGAGCTCAGAAGGGTTCAGCCAAGGCTTGTCTCTGGAGATAAGGAGTAAGCAACAAGTTTTGAAAGCCAAGGATAAAGAGGTTCATCAAGGGGTCAGTTAGATAAAACCACTAAAATATATTTGACCTAACAAAGTTACTCTGGTGCTGCTCCTAGATCAGTGATGAGGAACAGAACTTCCAACAGCAGAACTCTGCTTTTGCTGCCCCCACTGCAGTCACACACAGTGGGGTGAACCCTGTGCACGTCTCTCACCACAACCAACACTCCAGGAGTTGCCTTGGGAGGCTCAGAAAAGGGCTCAGCTGCAGCCCATGGTTCTGGGACTGCAGGAAGGATGGGATGAGACACAGGACTCCTTCACAGAACAAGCACCAAGGAGCCTGAAATAAACAGCTTCTCCATTCCCACTTGCCAAGTCCAAACACCCCAGTGATAAATATTAGTACCAGTCACTATTAATCCCACAACAGCAAAACTTGGATTACAGTACAAGTGAAAGCTGGAGCAAAATATGCAATTTGAAAAGAGGTCCTGAGCAAATAAGGAAGTTTCACTTCTTGCCTACTAGAAGCACATGTGACATGATTTGTTTGAAGAATAAAATAGACTGCAGGCATGGAAAATGCCAGGCATAAAGCTTTAGAGAGTTACTAATACTGTGGAATATAAATGGAAGCGATCCTAGATTATTTTAGAAAAGGCTGGCTGCAATTTACAGCCTTGATTAGACTGATTACTAAAGGATGAACAGTAAAATAACTTCAGTAATTAAATTTCCGAAGAGGAAACCGAAGGTTCTTACTCGTAAAATGAGCTGGAAATGAATTTAAATATTCAATATGACTTTTGCCCTTCTCAGCAGAAGAGCATGCTGCCTGACATGGTCATTTTCTAGGAAAGGAGACTGAGCAAGGCTTAACAAAGAAATGAAAAAGGGATTTGTAGCCCTATAGGTTTTCCATCGGAAAGGTAAAGCCCATTGGAACCACACTTCAGCTCAGAAAGCAATACAACTTAATGGAAAAATAAACATATAATTAGGGTGCATTTCAAGGTGAAAAATACAGTTCCCATCAATATCTTGTGGTCAGTTTCCCTCTGTAATTAAGTGAAAGGTGTCCGAGCAGATGGTAACACCGCTAACCGATGTGAAATCGCAGGGAGGGAGTGATCCATGTTCTTTTCTTAAAAAATTTCCAGGAGAACCCCAACCAGAGCTGTTTCTGCGTTTGGGAGACATCCTGTGGCCACTGCAGACACTGCACGTCCCTCTGCAGCTCGCTTTGCCCTGCAGAGGGGACCGACCATCCATCCATCCATCCATCCATCCATCCATCCATCCATCCATCCATCCATCCATCCATCCATCCATCCATCCATCCATCCATCCATCCATCCCTGACATTTCAGCAGGCACGTCCCACCACCAGCCCCAGCTCCTCTGGGCACCACAGACACAGGACCATTGTGACAATGCCTCCCAGCTCCTATCAGTGTGTTTTTCCCATCCATGTGGGAACACATGTGAAAACACTTCATTTCATGCCTTTTCACTGTGTGAACCAGGGGAGGAAATTATCCCATGCTCAGAGACTTTGCTGTTTGTGGTGCTCACGCTGAGGTCTTGGTAAGAGGCACCTCCAAGCAAACAGGATTTTACCTCAAGACAGGCAAAGGATTGAAAACCATATGATTGAAATGCCAGTAGAATTTTGCTTTCTGGTTTTGCATCCCCATATGTTTTAACAGAATTATTTTCGTGGTGAGCTATTTTGTTATCTGATTTTATTCACCTAATACATTCAATGTGATCAGCAACTACAAGGAAACATGAACTGTACAAGTATTTTGGTTTTATGCCCTGAAATTTTAAAGGATGTTAAATGATAACATAAGGGTATAAATGGAATGAGAACTGCAACATATCTATGCCTTGAAACTCCATGCTGTGGTTCCCACAGCAACCATAACCATGGCCACTGCTCATGGATTTTACATCCCAGTCTGATGCTGTTCCAAGTGCTCAGTACACATAAGGAAAAACCAAGCAAAAGCATTTTTTCCCCCTGCAATAAACATCTTACCTGCTAAGTCACAACCACTCCTAGGTGAAGATGAACTCCCAACAGCTGACAATTAATGCCCTGAATGTGGCTTCTGTGCAGAGATACTTGCAGGATTCATAGCGTTGGTATTGACACCCTTCTGTTTTCTGTTAGTGCTGGAACAAGAGCCTGCTGTTTGTACCAAAGGTTAAAGCATTCTTAGAAGGCTAAAAGAGAACAGTTAAGGGTCTTTCAAATTCCTTTGTTTTGAATACCAAACTGTTCCAACTTCAGAAGCACTGAGTGGTTAAGAATCTGTTCCTCCGTGGTTTTGCTCATTTTATCCAGCCCCTTTGCTGGTAGGCAGTACCTGGTAGTGCACTAAAAAGAGACTGGCAGAAACAGGAACATAAAAACCAGCAAGTTATCAAAGTTTACTGGTTTGTCTTTTTCTTAAAGACAGACATTTTTAAAATTTTAAAAATTAAGCTTTTTCTTGCTCTTAAGTTTGCTAGAAGTAAGGAGCACGCACAGAGACAGCAATTCCAACATCCCCCTTGTTCTTGGTTTTCTTTAAGCACTTACTGCTGTTGCAATGCAGGACTCTGATTGGTCTTGGGTATGAAAAAGTTGAACTTCTAACAAATTATTCATTTCTCTGTATTGAGCTTTATCCAAAGCTCACACCCCTTCCTGCTGGATAACAGTTTATTCTATATAGTGATAGAGTAATTGTCAGTGTGAAATCAATGAAATGATTCACTGCTACTGGAGGGGAAAAACTCCAGTCAAAGGTGCAATTTTCAAAACTCCACTTCATCAGAATGTCAAATCAGGGGTTTAATTCACAGCACCAGTGACCTGTAATAACATGAGCCTGTCTTTACTGTAAAGCTCCAGGACTTTTCTGTGAAAACTTACAGAAATGAGATAGTATAGACAGTTACAAGCCTACATATTTAAAATTAAATGTTAATCCACAGTGGTACCAGCTTTCCAAAACTGTATTTATTCCTAAACATCTGCTGTAAATCAGAAACCAAAATGTTACATTAGTATGACCCCCCCCACCCCCAGCCCAGATGGCAGAAATACCATCAACTACTGAAATTCTCTAAATATTTAACACTTTAGGTTACTAAGAAAAGATGTGGTCTTGGATAGCACAGCAAGAAACACCCAATCAGCCCCTCCCTGAGATCCAGAGAGTGACACTGGCTCAAGGGGCCTCTGCCACACCCAGGGGTACCTGAGCCCTCTGGGGACAGTGGCCACTGTGACTGAGCAGGGTCCAGCCCAGGGGGCACACACTGCTGCTCCAAGGGAGAACAGCCCTCTGGGCTGGCTGCAGGCCTAATTAAATTGCAATCCACAACATGGTCTGTGACACAGCAGCTGTGGGAAATACTGATTAAAAGCATCTACACATTATCCCAACGGGCCCATGTATAGCTGAGCTTTTAACTGAATTGGAGACAGCTCTTATTTAAATTCCAGATACGCCACAGTCTTTCCATATGACTGGGAGGACTACTGAACCCTGCACTTCATTCCTACAACATAAACATGTGGATATGAATTCCATATTTTTATAAATAATCTAATTTATCTTGACAGAAACTTCTGTAATAAAAAAAAAAAGGATACAGTATCTTGCTATATTTGATCTTGAAGCCTCAGTGTAATGCAAGAAAAAAAGCTCAACCTTGCCCAAATCTGTACTATACATCTTTAAATCCCCAAAGATTGGATCAGAAGTAGTGTGCAAAACGTTTAGCCCAGCAGGACTAGCTGTTCCTCCAGCCTACCTCCCTCTACTTCTCAATATGGTCAAGGACCTCAGGTCCTGTAAAGAGGTCAAATAAACTGCTGAAGTGTTTTAAAAATTCTAAGTACAGGGAAGGTTTGCGTAAGAAAAAGTGTATCTGAATTTGTTCCTGCTCAGTGTTCATTGTTTTGTTTTATGTATGTATCTTTAAATGCTTTTATTTAGTAAAGTAAAACCCCACAACCCAAACTCTTAATACATTTTTCTCTGCCAGATCCAGCAATCAATAGACATTGTCAGTGCAGGCTGACACAGGTTTCAGTGATGCAAACCTTCAGCCATGAGCCCATTACAATCAGCCCCTAACACAGCACTTGGACCACACGTTCCAGGACTCAGTCATGTCATGAAATAAAAACACTTCTTGGTTGCTGTTCAGGTGTCTCAAAACACAGAGACCTGCTGCTGCCTCCTCACCACACACTGACCTCTGATTATTTTTAAAACTTGCCCCTTAAGGTGAGAAAAACCAGGTGTGGTTCTGCAGAGTCCCATCAGCAGTGCTGCCTGCAAACCTACAGAGATTCCCAAGAAATATGAACAGGTAAAAAGCCTGTGCTGGGGAAGCAGTTCATCTTTGGTTTGGAGAGCTGAAGAAAGAATTTTCCTTCCCAGGCAGCTCCCAGAGGCTTGAACACCAAGCATGCAGGGTACTAAATATTCTCACACAAGGTAATTTTACAAGGCATTTGGGAAGGAAGCTGTTAAAAATATTTTTCTGATTATAATAAGTGATTTTTTTTAATACCTCAAATAAAGATTTACTGAAAGAACCTTTTGAGAACACTTTAAGAAAAATACCAAAGTACAAACTTTAAATATCCAAAGTATGATACTGGTGCACTTTTTAGAAACACTTACATACTTAACAGGTGAAGTAGGAAGAGAGTATTTCAGAAAACATTTAATATGAAACCTTTTGGAACTTCCATCGAATACAGATTTACATAATTTATCAGAACACTTTTTCAGTTCAGACAACAAAGTGCACTGCCAGGTGAAAAAAATACATTTGGAGGAGTGCTTAAAATGTAGGGAGTGAAAGGATAGGTGACCATTCACCTGAGAAAGTACAATGACTGCCCTGAAATGTCTTATTGCTATTACAAAATGGAGTTTTCATGGAAAAAACCCATACTGAGCAGCACAGGCATGGGCAGAGCACTGAAAGCCAACTGAACTCCGGTAGCACCTGGAGTTCTCAAGCCATGGCATGATACAGAATATACAGAGAATAAAATGCAAATTCAGGAATATTTACTACATTTAACAACTATGGTTACCCTTTAAACTAGCATAATCAATACCAATGCTTAGTGGGGAAAGACAGGGGAAGTCTGCTGCCTTCACAGACTACAGATCACAAGAACTAACTTGCAAAATATTAAGGACTTTGCATTTTCACCTCGGGTCAAATCTGAACTGTGTACTATGAGTAACTATTAGCTCACTGCAAATTTAAAATGCAAATTTAGGCTCCAGTTTAAAGCACATGTTAAGTACATGCGTAAGTGCTTCACTGAAATATAACCACAAAACATTAATACAAAAAGTCAAGTAGATAATGCAGGGTATTATCTACACAAGTCCTCGATGAAATAAACCGAGTATCAGTAGGAAACAACACGTGAAGAAATCTCCTCGTGCTAGGTTGCAAAATCAAATCCCTTTCACCGCTGTGATGGTTAAAAAGTGGGGGCTGTCCCAGAGCAGCTCCATGTCCTACCCAAAGCCAGTTGGCCATCAGAGTTCATCGGGGCGGGTGCCACACTGCACGGGGACAGGGACAGGGGACTCCCTTGGCAGCATGGGGACACAGACACGCTGGCACAGAGCCATCCACAGCAGCACAGCCCCAGCCAAGGGCAGCACGCTGGGAGAGCTGCAAGGAAAAGCTTCCACTGCTCCTCCTATGGCTGTAGTTTGGCAAGCTGGAATTTGGACAGAGCAGATCAGGAGCCAATGTGATTCCCACTTTTGGGTTTCAATGCTGAGGGTGCCTGGAAGGCAAGGGACAGCACTGCCCCATGTGCAGCAAGGCCTCGGAGCTGGCAGAGAATGGCCATGATTTGGGAGTCCCTTTGTGCTTTGTATCTGACCTAGTCTAACGTGGCAAACTCGCTCTGAAAGAAAACCACTACTCAGCAATTAGCACGTCCTTTTACACTGCCTCATTCCCTAGAGGAACAACAGAGAAACGTTCGTAGCTGCGATCAATACTCGTAAGCCAAAAGGACAAAGATACAGTTTTAGTAGTTTAGCAGAAGCAGAAGAATGGAAGCGTTTACCCAAATATTAAATGCACAAATTAACTACATTCTTAAAATTTGCTTCAGACTTAAATAATAAATAGGTGGGCAAAATATAATGCAAGACTTACTCAGTAGAAGTGAATTTTTAATCATCTTATGAGATCTACTTAGAAAACAGGACTAATAATGTTCACAACCATAAATCCAAACCCTTCACACACTTTTTTCTTAACACAGCAGTGAACTGTAAACCTGCGTTTACTGGTTAATGCTTCAGTCATTTTAAATATTAACTCAAGTGTTTCCTCCTTGGCCATTTCAATTTTTAGCACCAAAATTAGCCCAAAAAGAGGTACTGGTACAGCTCGATGTTGTAAATGAATCGTTTACATATAATACTTTATATATTATACACACATACTGTACATTCACACATCCACACAAACAGGAGGCATATTTAAATGAATATATTCTGTGTTTCAATTTGTTGTCAAAGACTTAGGAGCAATGGAAATAAAGCAGAAGGGGTAATATTTTACATAGTAGGCAACTTTAATGCTGTAGTGCACTTATAAAAAAGTCCAACTCTCCCTCCCAGCTCAGCAGCTTTTTTTTTAATATCACTATTCAGAAGGATGCAGAAGTTATTGCCTAAATGTTATTCTATACATTTCCATCGGAATTCTCAAAAACACTTTAAATTGCTAACTAATTTACAACTTAACTATGTTTTTCTTGTTACAGCTTTAACTCATTGGCAATTTTGGAAGCAATGTTTTTGAAAGCTATGGATGTTCCCGATATCCGCTTAAAGCGAACTCCGTTCAGGGACAGTCTTGGCAGTTTACACACCTCCATCTCCCACTGGACGAGGTTTTCTGCGTGCCCATCTCCATGGACACAGAAAAGCAAGAAACGCTCTCTTTGTTCATAGTCACAATTATTGGCATCCAGGACCTTTCGGATTTCCCTCATCATGTCATTGGGATCCATGGAGCTGGTGGTTTTCATGCTCCAGGTAAAACGCAGCGACCGAGGCTTGGCTTCCTTGTTCTCGTCCTTCTGATCCACGGCTACATTGCGGCTGAAAGACAGGAATTCTGCAGTGAGCAGGGCCAGCCACCCTCCCCAGGGCCACCTCAGTGAAGCCACCACTCAACCCACACCAGAGCAGCACTGGAGGCTCTGGCTGGGGCCAAGCCCAGCTCCCCCAGCTGCTGTACACACACACAGGGAAAGCTGTAGCTGCTGGGGCTGGAACGAAGGAATGGCACTCACTGGGACACAACTGGCACTCACTGGATTCAGGAGCACGGGGGCAATGACCTTCTGGAGGCAGAACTACATGCAGCACCTACAACTCGATTTTAAGGCAGGTTCTGCTCAAAACTCTACTCTCGGGCCATGTGGACAGCTGAAACACCAGCTCCCTGCTAGAAGTTTCTGGAACATTGAAATAACAGCTCCCTGTGGCAGGATGTGCTCAGGCCAGGCCCTGGGAGGTGCCCACTTGCACAGAATGGGGTGAGCCCATGCACAAAGGTGCTGGTGTTCCTCTGCGCCTCCTCCTGGGCAGCAGCCAGGAGACAGAGCCCTGGGAGGGCCCCTGGAGCCCCACAGCAGCTGAATGCAAGCAGAGGGAAGGACAGCAGGACCAGGGTCACCCTCCTGCTGCCCAGGGTCACCCTGAGCCCCAGACCTGGGCTGGCTCAGTTCCACTCTGGCCATCCTGATGGGGCGAGTTTGAGATGATCCCAGGGGACACACCCTGGGTGCTGCCCAGAGAGGAGATGCCTCCTCCTGAGCTGGTCAGTAATTCATTAAATACCAACCTCTGCAGCTACAAGCTCTGCAGTTAAGTGCCTCTGATGGGGATGTGTATAGAGAGAGCTGGAAGTCACTATTAGACACCTCTTGAACACAGTTTGTAAAGATGGTGAGAGGGTACCATTATTGTCACACTTTTAAGAGATGAAGCACAAAATATCTAGGGTGTGTTCCCAAATCTGCAACTTTTTTTTTTTTTTCTTTTGGTATGGGTAAGTGAAGTTAAACAGGACAAAGGAAAGAAATGTTCCAGAAATTTCTAGCTTGCAATCATTCTTCTACTTAAATTAAAATCAGTAGTCATGCAGCTAAAGAATAAGGAACTACATTTGGACCTCCAGGGACAAAACACAGATTTGTTTTATGAATATTTGTACACTGCCAGTCACCTCTTTAAATTTAATTAAATATATTGACTGTCATACTTAACTATTAGCTAACCTGACTGGCCCCCAACCATGCAGTTTAGGTCTCATGTTGAGCCTCCATATTAAGCCAAGCTGCTCTTTGAAATAGATGGCAATGGTTACACCACATTTTATTTCTACTATCATTAAGCAGGCAGTTATGAAAAAGTTAAATAAAAAGTGATAGCAAGGCCACAACTAAATAAATATATTTCTCAAATATAACCTATTTCATAATTCTTCTATTAAAAGATTTCTTGTGACTGTGAGAATCGTAAGACTACGCAATGTGATTTGCCAGATGTTACAAAATTCATCACACAAATTAAACAGTATTTTGTTTTAAGGTTTTAATTTAATAGGGCTGTAAAGGGCCAGGGAAAACCCCAATTTTTATTCAATACTCATTTTATTTTTGGAAGCTTTTTCTACTTGAAAACAGTCAGCAAACCCAGCAGTTTAATAATTTCTAATAGATTTTTGATATGCTGATTTTGCAAGAAGTATAACATGAAAAATATTTAACTACCTGTGATTTTGGAGATGAGAAATATCTTATCACCTTTCAGTGGTTATTCCACACATTTACAGCCTCACTAGAGACCACTCATCTACACATCTACACGACAACAGCAAATTACAATGACTAAAATGCAAAAAAAAAGAAAAACCACACAAGGAAAAAGGCAACAGGAAAGATGAAAGTTTAGAACCAAGTCAGTCAGTGCTTTAATAGCTGTTTTGCAGACAGAAATGCTTCTTTGTTTAGTTCCAATGACTTACATGAAAAAAAAAAGCTGCTGCCTGAAGCCACTATGCCACATAGTCAAGGGAAGAAAGGTTCAAACTCACCTAAGCAACGTTTTAAACAAAAATTTTACCCTCACCTTGAGCCCTCAAATCTCCCGTTCCTCTCATATTCAGTCGGGAGCCTCAATGAAAAGAATGCAGAAGCAAAAGGAAGTGGGAAAGAGAAGACAAATCTTACACTACAATATATAATATCTGAGTAGTTGCTAAAAGATAACTGCAATCATACCAAAGGTGTGTTAAAATGCAAAACAACAAAGATGTAAAGAACTTGGTAGGTCAGGACAAACACAGAAAGTAACATATTGTCAAACCAAATGGAAGTCTATAAACTTCCATTTTTAAAGTTTTTAAACTGACCATAACTAATTTTAACAGTATTTTAACAGTATATGTTTATATATTAAATCTGCAGAACTCGTGTAATAAATCTGAAGTTCTAAAAGCAGAAAATGTGAAAGTAAAGTTACAAAGCATATTGAAGTGACTGTATTATTTACTAAGTACCTCATAAAAGAGAAATAACTCCCAAATATTTTTAGGCTAATGTTATTTAGAAGTTTTATCTGGAATAAAGTATATATTTGAAAAAATCCCCATAACTATTTGCAGACAAGTCTGATCACCTTGTGTATTTGCATGTTCATCAGATCTGCATGTTCAAACAATACCAAAATACCTTAATGCAAAAGAAGAAGATGCATATACATTTTAACAGAACTTTAAGAGCCAAATCCAAGATTTCTCAAGCTGTGGTAACTCCATCCCAGTAATTCCACACTGTTGCATCTTCCCCATCCAAGAACAAGCTTAAGCTTTCTGTCTTCTTGCAGTGCTTAAGGCTACATTGCTGGTCACTACCATCTATTGAAAGCCCAGGGTCAAGAAGAATTAAGAGGAAATTATCTTTCTCTACCTTCCCACCATTGAAGGAGGATGGTTTACACATCAGCATTAACTCTGCTCAGGGGGATGCTCCTGTACACTGATTTCATCCAGACCAAGGCAGTACATGGCTTCCCTGACTACCACAAACACTGCAGTTTGGGAGGCAGGTGTCTAGGGACAGCAATATAAGACAGTAACCTGATTTCTGATGCAGAGAGATATTTATATCAGGGTGTGTGGGGTGTTACAAGGCGTGATTTCCTCCTTTCCTTCCTTTTGAGAGCTCTGCTGAGGGATCAGCCTTGCAAAGTGACTCTGGCAGTCCGTGTCACAGGGGACCAGGAGCAGTGCTGGCACTGTGAGGGGCAGGGTGGCAGCACTGGCTGCACAGAATCAGCTCAAATTCAACTCAGGGGCTACTGCAAAGCAACTGCACTCAACAGGGTGCAAAATTGCTCAGCTGAGAGGTGCTGGTCATGGCAGCATCCAAGCAGGACCCTGCTCTCCGAGGTACCACACAGCTCATGGTACAACAGGGACAATGCCACTGGCAAATGCACAGCTGTAAACAAAAAAGATACAGAAAAAATGAGAAGAAGATAATTGCAAGTCCCAGAGCAAAGTGAGCAGTTATTGAATTTATTTTCATGAGATCTCATGCTGCTAATCTATGGTGGATATAAGAGAAGGCGGAAAAAGATTTTTCATGCCTGTATATACCAAAAGCATGAAGTCATCCCCTAGGAGAGCTCTACAGGACCAAAAAAGGGGTAGGTAGGAACCACCACATGGACCAGCTGAACAGATCTTCTCTTTTCAGATGATTATTTTACTGGGCAAAGCAACAAAAAAGTTAGAAAACACTCCTCAACTGAAATATTAAGAGTACTTAAACTTCAGAGATCCTTCTGTATTCCTAGGAAGTGGAAGATGGCAGCTTTAAGAGCCGCAAACATTTACAGATTTTTGTTGGGTTTTTGGTGTTTTGTTTTGAAGCTTGCCAAAGGTTGAAGAAAATGGGAGCACAAGCAGTTTCCCCAACAATGAACAGTCTTACTGTTGCTGGAATCTGTCCAGAAAAGTCTGTAAGGAAAAATCCCTAGTGATGGTCTCACACACTTTTCAGCTTGAAATTAAGCCAAAGTGTTCAGTTTGTAAACCACAGTACTCTAAATCTAAGAAAGGTCATTATTTAGAATATACCTGCCACTTTGAAATAATAAACATTCTCATGGAAGCCTCTCAGAAAACCCTCACTTTGCTCAGTTTTTCCATGCATCAATGTTCCATTCATCGAGCAGGAGGAGCTGCATGAAGTGACACAGAACCTCAAGTGTGAGCCATCATGGCAAGCTTAGGAGAGCAGTGCCAGTGTCTCAAGGTGCTCCTTCCTTCATGGCAGACATGGTTGTGGTCCAACCCTCTGCTCTGGGAACAGGCACTGCCTGTACTGCCAGGATTGCTCTGCTTGGGCTTTGTGAGTCAGAGGCAGCCCTGAGGCCTCCTCAATTGCCAATACAATCTTCACTTCTGTGCTAGTTTATGCTCTAAATTTTCTGCTTTTGCTTGTGTTTTACATAAACTGATTTTATGGACCAAGATGCTTCTCGGTCTTGAGAATGGAACAAATACATAGACAAGTTCTGTTCTCATTTGTCATGCCTTGCTTACACATTATCTACCTTATGGTTTATGAAGGGCTTTCACAAATCTGATTGTTTCCACACATCTGTCCCAGATTATGCTGTGTTTCCTGTTCTTTACATCTTTGTATGCTGTTTTAAATATCCAAATAAACACAAAGAAAACTGTCTAAAAAGATACTGAAAATCAACAAAAAGTGCAAGATGATAAAATAAGATCAATTTATGGAAACAGAGAAATGATGCTGCAATAAAATCCAGAACATTGAGTCATTTTTGCTGTCAGAGAAAAAAAAAAAAGTTAAGACTTCCACAATATGCAGATTGGCAAAGACAGTGCATAGTACAAGATAGATATATATATATAGTCACACATATATATATATTTGATACCTCTGTGTACTGAGCACAGTATTAAAACTCAGCAGTTTAACAAGGAGTGACTGATCATCAACTTTCATTCAGCTCCCTAGCACTGATGTTGTGGCACTAGGTATACATGCTACTAGGTTACTGTAGTTCTTTCAGAACCACAAAGATAGTGAGCTCAGGTAGGATTCACAGCAAATATAGCCAGGAGAAACTGCCAAAAGTCCCAGCATTTTCAGTTTTTGTACCTACATACAGATCAGGTATGGAGGGACACATTCTTAAAACAGAATTTAAAAAGCACACTGCTCCTGTGCAGGTTGTGTAAGATTTAAAAAATTCTTATTCAAAAAGACACATTCATGGAAGCTGTAGCAGACATTTCCAACATGGTCTAAGACTCCTGGCCTCAAGTCAAAGGTAATTTTTAAAAAATTACCTAAAAATTACCTGAAATCTCAAGTTTAAACAATAACCTTTTAGCTTAAAACTGCACCCATATTAGGATTTTCCATCTTTCTTCAGAACAAATGTAGATGCACCCTGCTGTGGAGGGTTGCACACATCAAAGTGCTTTGTTGTAGAAGTGGGCTGCAGCCCACAGCTGATGATGCACACTGGGTTAAAGCCACTGTCCCTGCTCAGTTCCAGCTCTAGGTTGAGTTGCATGGTTTCTTTTCTTTTCTCAAGTCAGCTGTGACAATGCCAGCCAAGCCAAGCAACACCAGTTCCAAACATGGACATGTTTGGAAGAGCACTGATTATCATCACCATGGCATGGGATTTACTCAGTTCATCAGGTAGGGTACTTTCACCCTTGCACTGTACATAATAAATCCACATTCAGGCAGCAATTTACATATGTTGGGACTCCCTAATCTTTGTATTCAGCCTTGTATTCTGAAGGTTAAAGCAGATGCCTGGTTTCTGGCCCTATCTCCCTGGTTTTGATCAGTAGCAGGAAACTGGAAGTACCACCCTTTAAGAAGTTTCAAGATGTGGTACAACTAAACAGGCTATTACAAAACTACTGGAAAATTGACCTGCACATCAAAACTGTATAAGCCATTTTCATGAATCATAATGGATTAATGAGAAATATAGCAGCTTGATTCATTCCCAAATTTCAAAACTAAATTCATTCCTTTGGCTTGAAATGTGAATCAGACTTTTGAGCTTTTCCCTTTTGTTGATAAATTTGCATAAATGTTGTACTTTTTGTTTAGAACTGAAGAGCTCTATTTGCACTTCAGCTGCAACTCACTTCAACAAATGCACCCCATTTTAAAATAAATATACAGCTATTGAATCTTCATTCAATCTTCCACACAAAACTTCATCTCACAGCTGTGCTCAGCTGCAGGCAATGTTTCAAACCTTTTATTCTCTTCAATATCATAAAACAGAGAGATAACATAAATTTAACAACACTTACCTTTATTTGCTTGTAACTTTATGTTTTGTTTATACTTTCATCATTGTTATCAAACACCTCATTCTTCAAACATAAGCATGCTAAGTGTATTAGTACAGAGAACAGAATTACTTTGGCACTACCAACTCTATCAAAGAAAAAAGAATTCACAAGGCATGCTTAGCATCTTGTTATACAACACAGATGGTGCCACAGATTCTTAGGTATCATCATGAGTTAATGGATTTATTCTATGCTTTCCTCTGAAGAAAGAAAGTATTTAGTTCTCAGCAGGAAGTTTAGTTTTCAGAAAACCAAGGCTAGAAAAGCCAAATCTTTTGTTAATTGCAGGAGCCACTTTTTTTTAAATATAAATAAATCCTACCTTTTGATAAACCTGAATGACATGTTTCTAAAAGAAATTAAGCCAAAATAATAATTAACAAAAAAATTTGTACAAAATAAATTGAAAAAGGCATTTAAAGCGAAACATGCAAAAATATCTCATTTTAAATGCACAATTAAATTACACTTCAATACATCCTCAGATTAGGCAGATGATTTAGGGGCTGAAGAGTCAAACTCCTGGCACTGTTACTTTCAATTTTTTCTGGGAAATATGTAACCAGTATTTATTATGAATTAAAATACATACTGGTGTCAAAATACTTGAAAACTCAAAATCTGCAAGGTCAGGTAAAAATATGTTTGGATTTTCTTCATATATTTCCCATGGAAAGCAAAAATCAGTAACACTACCATAATTCTATCTTGAGTATCTTCAGAGTTAGGTTGCTTCCTTTCTTCATAACATCAGCCATGTTGTGCAAAAAACTGCCTTAAATATTTAGCTATTTTAGTGGCAGAAGCTGTAATAATTGTCTACACCAGAACATAAGTAGTTCATAACCAAAAGAATTCTGATTCCCCATAGAGAATGCTACAATAAATTAATGAGTAATAAGGTTTAAAAAAAATCAATTTAACAGGAAGAAGCATAACCATGTCCTTCAGTGGCACTATCCACCTCCTCAGTAGTTTGTACAGCACTGAATATAACAGAGCCCCAGCTGCAAGAGATCCTCCAAGAGCAAACTAATCATCTGTAACTGTGCTATTGTGTTACAACTGCATGTTATTTAATCAAGTCCAGATGGAATTTAAACTACTGTCAAAAGTCGTGGGGAAAGACTTCTTCAAGAAAACCACACTGCACTGCAAAAGATGAAACTCTGAGGTAATGATAGAAGTTTGAATGCTGCCTAAACAACTGAGTGAAAAGTTTGCATGTTCACAGTTTGACTTTCCACATTTGGAACGTCAAATGGAAAATTAAGTAAGGATATTACAAACAAAAGTACAGAAAGAAAGACCTGCCAAAAGGATGTGGCTGATCAAGACTTCACTTGACATAAAGCAGATGGCTTAACACTTAAAAAATATTCAAATTAAACTTCTCTCTCTCTCAACATAAAAAGAGGGGGAAAAACCCAAACCAAATTTCCTACAGCACAGTTTTTCCCAGAGAAATGTTACCTGGCAGAGAACTGAGCAAATTAAAACATTTATAAAAGGCTAGACTCTCATGTTCTTGTTTTGCAAAGAATGTTTTCTACATTTTTAAAGAAATTCACACCCTAAACTGAAATCAGCCATTTGTGAAAAACTGGAGTGTGGCTTAGCATCATTTTGTAGGAATGGGAGACTGCAAAGGTGATACTGAGAGGGAGGCATCCATAGCCATAATGCAAACAGGAAGGAAATGGCTTGCTGCTGACGTGGTATAAGCTTAAAACAAAAGCTAGCAGCCCAAGATCAGAATGATCTTGTCCAAAAAACTTCACCTGATAAGGAGTGTACAAAAGCTTGATGATTATTCTTACAGCAAAGACAAACAAGCCTCAATTCTGCAAATGCAAGTTGTGGAGATCAGTGTTCTGAAGTATGTGGTGTGGCAACTGACAGGTTTTAAATACAGAAGGAAAAAAAAATCAATTTTAGGGTTTGTAATAACTAATCTAAATAATACATGGATTTGAAACTAGAAGTTCAGTTAGAATAAAATTGTTAGTGCAGGAGCAAGACCTGCTGATGCTTGGCTTTGGCTGGACCACCACACCTTCACACCTAACACAGAATCTGCACATCAACTAAAGGCCAAAGTAGGAATAAATTTTTTTATGTTTGACCAGACTCCTGTCTAGACTGAAACACTAATACTGCCATTATTTTAAGACGGCCTGTGACAGCACTACTGCCAACAGAAGCTTTTGTCTCCTGCCCCTACCCTTTCATCTGGGATATTTCTGTGTTGCCAGCAATGTAATGCTGGAAACACTGATGGGAAACACAACCTGAGCTGTCAATGCTACATCAAATATCTAGACTGGACTCCTAGTTTATGCTGTCTACTGATGGACTATGAGCAGCTCTTCAACTGAGCTGAAATGTTTCATCTCTGCAGACATGAGGCTGAAGAGCACAAAAGAAACAGCACAGACCAAACTGTCTCCCATTTAATCCCATTTGACTCAACACCCAAAAACAAATGGGTGAAAAGTAGACCTATGAAAAAATCCCATGCAACTGCATTTTAAGTTGCAGAACTTCAGCCATTAATCAATGAAGTATTCCTACCACAAAAAGGAGACAAAAGACACGCTGCAGCGGCACTTGCAGAGGCTTACCTTCTGGTCAGTTTGGAAGTGAGCTTGCTGAAGAGGTTGGTGGAGCCGCGGGCGCGGGTCTGCGAGAGCGGCGTGGCCTCGTGGGACAGGCTGGGCGAGGCGGGCGGGCCGTTGTAGGTGGCGGTGCGGCGCTCGCGCAGCTGCCCGTGGAACGTGCTGCGGCTGGCCGTCCCTCTGGGGAAACGAACACGGTCAGGGGTGCTCGCACTGCTAATGCTGTGGGTGGAAGCAACGGGAGTTCTCTGATCGGGAATAGCGCTAGGGCAGAAAACAAAACAAAGAAACCAACGCTAGAACGCCTTCGCACGGGCACTGCGGCTCAGCAGGAAACACAAAACGCTACGTTCTATGGTCAAGCATAAGCACACACTTTGGTATAGGCCCGGGTTGGAAATACCAACGTGATTACAGCACCGTATGGAATCAAAACTCGTAAGAAGTTAGGAGTAAGAGGCTGCCGAAACAGAAACCTACATAGGCAGAAAAGTGCAACAGGAGTATCCTGGAAGAGACCAGATAAACCAGGCCTACAGTGTTTTGCTGAGAAGATTGATAAAAGAATAGATCGGTAAAGTTTCCTCCCAGGAAAGAGAATAGGTAACTTTAATGTCTCTCCCTCCACATTCTGTACATACAACTTTGAAAGTCTTGCTAATTTGAAAGTATCCTACACAAAATTAATTTGAAAGTATCCTACAAAAAATTCTCTACAAGCAAACCGCTCCAAGTAGTGAAGTCCTTCGGGATACACAGTTAAAGTCTCCCACAAACTTTGACAATAGGGAATGTCCAATACTCCTAACAATAGGAAAAAATTAAGGTTCACTATTGCAGGATTATGTCACAGACAGCCTGACACACCACAAGACAAATGTAAACGAGACTAAAAAAATGAGGAAACACACATCTTGTGGGCAAAATATACTAGAACAATCTAGGACTAAAATTCCACAGCACAAAGTTAAGAAGCAGTGGGTATAAGTTAGTGTCACAACGATTTCTGGTTCTTACATAGGCCTGAAGTTATCTGCGCCATTGTCTATTGGAGGCAACATCATCTTCGTGTGCACAGAGGCTGACATGGACATCGACTTCTGATGTCGCAGCCGAACACTGGAGAAGGATGTGGTACAAACTGAAGCAGGGCTAGCTGCGTAAGCGAACATTTCTGTCAGGCTGCGAGGGGGTTTGGGTTCAGGCAGAGGCAGAAAGAAGAGCATGATGGACCAACAACAAACTACTGCATAGAAAAAAAAAGCAAACTTTTCCTTCTATTAACTGGTTTATCAAAGAACACGAACTCTAACAGCCCTCCTCTTCTATGTAACAGCAGTAACTGCCCTACACTCCCCTTAAAAAGCATCCTTACTTGCATGGTACTGCACATCTCTAAAAGATCCCCTTAAAAAGCATCCTTACTTGCATGGCACTGCACATCTCTAAGTGCCCATGCTCTTACCATTAGCATTAGTTTGCAGTGATTCCCTCCTTGATGTACAGAACCTGAGTAACTCAGAACTCTATGCCAAAGCTCTGTGATAAAGAACTGATATAACTTGTATTGCTCTTAACAGTAAACAATGCATTAAAACCCCCACCAAAGGCACTTTCTAAAGGACTCATGATAGCTCCATTACTACAGCAAAATCCTTTGCTTTCAGAGTGTTAAAAGAAATCAGCGAAAGCTGGGCAAGCTGTTAAATCTATATCAGATAACTGAGAGACTTCACAGGTACAATCAAAACCAAAAATACCATGATCTTTAACAACTCCAGAAAGGCCAAAAGAGAAAGGCTGCTAATAATCAACCTGTATGTGTAGCAGGCACTGAACATGCTTGCTGCTCCCTGAAGAAAGAAGAATGACTGTTGAAGAGTATTTCGTATTGCTTTGACCATGAACATTAAATTTTCCAAATTACCATTCAGGCTTTGAAGGAAAGTATAGAGCACTGTCTTAGCAGAACGGCCACTAAGCTGCCAGCTGCATGGTATGTTCAAATAGGAGCATTAAATTTAGTTATTTATTTAGGCCAAAATACTCTTTGCAGCCTTCACATTATCTAGTAATGATAAGGATAGGAGAAAAGTGAGAAGCCACAAGACATTTTGGGCCTTTCAGACTACACCACCACCTAATTCACATGAAGTTTGCTTTAAAAGTAAGACAGCTATAATTCAGAAATTTTGCTCAAGGTTAAGAAATCAATAATTCTCAGCGACAGTTTCATGACACTGCATGTTCACTTCCAAGTTACTTATTGGTTACACACAAAACCTCAAGTCCTGTTACCAAATTCTGGTACATCAGACTCTGGAATGCTAGTGCAGCTACAAGTGTCAGCTCCCCCACTTCTCAGGCTTGGCTCCCAAATCACCAGTGCAAAGCATCACACAGCTCAAACATCTGAACTGTTAGCTAAAATGCTTAGCAAAACATACTTGGTTTTGGTTTGGTTTTAACTTTTCAGGATCTGAAAAACTTCATCTGACTCATGCATGCATCTCAACAATGTTGAATCCATCAGGATGACACCTACAAGCACTACTTACAATGAAGCCTTCAATACAGGCCCAGGATTTACATTACCCCAGGGTTTTAAGGAATATTCAGAAAATGAACATTCGTCTCAAAACTAATACCCTGAAGTCACAAAACTGGTCACTAGCCTCTCAAGCTCCTCCAGCTCATTTCCTCTATATTTACTGCAAAAGATAAAGACTCTAGTTTTACAACACAGGACCCAAGTCACCTGCCTCCAAAGGTGTGACATTTAAAGGTATCAATAAAGGACCTTCTCCTTCTCTAATGCTTTGCTAGAAATCAGCTTCTTTGGATTACTAGCCTGGGAACACGGGAACAGTGAACTAACAATCACCAATTAGTGCCAAGGCTTATTAAAAATCTGAAGCTGTTGTAAATCATTTGTGTTACAAATGATTTAAAGCAATTGCCTATCATTATGAAGAGTGTTTCATGAGTCCCCAAGTGCGTTAATTAATGCTCAGGCTTTGGAGGAAAGCCAAAGGAGTTGTCTCCAGCAGAACGCCTGTGTCAGCCACACAATGTGTTAAAGAGAGATGGGAGACAGAACTCTTTGCTTCCACCAGTCTGGCATGGGTCTTCAAGACTATTGTCTCCAACATCAGATCTACTGACTAGTGATTCTTTAAAGGTTTCATACTTTCAGAAATAATGCCTTCTCAGAATTCAAGATAAAAGCAGAATAAGCAATATTTTAATGCTTTCTCTACAGAAAAATAGAGATTTTAAATGTGTGTATCTTGCCTTTTATGGTAAGTCTCCCAGCTTTTCACTGAGTCACAGTAAGTATCTGAGTAGCTATGGAAAATCTAAAATCTAATCTGTAATAAACCAATTACAGCAATTACTCTAGCCTGTAACATGTGCCGCCAACAGACATTTCAAAAGCATAGAAGTAATTTTTAACTAAACCTTGGATATGTACAAAGCTCAGGTTCAACTTCAGATCTTGCTTTACAGAAGAAAAAAGAATAAGTTTCTAGAGTTACTTTCTGCCAAGCTGAGAGTAGAGAAACATTAAAGATTAATTCAGAAGAGCCAGTTCCATCAATCACCATGTTGATTTTTCCTCCATTAAAGGTCCCTGCACTTTATGTGACCAGTCAATGCTTCACCCAGTTACAGCAACAAAATACATTCAGATGTAAATTCTGAAATCTGTGCCAAAATCACAGTAATTCTGAAACTGTGCCAAAATGAACATGCAGTTTAGTACTGAAGCATTTCAGACAATGAAAGGTCTCCAACTATAATACAATTAGCAATGCATTCTCATTACCTTTTCTGGTTTTAACCCTCTATAAAAAGTAATGAATGTAAAATCAAAAAATGCATTACAAAAGCTATGAAGACATTTTTTACCTGTGCAAATATAAATTCTCAGACATTTTAAATGACCCAAATAAGGCTAGTTTATCGAAAAACTAATGATGTTTAAATACCATATTGACAACAAAAGGTAACTTACACAAGGATAACCAACTAGGAATATAAACCATAACTAATATAGTTGTCAAGTGCTACTCAATCTTAACTTTGAGTTTAAGGTCTATATGTGACAAACCAGAAAACATCAGTTTCCTGAGAAACTGAAAATTGGGGAAACAAAATTACTTCATAAGATAGTTCTTCATGAGTATGAACTTACTCCTGAATTAAGGGAATATCTAAATCTCAAGCATTCCTAGTAAGTAATATCTAGTAGCTTTTAAAAATGCAATAAAGAAACTGTAGGCAAGATATTAGTTTAATTATGAACAGAAATGGTACTAAACCAAGTAATCAAGTAATAAAAAATTAGCAAAACTATTACGGACAGAAAGATTAATTTTTTCAAAGAGTGTTTGGAAAGAAAAAGCTATTAACACATCAAATCAGAGGAAGGATGGTGACCTTTACCCTAAACAACTTGGTATCATTAACAAGGAGTAACCAGTGAGGGCTGAGACAGGCACACTAAGGGACAGCACCAAAGAGCTGGGCTCTGCTTCACAGGACAGGTGACTGCAGGCCCAGCTGGCCAACTGCACTTCTGGCAGTCTTCAAACTTATACCTGACTGCTCCCTTAATCACTTTCCATTTGCAGAGAGCTAGGAGGAAGAGACGGGGTCAAAATCATGCTCTCTATCCCTAGGCTCCAGGAATCAAACAGGGAATAGACAGGCTTTCCAGTCAACATCACAATTCCTCATCAACTCCCAAAAGGAGGGAAAAAAATTTTGTTCAAAAACACAAGTTAGAAAATAGGTATTTTCTTCCCAGCCTTTACAAAATATCATAATATTAGGAAGGGCTGGAAAAAATTGGGAAGCACAGTAGAGGGGTACACATTCTTTAAAGTGTACCAGCTGAGTGCTCTCCTGGCAAGGGTTAACTACTTAATTGTTACCATCTTTTGACAGCAGTAAAATTCTGACAAGAAGGGCTGGAAATTAAAATACCTCAGGCAGGCAGGAAATTTGGTGGTGTTCCTCCCAGCTGCTACTCTGTACCTGATATCTGTGTTCACTATAATATTGTTTCTGACAGCTCTTCTCAGTCTTCACAGGCTGGCAGTAGATGTGACCACAGTGCCAACACATACAGTGGTTAGCTCCAGTTCCACTGCATGCTCTACTCAGGCTTTCATTCAGTAAATTAAAAAGAAATGTGTTATTTCTCTGATTGTTTTCACTCAGAATATGGAGATAGCCTGAGGAGGGAAGCAGCTGAGTTCTGTAAATCCTGGGAAACAATTAGACTGCCAGAGTATCATCAAGGAACACTGTTAGTCCCAGAAAATGGTGGATCACCATTTCATCTTTGCTCAGAAAAAATTACCTTCTCCCTGAGACTTTGCAGCAAAAATGGTATTTCAAATAATCCTAGTGAAGCAAGTTTAGAGTGAAATATAAAAAGAGAATGGTTCAAGAGAGATGGACTTTGTAGTCTGACACTAAACAAGGCTCTTCTGCAAGTACATGCAGAAGAGTTTGGCCACAGGAGTTCACAAAAGATTTAAGATGAAGGCTGCTACAAATATTTCATGTATTTAACCAGAAATTAGAAACTTCCTTTTACATTCTAAGTATAAAGACTATAAAATTAAATATAGAAAAAAAAAATATAGCCCCAACATACTTACAGGTGCTCCATAACCAAAGATTTGTACTTACCTTTCATTATGAATTACATTAGAATACCATTTATTTTTAAATTAGCCATTAGAGTTTTTTTGGAAAGGTGAAGACAAGTGACATACACCATAGGAAGACATTTCATATACCTGTTCTCCTTGCCATTTTGTATCACTGAATGCCTATCAGCAGTGGTTCTTTCACTACAAACATAAGTGTTGCGCCGTGTCATTGCTCCAGGGGTAGTATTATTCTACAATTAAAAAACACAGGTTTGTTATTCCCCACAGAAGGCTTTTCTGAGGTTAGTCTGCATATAACTGAAGGCTTTTTACTTAATGCTAGTTCTACACAGCTCTAAAACTTAAAATAATGAAATAACTCATTATACAAACTCCATCTAGTATTTGTAAGGAATATTGCAATCAGAAAAAATAATTCTAACAAGTTGTTCTTGTATTTCATACTGATGGCTCAAAATTATTTTCCTTAAAGGTTTTATTTACAAATGTTCTGAATTATAAATTCTGAGTATATACAGCATTCTTCTACATCTGCATAACCTGTATCTTTATAACCTATTTTTGAAATACTTTACCACTTGTAGCTTGGAGAATTTTCCTTTAAGTTAAAATCATACCCTTAAACAAGATAGGAAAAGCAAAGGCTTAACAAACAAATGTGGTAAAATTCAGTGGGAAGGTAAACATGGACTTCTAAATATTAAGATACTATGAAACACTAAACAAGTTTTAAAAACAGGGAAGAATAAGAGACAAATTGCAGAGAATTTCAGTAAGACATTTTTTAAAATACACATTTCAATACAAGCATAATACATTGAGGACAAGAGAACCAGGGGGACTTAAACTACAGACCTTACTTTAGAGGGGAGAAAAGAAATAGAATTACTTTGCCTCTGTCTTTACAGAGAAAGAGGGTGGAGATATGCCCAAGTTGGCGGTCAATTTTCCAGGAACGACTGAGAAGCTATAGGTAATTCACAGATAACAGAATTATAGAGTTAGATGCAATTACTGTAGGAAAAGCAGGGTGGTCCAGACAAACATGCACCCCCAGGTCGTAGAGGAAGTAAAAGCTGGCAAGCCTTTGTACTTTTTTCTCCCCACCCCAAGAACAAAACACAGGAAACTGCAAATGGTTGAAAAAGTAGAAAAAAAATCTTTAAAAGTTTTCTTTAAAGAAAAGGATCACAGGGCAAAGCGGGAAGCAGAAAAGGCTATAAACTTCAAACATCACTGCTGGGGAAAGTCTTGGAGGAGGTCAGCTTAAGGGAATGACTGGTCAGCACCTGGATAAGCACATGTTGAGTAAGGAGGGCCACTAAGAATCAGGCAGGGGACTTCATGCTCAACTAACCTTTTGGAGCTCTTTGAAGAATTATGCTATGACGGACAAGGGAAACTCAGTGGATTTTAAAAATAGCATTAAGAAAAGGTTTTGCATAAACGGTCACAGGAGAGAATCATGGCAAGAAGGATTAAAAAAAAAAGAAAGGAAAAGCTAGTTCAAGCACAAAAGCAGAGTAGCCAAACCTTTGTTGTTTCCCAACCTGAAATAAAACTGTTAAGTGGCGTATTCTCAATAAATACCAAAAGATCCTCCAGGGTCTTAAGGCAAAATATTTGCTATCAAGGGAGTCTCAAGCAACACATTCCCTGAGCCATTTAACCTTGAAGCCATCTTGTCTAAGGGACTGCTGACCTGTTTGTTACACATCTTTTACACAAATGTACAAATTAAAATGCAACAGTGAAGTGCACAACCTCCTGGTGTTAAAAAGTACAAAGACAAAGGATAATTTAGATTGGTAGAACAATTAATTAACATGTTAGATGCATGCAGCTGTCTAAAGGGTTCTTAAGTATTCTTCACTAGATATTCCTTAAGGATAAGCATGTGGCAAGCATCACATGCCTTCCTGGCCCTTTCCCTGTACTTTATTCCTTATACATCCCTTGTCTTCATATACATTTATTTATTTTAAAATATTAAATAAAATTTTATTTAAAATACTCCACCACCAATTCTTCCACTTTGACATTTATCAATGTATAAACTCCTCTCTCTTTACTAAGCATGTCAGCAATGAAAGCTGTGCACCTAAGGTGAAGTTTTGTTTATCTGCTCTTGGGAGGCCACACTGTGCAGGACTCTTCTTGGAGGCCTTACAAACCAATGGTACAGCAAAATATTGCTTATTAGCATTTGCAGATCATTTTGTTGTGTGTTCTGAACATACTAGAGGATGAAGCACCTAAAACATCCAACACTGGTCTTCTGGTGGGAAATAAGTACAATAATCAGTGGCTTCCTTCTTTCCACCTGCTCCCTTTGAACATGAAATGTTGGTTTCCCTTGAGAAAATACCACATAACATTACAATGTATTGTCATGTGGCACATCTGGAAAGACAAGACTGCAATCTCTGTGCTGGACCAGACTTTTAAGACTATGCATTTTCAGGTTTGGGAGTTTTGGTATTCATATCTGAAATGAGAGGACTGCAAGGACATGCTCTCCCAGCTCATTCTGAAATGCTAAGATGGAAGCACCAGTATACATTTTTTCCTGTTTGACTCAGATTTCAGAGGTCAGAGGAAGAGATTTAAGCACTTCAAGGTTTCAAATTTCAGTTTTGGCAAGAATAGTCTTGATATTGGGGCCTTTACACTTTCTAGTGCATGACCTTTCACGATTCATCAAGGGAGCTCTTCAGCTGTGACTTTTTGTTCAGCCAATCTGCAGACTGCTAATCTCTGGACATGACTAAACAGCACAGGTGCACAGCCCTGGAAACTGGTGAGAGCAGCATTCCCTGATGGAATGACAACTCCCAGGGTCAGGGGTGGCTGCCTAAGTTCATCTTCATGGCACTGTGTGCCTCCTTTGCAGGAGGAACTGACACAGCCCAGCACATGTTGAGACTTGTGAGCACATGCTCAAGGTCCAACACTGCACAGAGGATGAATTTGTGGTACAGAGTCCTCCTCTTTTCCTAGAGAGAGTCTTGTGTGCCCTGCTCAGGCAGGCTGCTTCCCATGAAGAGACACCAGGGGAAGGACTGATGAAAAACTTTCATAAAAAGCTTCTGACTAACAAGAGTGAACCAATCTATTTAGTTAAGAGCACTAGTATGGTATTTTGTCCTGGATAACTTTTCAAATGTACCACCTATTCTCCTATTTCAGTTTTCTCAAAGCTATTCTAAGGGTTCTGGCACAGCTTTATTACAACATTGAGGAAAAAATCCAAAGCTCTAATAAACAATCAAGGAATTATTAAGACACATATATTTCAGTTCCTGCTAACTATCCAATGTCTGTAGCAGGTTTTCATTATTAATTTGGTATTTGCCCAAACAGCTTGAAGATTTTTGATCTGTTCTTGTTCAGCTTGCAGAACAATTTTGTTTACAAGAGTTTAAACACTCTTATCAGCTTTAGAAGTACAGCTTGGAGCCCCTCACTCCAGTCCCGGACTCAGCTATCTGTTCTCCAAGCACAACTCCTATCCTTAAGTGCAGGCTTTTGTGCTTTGTTACTCAATATCAGCAGCACACATCTGACTAAGGGTCTCCAGCAAGGACTGGTTCTACTGCTTTTGCGGTTCTGTGAAAATACTAATTGTTTTTGTAAGATATTTTTACATCTCTTCATTGCTTTTCTGTCATATTACAAATTTCAGGACTTCAGTGCTTAGTAAAACAGAAGCTCTCTTCACCTCAAACTTTTTTCAACCTCAGGACAATATGGTAACTCCTGTATTGTTTTCCTTCTGGATGCATGCCAACACTGTAAGAAACAGAATTCCCTACTCAGCTGCAGAAAATGACTAAAAACTCATTTTTTCAGTGCTTCCCTTCACTCCCAACAACCAGAAAGCCAAAGTGTCATTTTTGCAGGGGGGAGATAAAGGAAAGGAAAAAAAAAGAGTTTGAACTGTCTGGTGTGAAGAGCTATAAACAGAGACAATTTTAAACACTAATTATTGAGTGACAACATAAGTCTGATTTCCTGTTCACCACCTGGTATCACTGCTAGTAAAAGATCAGCTGGACCAGTTGCACACTGAGTCAGGGAAGTATCAAATGATTATGAGCTGAAATTTCATTTCAGGTACAGTAGTAAGAAATTTGAAATAAGCCTACTGGAATAAATCCCCAATATTTGGGAGTGGCACAGAACAGCAGATGAAAAGATACTGAATGTAAAGTATGTTGTAACTGTGACACAGATATTTTCAACAAGACACCATACAATACCAAGTGAAGGCCAAAGTAGGACAAAACTGATTTGATTATCCTACCATTTTGAGATTCCATAGCTAAGAACTGTCTTTTAAGAGAAAACCAAATCTGAATGGTTTCTGGACTGATCAAGAACAAAGGGAAACTGTGGAAGACCACAAAAACAAAAATGGTCCCCCAAAATCCTGAATTCTTGTTCACATTTATGAATAACAGATGCTACAGTTGAAGATGTGTTTTTCCAAGGAAACTCTTGGGCTGATATCCTAGAGCCAAGTCACTACTAGCCACTGAGTCAACTGACAGGGCCAATTAAGTAAACCAAATTTCATTTCACTTCTTTTGCTTCAGACTGTCCTGCAGCTCAGGAAGTTATGTTCTTATTTGCTGTAAGTAATGGTGCTAATTATTGTGACCAAAGCAACTGTGACAGCTTTGTATGATGAGTTAAAAAAAAATAAAAGTTCTGTCGCAAGTTGAACAAATTGAATAAAGAACTAAGAATTTTTTTCTTCTGAAAAGAAGGAAGTTTTTCAATACAAAATCCCAAAGTTTTAGAAATTAAATGTCACATGACTGAAGCATTATGTGAAAACAGATTTCCAACTTTGCCTTTGAGGGAGGAACCACAGAGGACACAAGTTAAAGCCAAAATGAACAAAGGATTTTCTTTCTTTTGGCACACTGCCTGTTGCTAAACCATGAACATTTACTATTTTGCTCCTTTGTATGTTTTTATTGTTGTTGTTGTGGTTTAGAGGCAGGTGGGGGAAGCCCACAAGGACAAAAGCCAGGAACACTCCTTTTGAATACAGGCTGAAATACGTCTTTAAAGGGTTTTTAGAACTACATTTCTTTGATATTCTTAACAACATAACTATGACTTAAAATAGTAATGTTTGAGGACAAAGATTAGGTGGCTCCTTATACACATGAAACTATAAAACAGGATAACAAAAATAGAGATTTCATTCTTCTGTACAGAGGCCACAGAGGAGTGGCTGGTATCAGGAGTAACACAACTATCTTTTTCTGGTTTTCTTTTTCTTAATACCCAAATCATGTCTGTTTACCAAGAGCTACTTTATGCTAATTATGAATACTGACTACTTCAAGACTATTAAGAGGTAACTCGAATAGCTGACACTGCAAGGGAAAAAACACCTACATTTACTCTTGATAAATGAAAAGTAAAATCAGCATCACTGATAAATCACACATTTAACACTTTTTTACACCTCAAAAAAATTCAAGGTTTTGATAAATAAACGTTTGTACTTACACTAGGGACAGCTGAACTTTTCTTACGTTCAGGAATATCAGCCTTGTTGGGATTGCTGGCATTCCCAAGCATTGGGCTAGCTGGTGCAATTCCTCTTCCTGCAACAGCACTACTGCTGGATTTTCTTGACTGAATTCCTTCCTCTTTGAGGTCACTGTCTGTGGTACTAGTCTGGCTTCTTTTAGGATATGCCACTACTGAGGGGATGGATGGTCCAGCTTCAAAAACAAACAAAAGAAACAGGAAAAGGATTTTTCTTCTCAGAAGTTCAATGACTATTTTTTACCACAATGGAAATGTATTCACATGAGAACCAACACAGTTAACACTGGGAACCAGAGATGCAAAAAGATAATTAAATTATTGAAATAAATGTATTTCAGGAAACAGTAGAATATTGTGAAAAACAAAAACCTTTTAAGGCGAAGGTACAACTTGATTTCCATGAAAGTTCCAAGAATTTCATTAAGGTTTCTCATTTGGCTGCTAGAAAAACATTTTAGAGACATCTTAAAGACACTTAACAAGTAACTGACTCATTCAAACCAGAGCATCCCTCATTAGCACAGAGCTGCCATGTGCTGCTCAAGCCAATTTCCTGAGACAGGCAGGTGGTGACACAGCCCTGGGGCACAGCAGCACTGGTGCCTGCTGCTCTGTGCTCCTGCACCAGCGGCAGTGGCTCAGCCTCCCACGTGTGCCAGGAACTGCCCCACACCTGAGAATGAGGAAGCCCCTTCAACAGTGCCAGGCTCCCTCCTGCTTTAACAACCTTCTTCAGACTGGGAAAAGTCTGTGGGCTGTGTCAGGATTGGGTTCTCTGACATCTCAGACCTCTGATGTTACCTCTGTAACATCAAGTTACATTAACTTCTTACTTAAATGTTTTAGTCAGAATTAATCAAAAAGTGTAAGTATGTATATACATACACAGAAAAAATACATATAAATGCATAAGCATATAAATATATAATATGTAGCTAAAACACGTTTTACAAGTATCAAAAACCCCAGTAACTGGCATCCCAGAAGACTCCCCAAGCAAAGCAACCTCTGAATGCAGAAAATGCCTAAACTGGGATTCCTTTCATGAGTTAAGTGTCTGAGCAGGAGGATGTTTAAGACATTTAGAAAATCCTAATCTACTACATTGCACTCTCATTAAGCAGAAAAGTTGTAAGTTTGTCAGAGTCATTGTTCTTCAGAAATGGAATTCCTGGGGGACAACCAAGTGACACTAGCCTCAGGAAACAGGAAACCAGAAATATTGGCAAACTGACATTTCTTCAAGTTTTAGACACAAGCTGACCTACTAGTGTCAAAAGAAAACAAAAGCTGAACAGACATACAAGAGGATGGGGGAGGAGTGCTGTGCTTTTCATGAAAAAGGGGGTTGCAACATTCTCTTCAATTTGTGTAACAAGATTCTGCCAGCACAGTCAGGAATTTATGGGACAACACAAGGCAGAACAAGAGAATTAAGTTGGTGTATTCAGTGCTCCTCTAAAAGCTCTTTTGAAGGCTTTATAACAAAACCAATTAAAAAAAATCAATTATTCACTAAAATATTTAAACACCATGCTGTGAACTATGCTGTTGTCATCCTCCTTACACTTGGGGGATGGAGACAAACCCAGAAACTGAGCAGAACTGGCAGTCACTGTACTCTGCAAGATGGAAATGAGAAAAGCTCACCGTGATCACTGTACCGCCGCTGCTTCTGGCTGGAAGATATGCTTCTCTGAACTTTGTGATGAGGAGATTGTCCAGTGCTATTATTAAGATCACTACTGGGCCTAACTTTGGCAAGTGAAAGATTGCTGCTGGAGCTTGAATCACTTGCATCCAACTACGATAGAAATGAGAGTATGAAAATGAGAAGTTCAGACAAAACAAGTTAAAACATCCAGCACATTCTGGGAGCAGGAACAGGGGGGTGGAAGGTGGCTCTGCTGTATGGGAAATTACTGATGGCATGGGCAGCTGCCTAGAGGTCCCACCTTCTTTAAGGTTGTTGTACAACTGTCTTAGATAAAACTCAGTGGAATTTTCAGCTCCTCAAAGGATAATCAGTAAAGAAAATCCATTTGTCCTTTCAGAACTGTCCCCTCAGAGGTCTCCAAGATTTTTACAGGAAGAGAGGATACACTTTGTAGAGGCCACCACACCAACTCCTCTAGCAGAGGAACCAAGAGCACCTTGCTGATACTGAGCCCTCTCAGCATTGCATGGAAAGGCAATGTACAATGAAAGAACTTCTTCAGGTTGGTCAGTCCTGCTCCTTGGTTCTCTTAAAATAGTTACAGCTGGCACATTCACACCTGAGCTCCTAGACTAGCCAGGACAGTAACTGCTGAGCAAAGAGGGCAGTTCTGGAAAGCCTAAAAGCAAGAGTTCACTGGCTCAAAATCAGGTGAGAACAAATTTGCTTAATTTGGACTGCTGATGAATAGAACAACATGACTTTAAGTGCAAAGGATTTTTGTGCAGGAATGCAATGCCTACAGTAACTGACTTAATTTTTGCTTCTAACTCTGCTAAGGACACTTTCTGATTTGCTTCTTTGCAGTTTTAAGAATGGCACTTACCTCTGATGACTTCCTTCCTAGCAGTAAGTATGTAGCTGTGATTTCATCATACTTCATTTTACTAAGGGATTCTTGAATTTCTTCTTGAGAATATCCCATTCCTACCATAATATCTAAAACCAAGCAGACATTCTGTAAGTAATTGAAACTCTGATGTTCAGGCTGGCTGAGCGTTCAAAAAAAAGGATGGAACATTTAAAAAATTAAAAGAGAATTATTAATTTTGAGAACATAAACCTGATCAAGTATCAGTTTTAAAGGATTAGTTACTTTTTCCAAATGTCAAACAAATACAGAGTGGTGATAGAGGAAAAAGAAAAAAAGAACAACCCTCCCACATCATGCAAACAGTACTGTGGTTCTGGAAAGTAACCAATTACCTATTCTTTTCTGGTCCGAGATGTCTAGTTCTGGTTCAACAAAAGGTTTAAGTTCATCCTCCTCATGCCCTGCATTGATCCACCTGTCCTTCATAATTTGCTATGAAAAAAAAGGTTTTGTTAGTACAGTACACTTAGCAGCAAAGAAAACAAGCTGTGAGAAGAACAACTTCTTTATGCAACAAACACTAAGGTCTTTCCTAGTTTTTATTTTCCAGAACATTTCCAGCACCTCTTGCTTTGCTCCAGTGAGGAGAATCAGCTACACACATGAAGCCAAGCTTCTCCCCACAGTCAGCTGTATTCCAGCTCACAGCTGAGAGCCTGCAATGCAGACCAGGAGCAGCGTGACAACTTTGACATGGCTTGGAATTCCAAGCTCCACCAACAGAATTCCATGGAAGCCCTGTTTTGGTCTTTACTCCTCCATGAGGGTACAAAGGGCAACTACAACAGCCAATACCTCCAGCTCACAACTGAAAATGTGGAAAACAATGTGGTGGATCATCCATTGATGCAGCAATCCACAAGCTAACCACCAAGAAAAGTTATATATGACGTAGAAAGTGTTGTGACACATTGATTTTGAAAGTAACAAAACAGGTATATTACAACCCTAGTTAACAATATCTTTGAAGAGTCATGTGCTTTCATCAACAATCCCACCTCCACCCCAAATATGCATAGGAACAGCATGGATATAATAAATTACAGCTCAAAAATGCACATTGCAGAATTTGATGCACCTCATTTGTGCAATTACCTCTAGAGTGCCTCTTTTTGTTGGGTTTAGCACCAGGAAACGTTTGAGGAGGTTTTCACAGTCTGTGGACATGTAGAAAGGAATCCTGTATTTTCCCCTTAGCACTCTTTCTCTAAGTTCCTTGGCAACAGAACAAGAACAGAAAGTAAGTTGTAAGCAGGAAGTTACTTAAAATATTAGATAAAATATTAGATAAACATGGCCAACATAGTCCCCAAAAATCTACCTTTAAGTTCTGTCCATCGAAGGGAAGAGATCCACTCACAAGAGTATAAAGAATAACACCTAAACTCCAAACATCTACTTCAGGTCCATCATATTTCTTCCCTTGAAAGAGCTCTGGAGCAGCATATGGTGGGCTGCCACAAAAGGTGTCCAGTTTATTTCCAACTGTAAACTCATTGCTAAAACCAAAGTCAGCTATTTTAATGTTCATATCTGCATCTAGCAATAGATTTTCAGCCTGGAAGAGAAAGAATGGTTTGCAGATGAATAAAATACTTGATTTAAAATGCTATTGATTGCTTTTACTCATTCTTAAAAGGCAAGAAGCTGAAATACCCACAAACATTCCCTTCCTTGCAAGGTTTTTAGGTGTGCGTTAGTCAATCATTAGCATGTCCTGTTTTAAAAATCTCTGTACAATGGCTTCAGACTATGGGAGCTGTTTCACTGCCCAAAAACTTGTTACCATGTTTTTCTCCACAGAAATGTATCTTACATTTTGATCTATTCAGATGAAAATAAGATATAGTCTCACTATCCATACTTGATTGCATGTGGTATTCTTGCAGTAATTTGGTAATAAATATAACATTTAAAGTGCTTTGAAGTGTTTTTTATTTTTAATGGTGGTATTGTTTTTTGCTTTTTTTAAGTTACAAAGCTATGACAAGTTGAACAAATTACGTGGCAGTACTATTAATATAAAAGGCACAGTTAAAAGAAGAGATATGCTGTTTCATGCCAAGCTACAAAGAAGCCATATTTCAGTTTCATTATCACTACTGGTAATTCATTCTGTTAAACATCAATTCTTGTCATATCTCTATCAAACTATCACTTAAAAAAAAAAAAAAAAGATTTCTCATCTAACACTGACCTGCATGAGATCTCAATGCGACCACTGGGGGAGAGGTTATCTTTCAGCAGCCATTAAATGTTTGCATTTAAAAGCTTTATAAATCCTCTTCCTTTTATTTAAACTGGATCTAAGCTGCAAATATTTCTCAAGACTCACTATAACATATGCAAATATATAAATAAATAAATCAGAAAGCTCAGTATAAACTGTATTTTATAAACAATACAGGTCACACCCACAGGTACAGAAGCTGACACACAAACACTGCACACACTTTTTCCTACTCACCTTGAGATCTCTATGAACAATATGCTTTTGATGGCAATACTGCACTGCAGATACTATCTGGATAGAAAACAAGCCAAATTATGTAAGTGACATCTCAAAGAAGCAGGAGCTTTAATCAAAGATTTCAACATTTATTACTGAAGTTGACATGAAGTTATCCAGTCAGAGCTACATAACCAACTCCTACAGTGACCAGTATATTTGGGAAAAAGCTGCTGAATAACTTCAATGTTATTTGATCTATTTGCTTTCTCCTATACTTGAACCAGGATTTTGTTTTTCCTGTGGGGCTAATTATAGACCAGTAGAAGCAATGACTTTCAGAAAGGTTACTGAAGTATTTCCATTCCAATACTGTATACAGCTATAAAAGCTTTCCCCCTAGACTGAGGTTTTCCAGGCCCTCTGCAAAGGTGATTTTTCATGCCATGCCAGAGAGAAAAGGGTAAGAAATGGGTTTTGATTACTTGAGAAACTACTGGGAAACAGCCTGTTTGTCAAAATTTATGCAATGAGAAGCAACTAGGCATCTGACAGAGATCTGCTAAGTGCATATGGTTTAGTGTATTTTGAATACCATAGCAAGCTCAATGGAAAAACTCTCTTGTGTCTCTCAAGTGCAATGGAATAATTTCTTCCACGATAATTTCCAAATATCATAAAGATTTTCCTGCAAACCATATAAGCTATTTACACAGTGCAGTGTCATAGTACATTGCTTCTCAGAGTCATAAGCATTGCTACAGAAATTCACATGTATGGAAAAGCTGGATAAAGTATTATTCTTACATGACCACAAATGCAGTCAAATGCATTTTGTCATGCATGCATGGTCAGAATTGAGGCAGATGTTATGACTTGTTTAAATAAGTGGAAGTGCACATAAAAATAGTAATTATATTTAAATAAATAAATTTAAATTTTCAGTCTTCATTCAAGAGTAAGAAGACTTCCCCAGCAGAAAGATGAGGTAGCATTACTGTTACAAGAAAATAACTCCTGATCAGATCACCAGTTTAGTTAAGGGTCCCCTGCACTGGTGAAGGAGCAAAGGTTCTCTCCCTCAGCATTTACAGCACATGAAAGCTGTTGGTAGGTTCTTGGTAGGTCAAATAACTGATGCACCAGTAAGTTTTGTATTTGAAACTTAAGCACCAAAGTGATCTTTGTGCCCTGTAACATTGAATCACTCCAATGCAAAATGTCACCTTAGAAACCACGCAGACGGTGGAAAGCTGAAGTACTATTTCCATTCCTTACACCTTCATTCTGGTTTGGCTTTTTCCTTTATATGCTGGTTCCCTCTTTAGACTCCAAGTTCAGCTTTTTCCAGTTACTGAAACTGCCAAGGTGCTCCCGTGCCACCACTCGTCCCCTCTTTTGGTTCCCCTTCCTTTTCTCTCTGCTGCCATTACCTCAGCCCCAGCCACAAGCTCACTCTGCAGGGGCTTCCAGTGCTGACAGCATGACAAACACCTCAGGCTTTATTCAGGACTGCAGAGACACAGCACCAGCACCACTCACTCACTCCTGAGCTGCTTTATTGTGCCTGCCTAAGAGCAGAAGGCTGAGCAGATGATCAATCAGCAGCTTCCTTTGGAGATGCTTTTGAACTCCTCTGCACTGCAACAGGATGGCACAGAGACTGCAGAAGTGAGTCCCATCCATGTGAAGTGAAATCATCAAATGTCTAGGACATTAATAATTGAAGAACATAACTGAATGAAAAATAGCACAAAGCATGGCTGCTCCAGACTGAAACCTTTGTCTTCCAGCTTCCATCACTGTTTCCACTGACAGCTCCCTCACTTCCTAACCCTCTTGTGTGAGGAATTTTCTGACACTTGGCACGTGAAGAGAAGGGGAGGAGAGGCATCTGAGGTCTTTGCTAGAAGTAACAATTGGAACATTGAAAAACTTTTCTAAAGAGTGATTTTAAAAATCTGTATAAATACAGGTTTTGAAGAAGTTCTCTCTAGGCAGAAGAACCATTCTTTAAAAGGATTAAATGACAAAAGGATGATTGACCTCTCAAGGCCCCTTCCACACTGCTAAGAGCATTCTGTTGCTTTATTGGAACACACCAATAAGATGTATTTTGTGGATTTTATAATTTTCTAAGATCTGTCCTAACATCTATCAGCATTAAGAATTCTAAACTGCTTCAGCAGGGAAACAGTGAGAACACTGAAAAAGGCCAGATCTTATTGCTTGCAGAAAAGAGAGGGAATTAATACACACAAATTTAACAAGACTTGTTGCTCTGCATCAGATTTTTTGTGGAAAAAGGATGAAACTGAACCAGAACTGCCTGGAAGTCTGTAATGGGGAAGAAGAATTAAGGTGACATTAAGAATGCAAAACATTCTCAATTTGAATTTCTCCCACATGGCTACACAAAAGGAGTTTGAAATAGAGAACTGTGTAGCATAGTTGTATTCTTAGATTTTGTACCTTCTCCTGTGTTCCTTGTCAAGTGCAACTGAAATAATATGATTACTGTCTTTTATATTCTCTTTTCCTGCTGAAAACCTTACATATGTTTAACAAAATGGACTAAAAACCATTTTTTAAAAATCTTTAACAAACAAAGAAGGGAGAATTACCAAAACCTGCGCTTTGCCTGCTAGAGAGGAAGTGTCTCCTCAGACAAAACACAAGTGTTTGATCCAGAAATCACATCTACTGGAAGAAGAAACATGATCTGAAAATGAGATATAATACAACCTATTGTAAGAACTAATCTCAATACCATGGCACAACTGTTTCTTCAGTTTAGAAGGAGCCACTGTCTGCTAAAACAGTTAACAAATAAAAAAAAAAAAAAAAAGACTATTATGTCACAAGTCTCCACCTAACAGAGAACAGCTGCACTGCATCAGATAAAAGGTCTGCAGAGTGCATTCTTCCTCCAACAATGACCAAAAGTGATACAAAGCTATTCCAGGGCTACAGTAAGGTGAAATGAATAGTTTCATGACCTGTGAACCCAGCAAGATCTAATTTCCTTGTTTCCTTTGACACTGTCCCTCAGGCTGAGCTTTAGCATCTAATAAAATGCCAAGCTCTGATCAAAGTTACCTGACTTTCATCCAGCATCAATGCTTTTCTCTCCTGCTTAGCCCAATCAGCTTGTGCTACAGTTTCTCTCCTCTGCTTATTTCCAGGCTTCTCTCTTTTTTCCCAGGAACTGAAGCTTTTGAAGCTTTAAAGAACCTCCCTTCTTTGAGATCAAGGTCCTCTAAAACTGGTTGAGCTCAGCAGCCAGGAAATCAGCTCTTGGGGGAGGACAGAGCACAACTGGCTGCACCAGGAGACTTGCATGAAAAAACTGAGAAGTGTATTCCAGTGCAAACAAGTGAGGCCATCTATATATCCTTATAAACTGCAATTATTCTACTGAAATACAAAAAACTCTACAAACCAACTCAAAAAATCATCAGGCTGAGAGTACATAAACCCAATTCTTGATGGGTCAAACACTCAGCTCAGCAGGTAACTCCCTGTTAAATTCTTTTCCTCCACATTTCTTTTTGAAAATGAAGCTACATATATCCTGTACTACCCACATTATCCCATAAAATTAAGCACTAAGTGTACCTGTAAAACATGTTTGACCTGTTTGTAAGTATGTTTTTACTTAAAGGGGAGTAGAATCATTAGAAAAAATAGGTATTTATTGAAGAAACATGTAATTTTAATGTAATTACTGCAAGATCTTTTTTCCACATAGCTCCTGATGAAAGAAATTGAGGACTGAGAGCAAAGAGTCCATCAGCAGAACTTTCCAATATTCACATCTGAGAGAGAACAGTCAATCCTCTCAAGTTACTCTGAAGCTCTTCAAGTGACATTACAAAGGCAACAGGCAGGGACGTAGAAGAGATGGCTGAAGTGGGAATGGCTGTTCCACATCCCACCACTCCTACTGCCAACACAGCACAGAAGCACACACCAGAAACCTTCAATCACAAAGGAAAACTCCCTACCTACCAAAGTATGAAAGTGAAGGCAGCAGCTTTAAAAAGACACATTGTTGAAGAGTGAGAAAAGTTTTCCTTACTGTCAAGCTGTATAACTCCAGTAATCACAAATGACTTCTGGGGAGATGAAGTCTACAGCTGCTTTTAGGTTGTTTTGTTTGTTTGGTGGTGGTGGTTTTGGTGTGGGTTTTTTTCCCCCAAAAGATTAAAAAGGGTAAATACAAGATTTAATAAGATGAGAGAAAACAAAGCAAAATCAATTACTTGGTTCCTGGAAGTCTCATATCTTACATCAAATTTCTATTATGTATGGCTATGCTTAAGAAATGAAACCATCAGAGCCTCCCCTTCCAACAGGACAACATCACTGCCCTGATCCAGCAGTTCCAAACCCCTACACACCATTCAAAAAACCACTCTTGTCCCTACTCATTATTTTCAAGTGCCATTAAGTTGGAGCATAATCTTGACATTTATTACTTGTCACAACATTACTGAATCTATCCAAGTGGCCAAAGGGAACAGGCATTTACAAATTTCAGCACAAGAGCAGAAAACAAGTGTGTAAGACTGGTCAGATCTGAAACTCCACATGCTACAAGAGCAGACATTTGGATTTAAATTAGCTATGCAAAAATATCTGGTTTTGTTCAGTACTGCTTGACTGTAGAATGGAAATGCTTTTTGCAGATCAATGAAATTCCAACACCTTGGCAGGGCTAGCTTATCCATCATAAAGAAAGCTAAACTAACAAGTCTAGACATTACTTTTCTGTGACTTTTTAGAACAACTATTAAACAGTATCTTCTCATGTAAGCAGATGAATGTGAATGGATCCCTACTACAAGCACTGTCTGCAGTTTGAAACTGGCCTGTTGGGAGCCTGCTACATTTGAACAACTTCCAAAATGTTACAGACCTGCTGAGCTAAGGACATATGAAATCAGCCCAGAGGAAATGCATTTTGGAATGGAATACACTTCCAAACCAAGCAGTCTCTGTGTTCTGGCACTCTTGGACACCCTGGCACTCAGCACTAAGGAAACAGCACCACTGAACAGACTCTGACTCCTTAAAGCACTGCTGTGACACAAGTTCTTTCTAACTCAGAGCTACAAGCCCACAGCATGCTGAACACTGCTCTAAGTCAAATGCAAAGGACAGCTGTTTTACTCATTTCACCAGTAAAAACAGGGGTGAGGGGAAAGCTGACATATAGGAATGTTATACATACCTGTCTAAATTTAGCTCTAGCCTCCTTTTCCTTCATTCTTCCATGTGCAACCAGATAGTCAAACACCTCCCCTACAATCCAATAACAAGATACATGAATGCCAATTTCAGAATGCAGAGATTCTTCTCCAGCAGTTGCCCACAGCAGCTTCACTGGAATTACTGTATTTCAAGTTTATGATTACAGGACAGCTCAAGAGAACAAGGCACAACTGCTGTGCAATTTACTACACCATCCTCTCTTTTACAAGAAAATAATGAGTGACTGGATATACACAAAGGAAACCATTTCCTTCCAATTACTTAGGATAGAAACTGAGCAGCATACTTCTGTTTTGTAAACAAAGATGACATCTACCCCTTCACAGACTTTCTCACAAGAGTTTCTTTGGCTTCAGAAAAAAAAAAAGTTTAATACATGAGAACAATTGATGATATTTGTAAATGCCATCATACCAGCACTAGAATTTTAATTTGTGCATGTGTATAAAATGGTTCTAAACAAAACCAAAAACCTTAGCTTTAACCTAGGCTTGGAAGAGGTACCCACAAGGAGGGTCAAGAATAAGCACAGCAGGACACACTGATAAATCCCTCACACAACCATCATACCTGTAAAACACACAGAACAAGGCCACTGTTGTACAGCTGTGCATGACCAAAGATGACTGAAAATCTGTGTTTCACTTTTCCCCTCTTTAATCAATGCAGTCATTTTAGAGCACATCAACACAGACTACAATGTTTGAGCTTTAGGTGCAGGCCACTGGCCCATGAAACACTGACATGTTTGTGAAAGCATGGGAGATTTTCTTTACTAAAAACCAACAGTCATGTAGGCAAGAACTACAAACACAGAATAATAACACAGCTTTTAAAAGTACTCACTAGTATGCAAAAACCATAAAATTTAAACATTCCCTACTGAGCAAGGAAACATGGTTTTGTAGACAGCCACCTCACAAGGGAAGAGCTGAGTAATATCATATTTATTTTTTTAAAAGATGCAACTCCACCAGATTGCAATAAAAAAAAAAAAGGAGTCACACTGCAGGAACAGCAAGCACTGAGCCATCTGAGGGAATGTCAGGATTTCCCATAAAATAGTTTTCTCTCTGCAGGGTATCCTTAAATACTCAACTCAGGTAACTCTCCTAGGCTGTATTTCACAGCTGTTTCTCAAAAAACCTTGAAGCAGCAAACCTGAACACTTCTTCATAATTCAGGGGAAAAGACACCAGGGAAAGAATTATCCCAAATTTATGTGAAGTGCTGCAGCTGTAGCGATCATGTCTTTCATCCTGCAGCCAGAGTTCATGTGCAACAAGATGACCTCTACCTTGATAAAGAGGAAACAGGGAAGGTGATGCCTGCTCTGTTCTTGCCAGCCATTCCTGTCTAGCACAGCATGGCACATCAAAGGTACAGCTCTTGGCCTTTTAGACCAGAACAGTGCTCTTACCTCTCCCTTCTCACCCCAGGAAAGGTCCTCATTCCTTTAGAGAACCACTGGCCTTTCTTCCTCCTAGAAGCCAATCACTAGATGGCAATAAGACTTCACTTTTAAGTCTAAGACTATCAAACAACACAAAGATGTCTCCCCAAACACCTGTACTAGTCAATATTTTAATGGGACTATTCCCACTCTGTTCCTGTTTAGGCAAACCTTGGCTGAGCATTTAGGAAGCTGCTGGAAGAAAAGACAGGTGGGTAGAGAATCTTGCTTTATTTGCAGCAATTGATTAAACTTCACATAATCTAATGTAAGAGTCTGAATTCAACAGTGATTTTCTCTGAAAAAAGGCTATCTCCTTCCTGCCCCTAAAGAAAAGCCCCAATTGTTTGAGATTCCCAGATGCTGGTGCTCAAGGGTCACACTGACAAGCTGAGTGATATTAAGTTCTAGCCAGCAAGGAGTAACTTAAGCCTGAATACCTTAATTCTGGCTCTGGTGAAAATATCTGACACTGCACAATGTGCATTTTTCCATCCCCTGCAGAATGAGGAAGAGCATTTAAGCTCCTTCTAAAATGGCATAAGGCTAAGCCTAACAATTCATGACAGTAGAAGGCCTGTGATTAAGATATGTAAGATGTCATCAACATCTAAAAACAGAAGTTGCAGTGCTCATGCTTTTGAAAGCAACAATTAAAGAAACACAGAAATGTTTCATCTGAACATGATTTTGCCAAATATCTTATACAAAACAGGACACCAGAGGTAGGGAACTGAATACAGTAAATTGAGAACATTAGTATTTGTTATGGGCAGGAACAATCAGTGGCTGAGAAAAGATTCCCAGTTAATTAGAGTTGTGAAAAAAAAGCAAATGTTACTAAGTTGTAGTAAATTTAGAAGCTGGTTTTACAAGTTACATGAATTATTTATGTTGACCAAACAAGTCACAGTGAATATTAAAGATTTTGCTTAATATTTTACACTACCTTGACATAAATATTTGCTGAAAAAGAAAGCAAAGCTTTCAAGAAAACAAGTGCTTTCTCTCACTTGGCAATCTGCTTAGAGTGTCACTGCAGCAAAGAGGTACTTACCCCCACTTGCATATTCCATTATTAAATAGAGGGTTTTTTCAGTTTCAATGACTTCAAATAGCTTCACTAAAAGAGAAAGACATTTAGTCATCAGTTAACTAGCTGCAGAAGCATTATGTTAACACCCCACAGAATCCTGTGAGAGAAAAATGCCCAAACTGTTTGCCTGCCACTTGATAATATCAGACTATTTATTCTAAAGAAGCTTTCTGTCTAATGCTCCTAAGCAGAAAATACTCTAACACATTTGGCCAACTCATACAGAACAACATATTCTCAAGAATCAATACTTTGCTTCATTTACATGGGAACACAACTGAACTAAGCAGAACATGCACAGATTTGAGCATCAGCAATAGCCACACACGTGCACTGAACTGACACACGTGGTGACAAATCAGTTACCAGCCTGCTGACACTCCCACAGGAGTACCACATCATTTAAATGTACAAACTTGAAAAAATTCTTGACCACTTCTTCGTTTTGATATGCTAATTTTTAATGAGATTTCTTATTTTTTAAATTTTAAATGTTAATTTTTAATGAGAACCTGAATTCAGTCAAAAATCAATACTATATTCAAAAGGAGCAAATTTATCAGTTAGCTATGCAAATAACAGTTCTGTGCAATGGGATCCCAATGTTTATTTTATTTTTTTAAACACACAGTTCTGAAATACCAGTTATTACTGCTATCTTAGAGTAAATTCACACTCCAGTGCAAAATAATCTTTTAAACTCATGCCACAGCAATCTTAACAGTGAAAAAGCTAAAACTTCTCCAGAGACGGAAATTATGTGAAAGAAACACGATACCTATATTTGGATGATTTAAGATCTTCATTATTCTTACTTCTCTAAAGAGCTGAAATAAACATAAAACATTAAATAAGTTAATGAAATCACTAACAAGCAGCCATTTTCCTTAAAGATTAAAGACTTTGATACAGTCATTTAAACAGAAAGGGCAAACATTATTAAACATTATCAATGAAGTTCATTAATTAAGCACTTTTTGAAAGGAAGAGTTAAATGCCTGCTTTACACCCCTCCCAAACAAATCAACCCTCAAAAACGTGCAAACACCCAGGAAGAACTCTAAACAGCTCAGGAAAGAAGTGACCTTAGCCCTGTGGTTTGCAGACTTTTGGGGTCAGAAGAGTACTGTGAGCCCATGCAGCTTCCTGCTGACCAATACATCTCGCACATCTTTCACTCCCTTCACAAAAAGTACAGCTCCAAATTCTTGTGAATCCCCACCAGAACACCTTCAGAAGACCACTGCAGTATGTTACTGGTACAAATTCAGCATTCTTCTGTACTTTGTTAAAGCCCAAGAATTCCTGTGCTGCAGCAGCAGCTCACAGGTGAAACATCAGCTGTTTATATTGTGCAAAAACCATGTTATCCACCTACACCAGCAAGTTCTGCAGAGAGCAGGGAAGACAAGGGCAGCCCTGAGCCCTTCAGAAGCATTGCTGCAAGGCAACAGAGGCACAGCAGCCTGGTCTGCCAGCACAGCTCCCCTGATCAGCCCCAGACACTGCCCAGGGGCAGCACAATGAATGCACCGGCCAAAATTAACAGGGCACAACACAAATGGTGCTTTCCTGACCCCATCTGCTGCTTCCCTTCCTGCAAGCACTGCTGCTAACCCTGACTGACACACAAGGTACAGGAATGATTTAACAGAAATACCTCACAAAACACACAACTTCCCCATATAAAAGCACTCCATCTCTAGCCCATCACCATCCCAGAAGGATGATGGTGAGGGACAACTGCCCATTTCAAGCTGCAGGATGAGATTATATCCCCTGCCCTAAATCCAGAGATTGTGTACTGACTGTAAGGATATTGTCACGTTTCATGTCCTGTCTGTTCCTCCCCCACTGCCAATACTTGTGTGAAGAGCGCTTTGCTTGAGTAACTATTTCTGAATATTTCAATTTTGCCTGTCACACAGAGCAAACTCCGTCCTTCTGCAGCTTCATGAAAATAGGGAGTGACATTTAACAAACTAGAAATGAAAGCAAAGTCATGACTGAACAGTTGTTAATTATTTTCACCTCTCTTCTGCAAAAGACTATTGTAAGATACACAGAAATTCATAACCATAATACTAAAAATGCCACAGGTGGTGTTTCTGCAATATGAAACATTGCTTTGAACAAAGCTGGTAAATAGCAGATAAATGAAAAGCAGTTCCAAGATAAAATATTATTACAAAAAAAAGCATAAATACTTTTGTATTCAGAAAACCAAAGAATTCTCTTTTTATGCACAACACTGCATGGCAGCCAGGTGTGGAGCTGTTCTCCCTCTGCAGCTCACCAAGACTGCAGAGGGCTGATGTTCTTCAGTGTCAATTATTTTCTAACAGCATGCTTCAAAAAGTGGGAGTAATCAAGAGGTTTTTTGAGAAACCTAACACAAATTTCTACAGGAATATCAGTGGAACATCATATTGAACTTCATGTAAAGAGACTGAAGTAGAATAGAAGTCCACAGCTCCAGGTGAATGCAGACATAGGAAAAAAGCCAACAGTTTTGTAAATATAGAATAGGGAGAACAGCATAGTTAATTACAGTAGGGGAAAAAAATGCTGCTGGAGGATTTGGCTCAGGTCAGATTTCAGATAAAGTGAAGAAATTTGGTATGTCTACACATATTAGTAACAACTCAAAAACTTGTAAGTGTATTTACTCAGTAATAGCAAAGAAAAGGTGAAACTTTGTAATAAAAAAAAGGTGAAACATTAGAAGCAAACAGAAAACAACCAAAGAGTCAACAAAGCAAAATCCTTGTGCCTTTGTGATTTTTAATAAAAGAAAATGCAAGGGGTGGGTTTTAAATAAATCAATAGGACAAATTCACAATTTGGAGACCAGCTGTTGTAACCATGCTCTGCTTTCTGATATTTCAGAATCACAGAATTTCTGAAATGCCAACATCTGGGGAGCAATCCTCACTGCACTGCCCAGGAGACCATTTCTCTGCTACAGCACCAGCTGGGATTGGCACACTACCTGAACAGAGAAAAAACAAACAGTTTTCCAAATGCTTTTAATTATCTTGTTACCCAGGTCTGTGCCTGACACTTTGCTACATGACAAGCTGCTTAAATGAAATCACGATTGATTTATCAAGTAATTATTGGCCATGGAAAATAGTTTCAAAACCTCTGTGCACACGTTTTCTTTATCCTCTAGAGAGGTAAAATTGCCTTCTTTTCTTTTTTAAACTATGTTATTTCTGGAGCTTTTTCATATGTAATCAGACAGGGTAGACTACATCATCTCTCTCTTGATCATCAGGAATTTAAAAGCAGTTGAATCTATAGCTATTTTTTCTTGCTTTTCATTCATTTCAGCTAAACTGGTGTATAATATATTCTGAGTGCTCCATTAATACTTTTAATCATAGCTTATGTAACTGAAAGGCTCTTATCAGTTGTTACAATTTCAAAGAGAGTTGGATTAATTCACTCTCAATCGGTACCTGATATCTTCCACCCCCAATACCCAGATAAAGCCTACAGGGTCACACCCTCACCAAAACACTGGTCCACAAAATGACTGCTCTGCTTTACTAACCCAAATGAAGCATGTCAAAAAGCAGCTTCTCCTTCATGAGCCATTTGTTCAAGTGGGTGACTAGGAACAAGCTCTTGTAAAAAACAGACTATTTCTGCCTCAGAGGAAATTAAAAATAAAAATACTTGAGAATAGGATACAACCACCACCAAACTGTAATTTTAGTTAGATAAATGCACTTTAGATCATGCATCCTTAGTCAGTTTATCTGTTATATGTCACATTTTGACAAATATGGGGATATCTGGGGAAATAGATATATTTATCTATAAATTCCTGACATTGTAATATGTGTTATAGTCTGTTTCTGACAGAGGAATAAAATGTACATATCATAAAACTTTCTCAAAGTATGCTGGATAAAGGTTTTACAGATTTTATTATGTGTATCAGCTTCTAGGAAATGACCTGGTAACTATCATCACACAATAAAATTCATTGCAAACAGCCAGGTATGATAAAACCTCACACCTCTGAGGTTCCCTGCTCACAGGAACACAGAACAAGGTGCAATATCAGAAAATGTAACACGAAGGTTCTCAATACAGAAACTTATGTTCTTAGTATTAGGAAATTACTGGTCACAATGAAACCATAAAGGCACACAAACAACTGAAAACAGTTCTCATCAGTTTAATTTCTAATACTGAGATCCAAAACTACTCCCAGCTTGTTGAACAGCTCATTTTCCATCAACAGGAGCTCTACAAACGTTTCCAGGCAAAGACAAACATCCTTAGTCTGCCAAACAAATGGCTTTCAGCTTTGTTGTGGTCTGGTCCTTTGAGTGCAAGCCATGTCAGATACAGGAAAAGAATGCCATTTAATTAATGCTGTGAGCCAAAAAACTGAATAAAAAAACCCCAACGAACCAGCAATGGAAGCTGGTTCTGTTAGGTTAACTCTCTTTGAACGCAGCAAAAGACAGACTAGAAGTGCTCCCACAGTAGCTATCAAAAGACTGTAACAAATTATTTTAAAAATACTGAAAAAGTTTGCTAAAAAGTGAGTCAGTGCCAGCTGCAGAGCACCAACCTCTCCTGGTCACCTTGTCCCTTAAAGGAGGAGGCTTTTCACAGCATCTTGTCCCAAGCCAGCTCAAGCCTGACCTGTGTGTTTGTCTTCTCCTGGTAACTGCTCACTGAAATATGCCCTACAACTAATAAAGAACCTCAAGCAAAAAGCCTTTACACAATACAAGTTTGCCTCAAACTAAGCACAACTTGGAAACAGAAAGGGGTACTCATTACAAACAGAAGGGCCTGAGCATTTAAAATTCTCATACTTTTCTTGCAGTTCTTAAAACACTGATTGACCCATGGTCAGAAAGGACATGAACCATGTTACAATTGATGTTTAAGAACACTTAAATGCTTTAACAATAAATATTGCCCAAGTAAGTGGCAAAACATCTGCACATAATGAGCAAAAATATTTGGCTGAGGAGCCAAGTTCTAAAACAGGAAAATGAGAAATGATTTAGTGCTATTACACGGGCTTGCTAAAAAACCCCTTGCATATAATGGCATTGGTAAATCAAAGGAAAAAAAAAACCCAAACTGTTTTATTTTTTGTTTAGGAGGAAGTGAACTCTGTAGCATCAGCACTTGCTTGCAGCGAGACCAATATCCACTGGAATTGCACACACGAGTCCATTTGTGGAGAACAGTGACTATGACTAACACCGCCAGCATGGGAAAAAACCTCTAAGAATTCCCTTTTCTTTCAATGCAGGGAAGTACCAGTTACAGCTTCCTCTTCACTAAGCAAGAGCAGCAGAGCAGTAATTGGCTCCTAAAACAACAGTACAGAGTAGCTGCATGTGGCTGCCACAGAACTTCCTCAGCAGCAGACAAGAAACCCGACCCTTCAGAGCTGCGCTGCTGAGTGTCAGCACAGAGCTGTCAGGGAGGGCATACCAGGAATGGCTGCTCCGGAAAGCAAAGCCTGTCCCTAACAAGGTTAACTTCTTCCCGGCAGCTGAAGTATCGATGTGCAAGATGGAACACAAAGAAATCACAACTGGCAGCCTTTAATCACCATTCGTTTCCCCACCTAAGGATGACTCGGGCATGCAGCTACACCGCAGCTGAGACGCTGCACACCACACCCTCTTCTGGGCACAGCCCTTCCCTCCCCACCATACCTCAAATATTTTATCTCCCTCTGCAGAAGTGCAGGGTCAGAAGCACTTCCATCTGAGCTTCCCCCGCATCCACAGGTCCTGTGTGCAGCTGTGAGGCTGCGGCGCCGCCGGCAGCGCTGGGGGAAGGGGCAAAGGCTCGCAACACAAAAAGCCCTGGTCAGGCAAAGGTGGCAAGTTGTATGTTGGGCATTCCCTCTGCTTCCTATGGCAAGCAGGAATTTAGTTTTAATAAAGATGCTTTCAGTTTTTTAATTGAAAACTGATACACCTCACTAAACTCTTCTTGTCCTCGTATATCAAACGAGCTTAGAAAGGAGAGCACATTTGCAATTTCACTCCATAAATTTGATCTGATATCTGCCCTGCCATTTGGTACTATTCTTCCAGATTCCAGTTAAGAAATTCAGTGGTACACAAGATCACACTACAAATCACACTTCATAATCTAATTTTATAAACTGTAAATGAAAATTAAATTACAACAGAGATGGAGCCATTAGCGGACACTGAGCCAGCTGAAAACCAGTACTCAAAGGACCATCATGCACACTGCCAGCTGGTAGCTTTTCCAACTGAACATCTGTGATGTGTAAAAGGTTTGTGTTGTGCCCCCACATGAGCTCAAACTGGCATTAGAGCCCACTTTCAAGTAACACTATTCGAAGGACTATGATTTTACATTTTTAACTGAAAACATGGCCTCTTTACTTCCCTCTGACCATTCTTCCCATGCCCTGGTATTTCCCATTTTTATCACACAGCTTTTGTTTCACTTTCAAGTGCTTCAAGCATTCAACCATTTTTATTTAGGCATTCCAAGTTGCAATCTGCCACACAAATCAACTTTATCTGATCCATCATATTACCTAATTTGCACTTTATTTTCACTCTGCTTACCCAGAAACCACCAGTAACCTCAGGGACTAAACTGAGAAAAATTCTGAGAAAAATGGAACCAGATTATCTACTTTTACCCTGTCTACAGAGTCACAAAAAGCTGCCACCTGCTTGGATGACGGAGCCTTTCTTCTACAGGTTATTCTTTGCCTCTCAATGAAACCATAAAATGTAAGAACTTGTGTGTTTTTCCAATTTACTTTTGCACCATTAATATTGATAAAAAGTCTAGTCAAGTGATCTTTTTAGTATTTGCATAAAATACAAATGTGTATATGCTCCAGTTTGCTCTAGTTATCCTCTTTCATTTTGTTTGCAGGTAAATTCTGCATATTCTCTTGTTCAAACAGAAATATTTCAAGGGGGTTTTTATCAAAGTACTCAAAAGTAAACAAAAAGCCTTTGACTGCAGAACTTAAAAGGAGAGAGTTAGAGAAGTCCCAAGTAAAAGTAACATTTAAATGTACTTCCTGCATGGATTCCCAAACAGACTGGGTTGCCTAATGAAAGAGCAGGGTTTATCACTCTGTACTAAAAAGATAAGGTGATACAACTGTAACAGCACATTAAACATTCAGAGCTAGAGGGAAGAAACCAGAATAGACACGGCCTAATTTGTTTCACACAACTGCATCACCTCTCCTGCTGCAAGCTACATGAAAGGCACAGATACTGCCTGGCCTGCAGTCCACAGGCAGTGTTTTCAAGGCCAGTTTAAGAGGACAGAACATAAGTTTTGCATTTCTAAGTTTAACAAAGCAACCGGCACAAAGGAGACATGGGGGCATGACACCAAACCACAGGTCCTCTCTACAGAGTCAGCTCTGCTTGGAAGACAAAGGAAGTGGCAAATACCACTGTTTTCTCAGTTTACAGCTCCACATGAGTTCAGCTTCAACAACTGCAGGGCTGTCAGAAATATCTGTTACAAAACCAGTTATTAAATACAGTAGTCAGATGTGTGCAAAGGTATGCAATGCTTCAGATTCTCCAGCACAGGCATTCAGGGTTAATGGAAGAGGTGGGGAAGCAAACAAGTTATAATAGAGTTGAAAGATTAAATGTAAAAACATACCTTTTGTAGACTAGTTGGGTTCAGCTGTGTTTTGTCAATTATTTTTATGGCAACCTAAAGGAAGAGTTCATGATCAGTATTTTCCATAGGAACAATACCACGTTATTACAACATGCTCAAACCCAGTAACAGATATGGAAAACATGAAAATTACACAAAAAATGCTTAAGGTCCTTCTGCAAATTATACACTTGTATTTAAACTAGAAGCAGGAATGGAAAAAGCCTGGTATTTTAAGGATATTAAGATGAGAAGCTTGCTGAGTGTTTGACTTGACATTAAGACCATCACAGACATGACAGTGGAAGCTCCAGCAGCAGACAGTGCCCTGATAGAGAGCAGTGTGCCTACAGATAATATTTACACAGTCTAATTACACAACAGATTACACAGTAGTGACTGGGCATTGGCAGTTTCTAAAAGCAGAGATTTCAGAGCATATTGAAAGCATTTCCACACAAATTTGGCAAGAAGCAAGCTCATCTTTGGAAATTCACTAAATATTTGTGTCAATTTGCTCCCTGATGGGTATTAAAAAAAGTATCACTTGGAAATCAACAAAAACACATTGGCTGTAGTACAACACTTTGGGTAAGTACATTCCTTGTTCTCCTCTTTTGAGTAAATGTTGCACAGAAATATTAAAGAACATAATAAAAAATTCACACAATAAGCAGAAGAGAATTCCATACCATGCTAACTAGTCAGAACCTGAAGATTTGAAGCAATGAATAGGCAACAGAAACTTCAGTGCAATGCAGTTTGGATACTGGACGAGGTAGAACAAGAAATGAGAATCTTTCTAGAATTACATGCCAATTGGTATTTTTCCTTTCTAAATTAGAGACTAAACACACCAGAAGAAGCTCTACAGAAGGAGATGGTGCCTCTCAAAGAGGCAAGATGCTGCAACTCAGCTGATTATAATACCTCACTGGTGCAAAGCAAAGGCTTTCAACTCCACTTCAGTTTTTGGCTCAAACAGTAGATGCTGCTCCTTCCCATGCCACAGCTCCCATTTCCCTGCATCACTCTGAGCTATCTTTGTCACCGCATTAACTTGGGGTTGGTGACATATGGAATAAAGAATATCTTACATCAAAGCCAATTTATATCCCTACATTCAAGCGCAAAAACACAGGGATGGATTGTCACGATGGAGAGGGTAAGAGGGGAGCGGTGTTCAACGCTTGGGTGCATCACAGAGTTATATAATGGATATGGTGCTTTCTGAAACTGATATTCAAGACTTATTTTGAGCTCTTCTAGCTGCAAGATACGATGAGACATAACTGAGAAGCCATCTAAGAATGTTTTTACTCTGGGGAGTGTTTTCTTCTAAGGCAAGCTACTGAAATTATAGATCACTGTTTCCCGAGGCAAAATTCCATTGCAAAACCTTGAGAAATCACTTCAAAAATACAAACAAGAGAGAAAGGCATTAAGCAATAGGTATTTTTATATTAGCAGCTGTGTACAAACCCAAGAAAGATTTTTATCTCTACCTTTATGCCTCTTGTTAACTTTGTGACAATAGTTCAAAGTTACTCACTTCCTGCAATCTCTTATAATTCTGGATTATACTGCTGGACTCTTCTAATGCTGGATGTCGTGAGCACTGCCTTTGTCAACAGCAGATAATGTTATTTGAAAGTGACCTGGTGCCCCAAGACTACCCACAGCTGTTCACTTAGTAAGCACATTCCACTCAGAGAAGTTTGCATTTTTGTTCTTGGCTGCACCATTCTGGTGAATCTTTACAAGATGTAAACTTTTTTTAACCCACCAAGCCTCAAGGTGCCATGTTACTGCAAAACCAGCTCACCTCAGCTCTCACACTGCCAAGCAAATTCAGCCCTGGAGATAAAGGGAAGGTAGAGAGCTCAGTTTTCCAGAACACAGACTCTCAGGCCTGTTCAGTGCACTAATTATAGCCTTAAAGGCAGGGTGAATTTAGAGAATTCCTGTCCACATGAACACTGAGAGTACAATGTGTTAACATGGGCTGTGACAGCTTGAACCCATCATTAGAACAGGGAACAACTTCAGGTGCCTTGATAAGGTCTCCAAATCACAGGCAAAGGCAGCCTGCCCTCAAGAGCAGTTCTGACAAAGTTAAATGGAGACTTTTCTAAGTACAGTTAATAAAACATTAAATTGCCTTTTAAAGCAGAAACTTTGCTCTCTTTACATAAAGTGCATTTGGAATGGTTTCATGCACTGTGAGCTGGGGCCAGTGCTGAAAAATGCACATCCACCTACACTATTGCACCATTGCCATGATATTCTGTGTGAAATTGTTAATAGAATTAGAACTGAGTTTGCTTCCACCATTCACAATAATGTGACTTAAAACATCCCTCCTACATGATTTGAATAAGGGAGTGAAAGAAATCAGGAGTTGGAACACTGAGCAAATTGGCCAAACTGCTACTATTCAGAATGCTTTCTCCCTCTTAAATTTCACTTTTTCCAAGAGAAGAACAGAAAGAAGATGACAATAGATTCCTTGGAGTCAGACTTGAGTTCTGAAAGAATTCAGCTCACTGGGAAACTTCAGCTCCCTGGCTATTAACTGAACATGTCTTTAAAGAACAGAAGGGTCCAGAATAATTTTGGCCACCTCAGTAATAGCAAAAGGTAGTTTTATCTTTTAGATTCATTTTGGCAAGTACAGAAAACTTGTCAGAGGAAACACCTTTTGATAAAAGTACAACAGCAAATGCATGGATTGCAGTCAAAGAATTAAGAAAAGCAGATTGACAATGAAGACTTGTGGTTTCAAAAGGGCAGACAGCCTACAAGTAACACTCTCCCAGGCAGAGGACCAAGAAGGATGGTGTGTCCAAGCACCAGCCCTAATGCAGTGAAGCTGATCTCTGGCCTCACACTCCTTGCAAGACAATTCAACCCCCTCAAATTAGGTTGATGTTCTGATCATTTCTTCCTTTCAGTAATTTGAAGATGAGCACTCATTTAGACATACTAAAAATGGAAATGAAAAGGAGTCCTAGAACTTACTCCACTTGGAAACATGAAATCTTCATCTCAAGCAACAGGAAAACTCCCAGGGAAGGACTCCAGATGCAAGGAGATGAGCAGCTACCCTAAAAGAATGCTTAAACAAACATATCCTCCTCCCAGGAAGGGACAGAAAAGTGCTGATCTGCTTCAGGATTTGGAAACTACTCAGCACAGAGATATAAAGAAGCAATTGCCAAAAAGTGAACCTGACATGGTTGCTTAAAAGGACATTCAGAACAGAGACACAGATAACAAGGAAAAGATAAGTGGGGTTCAAATACAGCAAGAACACAGCAGAGATGAAAACTCATTTCAGTGTAACTCCCAAAGCTAAGCATTTAGTTTAGGTTTTGGTACATAAGATGGAAAAAAGAACAGGAACAAAGGACAGGCTGCAGGAGAAAGAGTGTAAAGCAGGAAATCACAAATTCAGAAAGCTAAGTGCCATCTGGCTGAGGCCAGGCTGAGAATATGACCCTGGAATTCTTACAAGAAACAGATTTTCAAAGGAGAAAGAAAAAAAACATTCTTGCAGCACAGGTTCCTAGCATCTACCAAGAACAGAAGAGCAGAGCTGGGTTTAGAAATGAGCAGACAATTTTTTTTTTCCAATTCATCATAAAATTCCTGAACTTGAAACTGGCAGGGAAAACCAAGGAAAGAGAAGGTTTAAATGCAACATATTTTCCTACAGTTAACTGTACCCTATGGAAACACACAAGACCTGACTACCTGGACTAATGAAAAGCCTCATCTAAGAGGCTGCATGGAAATTTTTCAACTAGATAAGCTGAAAAGTGCATGGAGTTGTTTTTATTTTTTCCTTTAAAAAGAGGCTAAAGAGGTATTAAGTTGGAAATAAATGAGTAAGAGTTTTTCAAGGACAAGATTTTGGGGCCAATCTTGTTTAATATCTGTATCAGTGGCCTTAGCAGAGGATGTCAAAGCATAATGATTAAATCTGTTGAAGGAGTTAAGAGGCACCATCAAACACAATGGAAAACCAATTTAAACAGCCTTGGAGATGAGTTAGCAATGAAACTGAGATTCAACATACAAGGTTGGTGCTGCTGCTGATCACAAGCAAAACACATCAATTTAACAGCCACGAGAAAGCCTAGCAATCTGAAGATTGATCAGATAAATACATATAAAAAGTAAGGGCAAGGGTGAAGTAATGACATTGGGGAAATTGCTCTCCAGAATATTGGAAACAATTCTGGTCACAGGCATATAAAATTATCAACATTGTACAGTTTATCCAGCAGGAAGAGAAATTTTACTCTTCTCCCTCTTAAAAAAAAGAAAAAAGCTTGAAATATCTTGAAGATATTCCTATAAAATTAACTTAATTGTTCCTTTCTAAGGAATGACACTCATTCCAATAGCCACAACCCAGAAAGTATTTATGCTCTCAGTTGATCAAACTACATCAATTCCATGACAGTGGAAGAAGCTTAGTACTCAAATCTTTCCAAATTTAGCCAAAAATTTTACACTGTCCCCTTTATTTGTTGAAATTTCAAACAAAAATAATGAACCAGAGGTCAACACAGTTATCTGCAAGTAAAGAAAAATGTACTTTGCTTTTTGCAAAGTGTGACACATATCTATCTCCAAGTTCTATACCTATAGTAAGAGCAAAGAAATACCAACCAAGTACTTGCACATCCCATCTTAAGCATCAGTAAAAAGAGGAGGGAACTTAAGGGGAAAGGAATTAATCAAAAACTTTCTCTACAAATGAGAACTAACTTTAACATCAGAAGACAAAGGGAACTGTCAGCCAAAAAAAAATAAAATCTATCTCAATAGCTCTTGCAAAATATGTCCCCTTTCTTCTTCCCTCTGTTCCTGCTACTGAGCCCTGTATTACCTCAGAAAAGAGAAATTCCCTCAAAGCACTGCAGTCAGCAGCACAGTTTCTGTAAAAGTCCCTGCTGGTATCAGCAAACATTCACTTCATCAGACAGGTTTGGCAAGAAAAGGTTAGCAAGGTGCTTCTCCCTCTTTCAGTACTTCAAGGTTGCTTTTAATAAAACAGCACCAAGAAACACCTTCTAGTAACAAGCAGACAGGACTATAGATCACTAAATCAGAATCACCATTAAGTGCCAGTGATTAATTACTTGCAGTGGCATGTAGGAACTAAATATGGAGCTGAGTTTGACTCCAAGAAGAGATGCAAGAGGAAGCTTGTCTATACACATTGAGGAAACTGTCACTGGAACAAGACTATCCCTGAACAAACTGAAGCATCCTCCCAAAGCCACCCAGCACTAAACACACCCTAGGATGATCCACCCTAGGATTCCTGGGACAGACATGGCTCTGGCAAGAAAATACTGCATTTGGGCTACTTGGAACATAATTAAGACAACATTTAGTTCTCATGTCTGACTTTACCTCCAATACAGCCCTGAAGTATAAAGACACTAAGAGGCAGTCCTTCCAACAAGCTTATTTAATTGCTGTATATTGATCTGGTTTTTGAAAATGGAGGATTTATCCAAGAATATTAGAAGCAAATTTTAACATAATTCAGCAGGACAGAGACTCGCCAAAAATACAAGTTTAAGAAACCATTTCCAAGAGAAATTGTTTTGTAATCGTACTAAAAAAAAAGTTTTCAATTTCTGCTTTTTTCTGCATCAGTGGCAATATCTCTAGTAAAATGTGCTCTGTGTTCACCAACTTAGATGGTGCTATTCCAAGAGAACCTTCACACCTACAGCAACTCACTGCTGTTTACACCCATGCCACGTTACCTCTCTGCCAGTTAGGATGTGCCTTGCCAGCTTCACTTTTGCAAAATTCCCCTTTCCAATGGTTTTAAGGAGTCTGTAATTTCCAATGTGTGGCTGCTCATCAGCACAGGAGGCTATGGAGTTCCTGCAGCGAGCTCCAGAGCGCCCAGTTCTGGAGGAAACTTCCTGCCGTCCGTCTCCATGGGACGTGTGCTGCAACAAAAACACACACAGGGTAAGGCTGAGCAACACACACAAAACACAGCAATGAGGACAAGCACACAGCATTCAAAAACATCAGCAATGCCTTTGAAGAAACCTTCAAAGGATCCAACTGAAAATTCACACTCACACTGAACTTTGTTCTGATGGGGCAATAAAGTGGGGCCCAGTTCCTGACACAGAATTCACCTCGTCACCTGGTCAAGACAGTGGAACATCACCTGCACTGCAACAGCTGAGCATTTCTAAGTAACTTACTTGGACTGCCACATCAGGCACAAAATATAGAGGTGTTTAATGTTATTTCCCATTTGCATAACTAGTGCAGGAAAGCCTTTGGAAGGGAAACACGAATACAGATTTTCCAAGATCACAAATTGTTAACCCTTACTGGACAACTTACACTAATTTTAAAAAATGGGTTTTTTTCTTTCCTGTTGTACTAAACTTGTGTTCCTACAGATCCATATGACTGCAAACACCCAGGATGACCTGGAGAACAAGGAAAGAAATCTTACCTAATATAACTGAAACCTTGAATATTGATAAGCTGAAAGCCAGTTACAGAGATCTGAGACACTGTCTGCAATCTTTCAAGTTCCTTTCACTCTCATTTCCCTGAACAGCTAGTGATTGCAAAAAGGAATGGTTATATATTATCTGTAACAGTCCTTACTCATTAGATTACACGGTAAAGATTTAAGTATTTTTTCACTTCCTGATAGCCTGTTTATGTAAGAGCAGGCGCCTTCTTACATTCTTCACTCATGGTTAAGGCCCATACACCAACCACACTCATTAAAGTATTAGTTAAAAATGTTTAGGGGCCTTCAAAGGTGGAACAAATATCTGACTCCACCAAAGATGACACATTAAATTCATAGTCATCCCAGAAACCCCAGATCTTGCTCTTCTACTACTTCTCCTCTTGCTGAAACCCATTTGGGACAACCAAGAAACTGGCATAGAGCAACATTTGGTCTGCAAATCACTGTGTGTGAGGATGAGATCATACCTCAAGAGCTAACAACCATGGTACAGGCACAAATGAACAAATCCGTGCTTGCATGACACTTGGCGAGTTTCACTTGCCTGATGTAACCTTGTGACCATACACTCTCCCATCTTGGGCTCCTTGATTTGTTCATTTGAGTGCAACAGTTGTGATCAAATTATTTTTAAAAATACTTTCATTTAAGAAATGCTACTGATAGGAGTCTATGGCAACTCCTGGAAAATTGTTTCAATAGTTACTATTTTAAAAAACACACAATGTTTTAGTATCAATATGGCTTTAGCTTCTCCTTACTGCCTGGCTACTGCATTGCCACAAGATTTGCACTTCCCATGAAGGTACTTCATTTCTCTGGTGACAACACCCTTCCATTTCAGTAAGTGATATGTACATTGAGCTCCCTGAACAGGCTGCTGTATGAATGATTAAAGAAACATTTCCTGTACTCCTGTTGAGAACCCTCCTCTATTCTTCCAACATCTTTTTGTGGGGCTCATGGTAGACATGGACCTACCATACCAAGAGTAGGTGCAGCAGGACTAACACAGAGGCTGCATCTTCTGTTCAACACCCCACTGATTTCACAGGGGCAGAACCAACCCTCTTTGCAGAAGACCAGCTGTACCTGACCACTCAACACCAACCCTGATCTGCTGCTTCTTCTCATTCCTGGATCCCTACTTGGCTGAAGTGAAATGCAAAGTTTCTTTTCATGCAGAATATCAAGTGCTCCTATAAAAGGCCTATCCTGCCCTATTTCATAGTCTAGCAATTTTATCACAGTTTTCAAGAGCAAGAGTTTTTTTCCAAACCACTAATAACTGGCACAAGAACAAGAAGGACATCCTTAAAAATTCAAGACTTGATAATAATTCAGTGTTCTCAATAATATCTTGAGACCTGCAACAACGGGGTGTTTATCAATCAGTAATTCTCAAGGAGAGGAAGGACAAGCAGTCAACAACTGAAGGACCTACTAAAGCCAGTGAAATTCTATATCAACAATGTCAGTATTTTGCATGTCCTTAATGCCAGGCTGGTGCTGATTGTTCAGGCCACCTTAGCCACCCCTGTGTGCACTGGCATAGCAATGCCAATCCTCTGTATTTCCCTAAACTTTGACTTCTAACAAACCTTGCAACACACAGTGCAGAGAACTTCTCTGTCAGCTCCTTTCATACCTTTCAGTGTCAAATTATTCAGACCAGCTAGAAAAAAGCAGCAACTGCTGATTCTAGGTGCTAACATTCTCCCACATTGCCACCCCTGGTGATCAGGGACCAGGATGTTCTGTACAGGGCCATAAGGATATTTCTTGGATATATTAGAGGAAGGTTCATTTCAGTTCAAGTACAGCATCCCAGGAATACACTGTACTACTTACACTGCACTTCACTCAGCTGATAACCTTCCTCAAAAGAAGAAGTGTATCAGAACTATTTAAACTACAGCCCTTCCACACCTGGGCACTCAGCACAAGCTGCCTGCAGCAGGAGCCAGACTGCCTCCCAGCAGGGCTTGTTAGCTTAGGCTCTCCAGCAGACACATTCAACAACTTCAATTCAACAGCTTTTGAACCACACAGCTGACTCTGAAAACACAGTAGTTGTGCTGGAACAAAAACACTGTTAGCCCTGAGCTAGCCTAAGAAGCAGCTGAGATGTGGGCATCAGGCACGACACAGTCACAAGCCAGAGAACAGGTCAGCCAAAATTGATCTGACTCATACCCTACTTCACATAAGCACTATCAGGAAAAGGAAAGGTTCTGTTATACTAACAAGCTCTATTCCACATAGCAAACCACACAGTAATTGTGTCTTGAGAGCTTCACTGTCCTGTTGTTGAGAAATGACTTCTTGCGTCCTATACTTTTTTCATGCTTCCTAGCTCTGCATTTAAAGGGCAGCATGAAAAGCTGTGAACTGATTTGGACTAGGGCTGATAAACTGAACACAATCTCCTTGCATGGAGGTTTGCATTTCCACTCCAACCCAGATTATTTCTTTTCAAGAATATGACCTTTTTCAGCTGTGGGTTTTAAGTATCAAGCTGTGTGTTCCTAAGCAGTTCAGTTCTCTCCAACTGATTTGCTCAAAGCCATGCTTCCCTCTATAGAAATCCAGCCATTTGCAACCATATCTAATTTGGACTATATTCCACTTCACATAAATAAATCTATCAGCAAGTCCTTCCTCTGTCAGTTACATTATTATACTGAACAGACAACAAGCTTTCTAAAAACCACAGAAAACAGATTGTCCATTTCAACATGGATTTTCTTTTGCATATGGAAATGAAGAGCATAAACTCAAAACTGAGCGAAAGTGTTTCTCCCAGCCTAGTCATTTTCAAGAAGCCATGATAGGCAGATGGAAAGATAAATGGTGTGGGCAAAAAACAAAATATAGGTGGTCCAAGAAAAGCTCAAATCATGCATTGGCTTGTACAGCATCTGGCTGTGCTCAAGTACTTCCCAGGGCAGTTTCCTCAGCAAACACGTTAACAGTGCCAATCTCAGCCCAAAGAAATGGCAATAGCATCTTCTGCTCCCCAAATTGAGATGAATGTCATTTATCTTTTCCCTCAAATCTTCAGATTTTGCCTTCCTCACTATACTGATCCTCCAAAACTCTCTTCAATTTCAGGCTTCTTTTCCAGGTCCACATTTATATGGTTTCAAGAAGATACAGGCTTTGTCTTAAAAACATAAAACTTAAAATCAGCATGTGCTCATTTCTAGTAAGTTTCCATATATTGTGGTAGGTGAGTTGTATTTCCTGGAGGTGTTTTCTGTGTAAGAATAACACTTGCTAATGAACTCACCAGGGCTAAGTGATTCCCAAAATATCTGTCTTCATGTAAAGCAAGACCATTACACTGTAGAGGGAAACTAAGGCAAGGAGATGAGGTACTTTGTGCAACTTCAGGTTTGCCAGTCACCACCTCTTTTAAAAGAAAAATTTCCTGAAATCCACTCATGACAATAAAGCACTTTTTTCCGTGTCTTGGCATGCACCAGATTGCATTTAAAAATCTTTTAAATACTTTAAATGTTTGTTTCTTTTTTGCACCATCCATTTTCAAGCTAACAGGACAACCTTTGTCATTAAAAAAAACCCCAAAACAAAACATTCTCCTCCTCCCCTCAGCCCCACCCTATTATTACTCAACCCAGAAGGAAATGAAGTAAAACATGTCCATTTGTGAGAGACCTTACTGCAAGGGAGGGACTGCACCCAAGACCAGCTACATTTGGAACACAACACAAAACCCACCTTTTCGCAAAAGCCTTCCCCCAATGATGAGCCGGCATCCTTTCATAGCCAGATAATGATTAGCATGAAGAGAAAGAAAAAAGAAAAGGAAAAAAAGTAAAAAGCAAATGAAGTATGAGGGTGTCAACAACTGAAATCTTTTTGGTAGATGTTAGTTTTATCCATCATCTGTATGGTTTCAGATATCTTAACATTCAGAGAATTAGAAACACACAGGGCAGGGGATGACTAGTATCAAAGTTCTTGAACTGCTAAAGAAGGTGCCAAAAGTTGAGGAAAAAACCTGAAAGAAACAGAATCTGATATGCATTCAAAGAGCTGGAAAACAGTAAGAAATCAGAATGTCCAAGACCTGCAAAAATCCATGTTTAATTACAGTAAATAGGAAACTCTTTCTGAAATGTAGGGAACAAATGGCATTTTTTAGAAGTATTTATTTAATTAAATAGTGAGAACTAGTGTATCATCAGCAAAAATAAACTAATAAAATTTAATCTTACTGAAGTCTCCAGGCATGTTTATTACCTTAGCTGTTACCTAACCTCTGCATGAAATACTACAAAGTGATATTACAGAATTTCTTGGAAATCTGTCAGACCAGTAACAATCATGACAGCCTCATTTCATTCAGCTTTTTTAATTGTAATAAGAAAAAACTGTACTTAAAGCCTATACCTTATAATAATAATGTAAGCATTTCAGGACATGAATTTCTGAGACACTAAATTGCTTCATTACCTTAACCTGGGCACACAATATACAAATAAATGGTAATTTCTGCCTGTGCACTTTCCATTAGCACTGTATTTACAGAAAAACAGGAAACGTACAATAGTTTGGTTTTTTTAAAATCTCGAAAATATTTTAAATCAAACATGCAAAGACAAAACATCACTGCAGCCCTTCCCAACAACGTGATGTATTTTATTTCCCATTCTCATTAACATGTTTAGGAAGACTCAGACCGCTGAGTACTACCAGTGGAAGGGCAAAAATGCAGCCCTAAGGATATGCACAGGGGTAGCATCTTACTGAGCACAGATATCCCTGAAACAGCACAGCAGGGCATCCTGCAACTGCTGACACAGGAATTCTGCTGGAAAGTCAAAACACAGACTTACCTTTCTGGCAGCCACCAAAGGGTGTCACAGCAAACACTCATCCACAATTGTTTATATACCAGTTACTGCTCTGGGATTCCCTAAATCATCATGTATTATAAGATATTATATTATTTTCCTAAATTATAAACAGGAATACATCAGGTGAAGATGCCCTTTACTTGTCCTGATTTTACTTCCCTCCTACCAGTGACCAAGGCACAAATCAGGATATGGAGTGAGGTGGGTTTTGTCAGATCCAGCATGCATATGTTGATGCTTGCATAACCAATTATTTGGTTGAACACATATAATTAAAAGGCAGTTTTTAGACTAGCTTGCTCCATAATCAATCTTAAAGGTAAACAGTCATGGCTTCCATCTCACAAAATTTTAAAGGGTCTGCTAAGAAGAAAAATGCTATCGACCTAAAGTGACACTGAAGCTATCAACCCATGAGGGCAGATTTATTCACTGATGTAGGCTACAGCCCAACCATTACGGACGTTGTGATAGAGAGGAACAACTGAAAGGGTCAGAATTCGTCAAGGGAGACAAGCAGACCTTCTAGAAATATAATATAGATGTTAAGGGAGAGAAAACACTAATTGGGATGCTTCCATTGTCAAAAGGGGAAGATTTCACTGTGCAGTCTCAGCCTGTCACAGTGTTCATTCATGTAATTGGTATGACATTCATGAAAACGAGTGGCTCTTTTAATTAGGTCAGATCTGTCAAACCACTGGATTAAAGGGGGAACCTGGAGAGTAAACAGCCTTTAGCACATGGAAGCTATACCTCTGACACACATTCCTAATTCCTCCACACCTCAGTGGGGAAGGCAAAAAAAAAAAAAAAACAGGAATAATGCTCAGGACACAGCTCCAAGTGAGCATAGCAATGGAACAGCCTACACTGGGCAGTGTGATGGAGGGGGACAGTAGGGACACAGGACACTTTCACCTGGCAGAGGGAACACTGCCACAAAAGCAACCCCTAATTCTGGCTACTGACCAGCAGTGGAATTGCAGTGGGAATTGCTAGTGACAAGTGCAGCAGTGCCCTGAAGACCAGAGTGGGGAAGTGCTGACAGCCAAGCACCAACATCCTCAGCAAAGGCAGGATGCTCCCCCCACAGACACACAGGGGCTCAAGAGTCCTCCCATGCAAAATCACTACAGCCTCTGAGATGGGTTTGGCAGTATTTGGTTCATGCTCTATACAGCATATGAAAGAGAGTGAATCTGTAATTCCATGATTAGCACTGAACAACAAAACAGTGAAGAAATCCTGCTTATATAATCAAAAAGATAAGTCTGGTGCCGGTTAGAAAAGCTCTTTAAAAGCTCTTTTGTTGCTTCACATTATCAAGATCTGACATTCATCATATCTTTCCAGCCAAAGTTCCTTTACTGCTGATTAAAATGGATATTTATTGACATCAGCCTGGGGAATAATAGCTAAAGAGCCAACCATATTCTATTCTTCATCAACAATACTGCCAACTAAGTTGTTTCCAGAATCATCACTGTCAGTAATTACATGCTAAACAAAAAAGAAAAAACCCAACCACCTCACAGCTGGTTTTCAAAAACCACATTGAGCTTGTAGATAGAAAGCTTTGCTTAGGCTTAAACCCTGCAGGAACAAATTTTATTTGAAAGTCAATTTCTGTTTATATGTATATATACACACATATTGAGCTCAGCAACTCGCTGCTTTATGGGGCAAGAATTCCTCCTAACCCAAGGAGGGTTAGGGCTTCTTCCTCATCACAGGTGTTCTCAGTATCTTTCAGGTTTATGTTTTAAGAGCAGTATGCACCTATTTATCGTATGTTCTAAAGAATTTTAGTGGCAGATGATCTCCACGCTAAGCAGAGCCAACCTTGATATGCCATGAGCCTAAAAAAAAGTGACCTCCATTTTTGATCTGGCTGACACCCATGAGGCAGCATTACTTGACTGAGGAGAAGAGGAAGTTGCAGACACATGCTACTTATATATCATATGAAATGGAGACTGGGAGAGACAAATGCCTCCACTCTTTGAATTCCTTTGACTTGAGTCACCTGAGACATGTTGTCAACAGGAACTGTCCGCTTACATCAACATGAATATATCTTTTGGCTAGAACTAAAATGGAGAATCAAGCAGGTAAGGATACCAGGTGTGTGGGTAACAAAAGCTAGGAAGAAGGCTGTGAAGTTCAGTGTACTAAATACTGTATTTACTCTCATTTTCTTTCAGCAATTCCAGTAGCTGTGTTCTGTTTTTCAGGCTGCTACTTCTAAGCCCACAATATAAGCCACATTTGGTGGTGCTAATGAATTAAGTCTTACTATGTAACATTTTCTGGAGTAAGGTCCTGCAACCTAGTTTTTCTGAGTTATTGAAAATATGTAAGAAAGGAAGAAAATAAGATTCTTTCCAGGAATAAAACATCCAAATAACACTGTTGTAAATATGTATCTGTTTGCAGTTGCAGCACAATTCAAGTTACCCTAGCCCTAGGGCGCTGTGCTATGACTGGCTTAATTCAAACCAAAACAAAACCACTAGGAAGCATTTCTAACCTTCCTCACCTGCACTGGGCATTCTGTTTACAGCCACAGCATGGGGATAACTCCACTTTTCTTAAGGGCTTCTACCAGTCGGATCAGAGCTGACCAGACTCATCTCAGAGCCCCGTGATAATCAGAGCTGGCACAAACCGCGGGTGGGAAGGGGCACCCGAGGCTGCTGCCCCCAGCAGCCTCCCATCACTGTGAGCCAAGTGATTAAACACCACAGCACAGGCTGCTCAGCACAGCTGAGAATTAAATGTCTCACTGCAAAAATGTGAAAATACTAGCACTTGATGACTCGCAGTGTCATGCAGCTCACCAGGTATTTTCTGAGGACACAGTACCAGGCCTATTGAGCATCAGCATTTTTTTCTGCTCTGGGGAATTTTGGCACTATAAAATACGTGCCAGGTGAATTCCTAAAATACTTTTTATTTCTAGTTATTTTGCCATCTTTTCCCAATTTAATTCAAACCAGAACATTTATTACAACTGGTGAAAAATATGGAATAGTGTAGATGGCCCTGTAGAAGAAAATCTGTCAGAAGTCTTGGCCACAGGAACGCTTCCCTCCTCAGTCCCTTCTTTAAAAACCCCACAGGATTTCATGCTACGGAAGAAAGCATTCAAATTACAGATCTATCTGTAATAGGAGAAGACTGATAAATAATATATAGAACAATGCAAGCTTGCATATTGTCTGCAAATGCTCTAATGCATTTCATAGTTAATTGGTAATAAACCAAGACATACTGCACTAACTTTCCCAGTAGCTCAAAATACATTTTTGTACCTAACTCTGCCTTTGCTAAATCTTTTTAAATAAAAGAAAAAAAATAAAAACCAAAAAGGGGTGGTACTACTGCTGCACAGAATCCTTTTGTGCAAGCACAGTTGCCATCATGCTGGCATTTTTCAATAGCAAATTTTTCACATTAGGCACAGTCATGGAGATAAGAGTATATTTTAGTCTTGCTTTCCCTCAAATTATTTAAATTTTTAATTCAGATTGGCCTGCAGAACCAACACATTCAAAAGAGTTACTCTTTCTTCCCCCCCAAAAAACACAGCTGTGCAACAAACACAGAGGTTTTAATTAAACTCTTTAATGCAAGATTATTCTTTTCTGTTTCATGCTGTTAAAAATGTAATCTTCCAACCTCCATACCACCTGTATTTCCTTGTTTCTATCTATAGTTTGCTATCATCTTCCCACTCTTTGAATATTTTTTTTAATGAATAGTTGTCCTACTCCTCACAATCTTGTTCCTTCTGCTCCTATTTCTTTGTCACTGGCTGTCCTCCATCCTGCCATATGCACATTCCTCTGTGACTCCTCTCATCTTTTGTTTTCCACCTTCTATCTTCCTTTTCCACTGTGTTGCCACACTCTATTCTCCTCCATCTTCTCTCCCTTCTCATCACTAGTAAAACAGGTTTACTCATTCTTCTGTCATCTAAAGTCCTTCTTCTGTGTCTATCCTGTCTCCCAGATTCGCACGAAGGAGGTCTCTGCTGCTTTCTTTCTCACATGCAGGACATATTTTTGCAAAAGACAGAGAAGATCTGATCCTGTCCTGCACTTCTGTCCCCTGAGCAGCCCCTGCTGCACAAGACATGGCCAGAGAGGAGCTGCTGTGTCTCTGCTCATGGCAGGCCACCAGCCAGCTTCCAACTGTCCAAGTGTGAAGTTCCTATGATCACAGATCATCTGGGATGCCTTTCCTCTCAAAACCAGGTGACTCGCAGCCAAATTCTTTAATCTCAAAGGCACCAAAGGCTTGGTAGCTCTGAGTAGCTTTTGGGGAAAGCCACTGTGACAGTCAGTATTTCCACTTCAGCATGTCTTGATAAGAAGCCTTAGGGAAAAAAAAATAAAAATCAAGTACTGGCAATTACACTTTTTTATTCAACAGGACCTGCCAACCACTAAACGTGGTTAAGTGCAAGCACAGACAATGATAATTTACACTCACTGTCATTCTGGAGGCTAACTTCATTTTCAAAACTGCAAGTATAGGCATGGATAAGCTGTGATCAGCACACTTCAACCAGATTCAACACCAGCCAAGACTTTGTCAGCAGTGGTAACCTTCCAAGCAGAGAGAAGGCATTAACAGGGTCCACAACCATGGCCCCAAAGGCTAGCTGAATACTTTGGCACCTCCTAAGCCTCTTCAAAGAGCCCTCTGAATATTAACTAATTAGACTTCTCTTATGTGAAAGAGAATGAATCAAGGTTCAATTTACCTGCCAACATAACACACCCAAATTTGGGGTAAAGAACAGTTAGCTGAAGAATCAAAATTATTGCATTTGGTATTAAAAAAAGAGATCTGGTGTTCTCAGCTGTAGGGGTAATTCAGATAGACTAAATGTCAGATTTAAATTTAGTTTTTAAGCAAGGCATAACAAAATACAGTTTGGTAAATTTCTAGACAGCTGATGGCCAAAACATCAGAGAGCTTCCAGAGGAATATGCATTGTACTGGGGAGGGCTTGGCTGACTGGATCTGGCGAGTGCTTGCATTAATCACTCCCTGTCAATATCACTGCCTACAGGTATTTCTGTGGACACCAGCACAGAATACAGCAGCTTAAAAATATGCCTCATTCTAAACTTAAGGCAATTTTTCTGCAAGCAAGACAATCCATGTATGTCAGATTATGAAGATAACTAAACAGAAGTGTTAGACCAATATTTTGAAGTGAGAATAAGGTGCCTTAAGTGGAAGACATGTAAAAACCTAACTTCAAGTGCTAGAAAACACAGCTTGTGAATAATTATGTTTCCTCAAGCACACATTAAGTCTTTCCACTGTTAAGTTATCCACAGTAGAGTTTGAATTAATTGGGGAATCTGATCTGAACAATTTCTGAAATGATTTACTATGTGGCCTCCATACATTCACATGGAGCTTGAAAAGTCCAGTCAGGTTTGGTATAGACCAAATTCATCCAAATAAACTCTGCACAGTATTTTGTAGATTATGTTTCAACTTCAACTCTCCCCATGGCATAGGAAGGGCTGCATAATATTTTAATTATTTTCTTCCACAAGACAGGAAGCTCATTGAGATTTTACAACCAAATATGCTTAGTTGGCTTTTTGCTCAATACAGCCCTTAGCCTGCAGGTTGCATGTAGTCCTAAAGCAAATAAAGATCACAGAAGTTAGAAGTGCCTATTATGTCAATAAAATCTAAATCCCTGGTAATGCAGTAATTGTTCCATGCAGCATGTTTTCTAACGCTTTGTCTGGTCTTGTTTTAAACAATGGGGCTACCATCACTTTTCTCAGACTATTTATGGTCTGGAACAATCCAACAGTTTTTCCTGATCTTTAACCAAAGTTTCCACCTTTTATGCCAGTCCAAAACATAAGAAACCCTCACAAAAAAAAAAAAAAAAAAGCAAAAAAAAAAAAAGCCTCTTCAGTCAAGCTTAGCATCTATCTTGATGCATAAAGAATATCAGATAGCCTTCACAAAAAGCTGAATACAAAGTTCACCTATCAACTCATTTTAGACCACAGTGAGTGACAACTCCCTTCTGTTTATCATTCGGGGACATGTCAGAGCCTATGCAGAAAAATGGTCAGACAGGATACACCAGGATCAAGTAAGTTTTAACTCAGGAGAAACACAGTTTCTATCTGCAGAAAGGGAGTCTCCTACCGAGCTTCGTTTGTTGCTATATGCTCATGTGGTAGGTAGGACTAGCTTATTTTTTTGTTCTTTCTTCCTTTAGCAGACGACCTTTGCGACTGACTTAATATTGTAAATAAAGTGTCAATTCTCAAACCTTGGCTTTGTCAAGGTAAAAAAAAAAACAAAAACGAGGGGGTATTCGGTGTGAAGGGAACAGGCTCCCTTGCGCAAAGGGTAATTCCAATAAAGAAACCCTTTTAATGTCATCTGAACAGGTGACTAGCCTCCCAGCGTCATTACCATCGAGAACCCTGCAAATTAAGCAGGGAAGAGGCCTATTATCTAGGTCACCTAGCCCACCCCTAACCAAGCTGAATTATTCCCATCTGTTTACCAGAGGTTTATTCGGGTGCTTTGGCAGTAAGTTGGCATATCAGGAGAAGGCAGCAGCCCCCCAGCGCTCCCCACCCCGATCCCCGTTACCGACACGACCAACCCGATCCTCACACCACCCTGCGACACTCAAATAGAACCAGGGGGAATTAAAGAGGGGACACCGGCTTTGGGAGGGGGGAGGGATGCCCGCAAACGCCACGGATCCGGCGAACCGTGCTGTGAACGGGTTAAAAAAACAATCAATTCAGCATAAATCGGCAATTTGGGCAGCGTACGGGCGGCTGCTGACAGCGCCCCGCGGGGCGATGCCCGCGCGGCGCGGGCCGGGCGCGGTGCGGTGGCGCGGCGGGTCCCCCGCGGCCGCGGTACTCACGTTCTCGGTGTCGCGCTCGTTCACCGTGGGCAATGGAGTCCGAGTGGACATTTTCCCTCACTCGGGCGGCCGCGGCGGCGGCGCGCACAGACACACACACGGGCCCCGGGCTGCGCGTCTGCTCCGAGATGGTGGTCGCAGGGAGCCACCATGAAGGACGAGGTGCCTGGCGGGGGGCGGCGTCGCGTCGGTGCCCCCCCACTAGATCCTCCTCGGGGAGCGGAGCGGCCTCGCCCCCTCCGAGTCCTTCGGGCTCATCCTACAGCCGGGGTCCGCAGGGGTCAGCAGCGGGCAGGGGGCCGCCTCATCCAGCGGGGAGGGGATGGAGCCGAGGGAAGGGATGGAGCCGGAGAAAGGGAGGCGGCGAGGGAGCGGCTCCGGGGGGGAGGGGGTGAGCGCAGGGCGGGCGGGAGGAGGCGGCGGCGGGACGCCGCGCAGCCCGGCTTTTCTCCGCTGCCGCCGGGGCACGGCTAGCGCAGGCCCGCCGCCCGGGGGGCTGCCCTCTCCTTCCCCCGCCGCGGCCCCGCTTCACCGCGCCGCCGCTCGCATCGCGGCCCGCCCTAGGCTCCGAGAAGGCCGGCGCCCCGCGGGCTGCGGACGCTCGGTGGGTGCCCGCCCGCCGCTCCCTCCCTCCGTGCCTGCCCCCCGCCCGCCCCGCCGCCGCTCCCCGACGAGGCAAGATGGCCGCGCTGCTCCTCCGCGCCAGCCCAGCGCCGACATGAACCGGAAGGTCCCGCCCCCCGCCCGGCGTGTGCGGGGGCCTCGGGGCCGGGACCGGCCCTGCCCTCCGTGCCGGCCCCGCTGGCCTCGGGGATCGGACCCTGCCCTCTCGGGACCGGCCCTGCCCTCCGTGCCGGCCCCGCTGGCCTCGGGGATCGGCCCCTGCCCTCCGGGGATCGGAGCAGCCCCGGGGGGCACGGCTTGGGGCGGGTTCGCTTTTGTGAGTCTCCACCTGGAGCACTGCATACAGTTCTGGTGTCCCCAATACAAGGAGGGCATGGAGCAAGTCTAGAGGGGAACTTGAAGTTGTTAAGGGGTCTGGAGCATTTCCCTACAAAGATGGAGAAGGTTGGGGCTGTTCCGCCTGGAGAAGACAAGGTGGTGTGGGCACCTCAGCAACCTTCCAGTGTCTGAGAGGGTCTGCAGGGAAGCTAGAGAGGGACGCTCCATGAGCAGCTGTGGTGATAGGACAAACAGTAATGGATACAGATTGAAAGATGGGAAAATTAGATTAGATATTAGCAAGAAATTTTTTACCGTGGGGGTGGTGAGGAACCAGAACAGGTGAAACTGTAGATGCCCCATCCCTGCACGTGTTGAAGCCCAGCCTGGACAGTGCTTTGGGGAACCTGGTCTGGTGGGAGATGTCCCTGCCCACGGAAGGGGGTTGGCACTGGGCTCTTCGAACCCCTTAAAAGCCTCTGATTCTGATTCTGTAAAGAGGCCCTCAGGGAGCTGTGGCTCCCCTGCCATGGGAAGAGATGTGGGGTGGGGAGCTCAGGTTTTGGGGAGCCCCGTGGGGCAGAGGGGATGGTGCACAGAGTGGCTGGAGAAATGGCACATCTCCCTACAGAGCCAGCCCTTGGCTGGGGAAGGGGACAGACCCCACTCCCCGCTCACAGCCAGGGAAGGGACACAGACAAGTGTAGTCCGGGAGTGGTCATCCATGTTCAGGGCTCTGTCCTTGGGCCATCTGCCAAAGCATGTCCTTCCTTTCCTTGGGCTTTCCCAGCCCAGAGGATGGTGTGTGTTACAGAAGGGAGCTCACACCTGGCGGGGGTCTGAGGCTGCTGCTGGCAGATCTCACCTGTGCCATCAGACACCCATACAGTGTTACAGCACTGTGTTTTCATACCAGCTTGATGCTTGGCTCATTTGTTTAGGGAGGGTGGAAGCCTGAGCTATCAAAACATTCTTTGTGTATCCAGTAGTTACTCTGCATAGTCCTTTTCAAGTCTATAAAGAAGATCTTGGTATCGTCATGAGTAGATCAAATTATGAATGAAAAACAAGAAAGAGAAATAACTTCTGTATATTCAGCATGTAGATGGTTTAAAACCAAACCTATTTCTGTTTGGTTTTGTCCTTTTTTTTAACAGAAAAAATATGAACCTCTGTAGAAAAAAAATGTTGGGTCTGGTGGGATTTGTAGAGACTTGGCATATCTGTGGATCTGGCAGCCTAGCAGTAACATTTTGTCTTTCTAAAGTGGAAAGATTAGACTAGACTTCTAAACTTTATGGCTCTCATAAATATTTGCCAGCTCAGCCCTGAAATCCATCCTATGATGTAGATGATATTTCCCTTGCTTTTAGAGACATGAACAAGGAAAGATGGCCTTTGAATGCCCCCCAATAATGTTGTATGTCTGTTACTTCATCATCAGGACTACAAAATGCTCCACAATGTCTGACCTGCAGATTTTCCTTCCAACCTCTCATTAAGCTGATGTCTTACTCTGTGTCAGTGACAGGAATTTTGGATTTCAGGACTCACCCCTTGTGCAAATGTTTGTATTTCTGTGTGTACCTGCGCATCCATGTGTGTCTTTGCTCAGGCAATACATGCTCATAGCAGAGCAACTGTCCCTGGGAAGCAGGCAGGACCCCTTGCACAGAGCAGGGAGTGGGATTTGTCTATATCTGACTCGTCAAGGTCAGTCACAAATCTAAAGCAAAGCCAGGAAAAGTATCCAGATCTCCTGACTCTGCTTTTGCCACACGGCTGCTGCTTCATCTTTTTCTTTTTGGTTGCCAGTAGAATATGTTCTTTATGATGTGTTTGTAAAAAAATTGTAATTGAGTTATGACAGAGTCAGAAAAAGGGCAGCAATTGGGCAGAGGTTTCTTGGGGTGGTTACCCAGCCTGGAGCTCTCACCCTGCACTCGTGGGCACTGCAGCCAGCTTGGGAAGGCTGAGCTGCCCATGTTGGAGCTGTTGGCACAGTGTGGGAAGCACACGTAATGCTGTTTGCACCTAGGAGTGTGCCTGCCCTGATCTGTGCAAGTTCTGTGCACGGGCACGAAGAGGCATTCAAAGCAGCATTGTGTTTTACATACTTGCATTTCTGCTCTGTGGAAGCAGTAGTCACTCAGATAAAATCTGAGCTGTACAATGGTGGATAGTCAGATGGAATTCCTGGGCCTGTTGATACAGTAGGAGTTCCACTACTGCCCTTGATAAAGCCTACATTTAATACTTGCAGTCCAAATTTAAAGGGCAAGGGGAACAGGGGAGCTGTGGGGGATGACTATCTTTCAGAGTCACGTTTTTGATTGGCAAAGGGATTTTGAAGTAAGAAATTCAGAAGAAGTGCTTAAGACCACAAAAATAACAGTAGCTGATTTTGCTATTTTATTGCCATTAAATGACAACATTGATTAGAGCTGGTTTTACTGTGTAGCAAAACTTGCACAGGGAATGACAAACTGCATAGCAGGTGCTTTCTTCTGCATTTCATTGTTGCTATATTCTGCTTCTCCCATTTGAACAGAGAAGTTAATTTCAAAATGCATTCATATTCTTCTTAGAAATTGGGCCATAGAAAAAAGCTGATTGTATGGGTTTTGTCTTTCTTTGTTGTCTGTAAATATTCTGTGTATTATCAGGTACTGCTTAAGCCACATTCACAAATCACAAGGTGATTTCTTTTCCTATATAAAGGTTTTGAAAACTCAGAAAGCAGTCTGATAATCCTATCATGCTTTCTGGTTCTTGTGCTATCACTAGTAATAGTGGCAGTGATTTTGTAAGGGGGACTTCAGTGATAGTGTTTGTATCGTACCAGAATAGGCTGCAATTTGTGTTTTGAGCTGTACTGGCTGCAGTGCTAGCAGTTATGAAAACTTTTGGCAGTACAGCTGGAGAATATGACTCAAAAACATCTGGAACCAGATTCTGCCAGTTAAGGTAATGTTTTGATGTCACTCATTTGGCTGCCACCTCACAGAAAAAACAATAAGATGCAGAATGACATCACTGTGGGGAAAAATTTAGAATTTTTTCTTCTGGACATTAAAAGCCATGCTAAGATCCCCTTAACACTGCACTGCACAGAGTAGAGTCCAACAGCATTTGCAATCAGAGCAAAAAATGTTGGACTTGATTACAATTGCTGGGCAAAACATAAGGATTAAGTTTAATGTATTCATATGCACAGGTTTTGAGTCTTAATTCTGGAAGAAGGATTACAAATGCAGAATTGACTGAGGAATTTGTATTCCACTCACTGCTCTTTAAAGGCTGGGGACTGAAAGACATCAGTTGGTAGAGACAAGTAGAGAATCAGCCAATGTAATTGTTATAGGTGCTCTGTTGTGTTCTGCAGCTATGACAGTGCTTACCAGCTGGAAACCTGCCCAGGTATTAAATCATTTTAGTTTATATAAAATTCCAGTTTAGACTGATAGTCTTTAACCCTGATGAAACTTTTTGTTTTTTTTCCTTAAGCCTTTGAAAAACACATTTTAAAATATGCTACATCCACTGGGATATAGATAATATTATTCATTCTTATTCCAATGCCTTTTTTTTTTTTCTTGTAGAAATCCTAGGGTAATTCCATGCAGTGAAAGATTTCCATGATTGTTTTATCATTAGAATTGTCTTTAGAACTGAAGTAATTCCTTGCATTTGAAATTGGCATTTGTATTTGGTTTTAAAATCTTAACTTCCAGGCAATACATAATTTTAACAGTGAGATTTTTAAAATGTCAGTGGCAAAGCTATTGATGGAAAAGGACTGGATACTGTCTGCAACCTGAATCAATAGTCCACACTCAGTTATGATGAGGCCTAAGTGCAACCTCCTGCAAGGCCAGAGCAAAATGTGGTGTGGACAGCAGAGAAAACACTGGAAAGGGAAAACATCTTCCTTCAAGCAGAGACTGAGATCTGAGAGGTGGGAGAAGATTTTGTGTGCGTTAGCTTCTCCCTCTGGTCCATGCCAGTGCCTGGGGACAGCAGAGTGGCCGTGGCACTGTGGCTGCTCTGCATTGCTCAGGTGGGGAGAGGTTCAGGGGCTGGGCTGCAGCCGTGGGCAAACAGGAGCAAACAGTGCTGGTTCCTGGACTGCATGCCTCATTTATTTCCCCTCCTGCAGGGCCAGGCATGCTGTGCTTGGCCTGCAGAGCCATGCAGTGCGGTGCAAGGCACGTGAACCTTCATGGTGGGATCGCTACCAAGTGCCTGAACTGCACTAGTTCTGGTGCCATTTGACACAAATGCCTGTATGGATCATGGCTCCAGGACAGAATCACAGTGCTGCAGAGAGCTGCTGAGAGCACTGCTCTCATGGCTTGGCACAAGGTCACTGTTAGAGAAGCAGAGAATTGAAAATACCTCCTTGGCTTTCTGTGACCCTGGCACCATGTGGGTTACGAAGGCAACGCTAAGGACAAGTAGCCAGTTGGTGGTGGTGCTAGCTCTGAATTTGGCTCTGTGTGTTTGAAGCTAAAAGAGGTGTTTTATAGCAAGCCTCTTCCATTCTTAGCACATGACCCCACCAAAGCAACATCCTAGATAATTTGCCATCTAAGTCAGGCACGTTACTGTGCCTCCTATGCCATTTCCTATGTGGTTGATATTAAATCAATGACTCTATTCACAATGATGGGAAAAGAATAGATGACTCCTGAAAATGTCATGTTTTCAAGTGCTGGTTAAGAATTGGGGTGCCCAAGCAATCGTGGGAAGTGTTTTGTAGCAGTAAGATAAATTTCAGGGCTTTGGGGTACAGGTTGTACTAAAAATTGGTATTGCCCACAGTTGTTAAATCCACCTTCTTCATACTAGAGTGTGTGTCAAGGTCCAGACATAGGCTGAGCTTCAGCATTTTCTGAAGGCACTTTAGGTGAAGACCCAGGTTTTTGCTCATACAGTCTCCAAGTTTAGCAGAACCAAGCCCTGAAGTCCCTCTGTGTATTTCCCTGATGTAACTTGTGTTTGATTTGGGTTGTATCTTTTATTTAAATATTACCAGAGGCAAGGAATCAGTGAACAATTTAGTAAGACTGTCCACGTGATTTTTCCTCCTTGCTTTTAGAAACCTTTGCTTCTCTTCTGGGTATGCCTGCTAATGACATCTTCCAGCTGTGGGAACTTTCCTGTTTTTGTGTCATGGATGATCAGACTTTTACTCCAAATCAGGACCCAGCTCACCCCACATCCATCTCTTCAAGAGACTAAAGAGATTGAAGTCCTGGGGTCTGTTGTCAAAGACATCCTATTCAAATTTGTAAGCAGTAGCATGCATGTTTCCTCTGATTAATTTCTGCCTTATCCATTGGTTTGTGCTGTGGATACCAGATGTGAACATGGTTTTTCATCTGTAATAACATGAAACCTAAATACAGATATGACATAGGTTATTTAGCTGATGCCAAAGAACCCATTTAGCCCTCTCAGCTACTGTAACTGAACTCTGGAGACTCACATTCAGCTGTCTTATGTGCCCTTTTGGTATCTCCCATATTGAAACTACTCTTTATTATTATTATTCCTACAGGTGTGATTTTTACCTTTGGTCATACTCAAATGTCTATTGTTTTTCTGAATGCAATTTTGTAAACTGGTTTGCTTGTACTGGTGACACATCTTTTATTTTTAGCCTTTTTCTCTGTCTTGGTGCCATCCACAAACCTTATCAACAATCCTTTTGTTTCTTTACAGTTCTTGATAAAATATCACCTGGTGAAGATGAAGAACTAATTGTGCAGTGTTATGGGACCATATTGCATTTTTCTGATGTTTAAAAATTGTCAGTAAGTAATTACCATCTTGAAAATTCACACAATGCATGGGCCATCCAGGGTGGGAAAGGAAAAATAAACAGTTCTGAAAAAACACAGCTGAGAGGTCTTCCAGCAAGCAAGGGGAAGGGGTGCAAGGACTGAGGACTGAATAAATGGTTGGGGTGGGACACTGAGCTGAAGGTCCCAGGCTGGCACCCAGCAGTGCCTGCTGCTCACAATGCCCCAAGCACCCTTCCAGGAACCCATGGTGGTGTCTCAGGGATGATTAGTTAGACACCCAATTTGTATGTGTCACATTGGCTTTGGATTGTTCCAGTTTCTTAATCACCATGTCTTGCTGCAACAAGTTGAAGGCCTCAAAGAAATCCAAGTGTTTTACATCAGCTTTGTTACATTTATCACTCACCCTTACAATCTCCTTGGTGAAAGATAACAAGTCACTTTGAAAGGGTCTCTTTCCATAAACTCCTGTTGATTGGCATTAATGATATTTTCCTCCCTTGATTCTTTGTTAATCTGGATCCATATGAGTCATTCCATTATACTGCTGGGACTCGTGTCAGGAGACAGGCCTGTGATTACTTAGATCCTTCTCTCTACCTTTCCCAAAAGCTTTTCCAACATTTGCTTTCCTTTGGAGCTTTCCCACTGCCCAAAAACTTACTGGATATCACAGGCATCTGTGTTGCTGTGCTTATGTGTTGATAATTACCCAGACAAAGTCAGCAACATTATATGTGCTACTGAAACAAGGGGGGTTTGAACAATATAGTATAATAACTCTATAATCATAAACAACCTTTGTAAAAGGAAAGAAGAAATATTTTATTTGCATGTTTATCCTGAGTTTCTGTATCACAACCTAGTGTTATGGCTACAAAGGGTAGAAGGTCAATAGCTTCTAACTGAATTGGAAAAATACCACATTAATGCTATTGCCCCAATCCTGATTATAATTCACATCACACAAGAACATAAAAACACTTTTGGAGGGAGAGGCGTTGTTTTATCATCTAAGCATGGGACAGTTTTCAAGATGCATAGAACAGTTTTCAAGATAGCAAGATGAATTAGAAGGAATGCTTTATTATTATCATAATGAAAAACAAGTATTAAGACTATCATCATTTCAAACACATGCACAAAAAATAAGCTCAAGTCCTTTATTCATCTGTATTTATGAGCAGGCATCTGAAGCTGCTGTAGAGGGCCAGGTTCCCCCTGGCTGCCCCTGCAGCCAGCCTGGCTGGTGCTTCCCAGTGGGAAAGATGTACTCCCAGCCCAGGCTACGGAGGAACAGGACGTCTTTGTCCCAAAATAGTCAGGGCACCAGCTCTGCTTCCTCCTGGCCAAGAGTGCCTGTCACAGCTTAGCCTTTTTTCACTGATGACAATAAACATTCTGGGATTAGGTCTGTGGTCTGTATGAATCACAGAGCTTTGTAGGACTTGCTTCAAGTGCCTGGCACTATATAACCGTAATAAATGAATAGTCCCTGTTGGCAGTGGAGTCCATGCCTGCTGCAGGTATTCTGAGCAGAGAAAATCAAGCCTGTGGTGCACAGCTGAAGAGTTTTCTCCATGTGTCATGGAGTTTCCCTTTGAATAACATGCTTCAATTTTCTTTTCACATTACACACCATCACATGATTTATAGGCAAGCATCTACCTACAACTACATAGCATTAATCACCTTTTACTGCTTTTATTCTCTTTTGCCCTTCTCTCTCTTAGCCCAGCACTTCTATGACTTGTTGGACCAAAATCTCCTTTCACCATTCATAAAAATACCACCAGAGCAGCCACAGCTGTGAGCTGCTCTGAGCAGGGCAGGAGGGGAGCCCTGGGAACCCTCATGCCTGGGAAATGCTGCTTTCTGGGGGCTCTGCACCCCTCCCTTGCCCTCAGTGAGTGCCCACTTTGCCACCTACCTTCTCCTTGGCCCCTTAGCTTGTCTGTCAGCAGAGTGATAATTCTTGCTGGCTGGATTTACCCTTGCAAATATAGGATCCCGGTGAGCTAATAAATACTTCCTGTCATTGCCTGGGGTTGCCAACAGTAACATTCCCTTCCCCATTTATAGGAGATGCTGAATATGGCATTGGTACTATTAACACCTTTAACATTTCTCCCATTAACTTTTTCTGCCTGTAAAAGGATTTTCATATATTCTGTTGGTTCTGATTTTACTTTCTTTGGTGGCTACTGAAGCCTGGATGACCTGAGCTTCGAGGAATCAGACCTTTAAATTAGTTTTAAAACTTTTACAATAATTGTAGATTTTTCAGTCTAACTTTGCAAAGCAAGATAATATTGGAGAGAAATGTGGGTGTATGACTGAATGCTTTAGGAACCTTTTATATTTACCCTTTTTTTTCAGCAGCAATATGGAATCAAATACCCATGAAAAGGAGACATCAATAATTATTAATATAAGATCTTTCTGTTGAGAAAAGGGGAATAAAAGAGGGAAGATTGAAAAAAAGGGAAGATAATAGAATGGAGAGGAATTTGCAGGTTTTTAAAGGTTCAGTAAATGCTTGCTCCTGTTTTCCAAAGAGCTTTTCCTGAAAGCACTTCTGTGTGTCTACATTAGCAGATGAGGTGTTTTTAACCCCAGTAAGCAGGGACGTGGGAGCAGTGCTGGTTCCTGCTGCCTTGTCCCAGGAGGGGAAGTGGAGGATGGCATTGGAGGAGCTGGGTGGGCTGTGGGAGGCTTCCCAGTGGGAGAGCAGGAAGGGAACACACATGTGGACATGAATGAAGAACTGACAGACTGGGAAGGCGCATGGATCTGAGGGATGGGGAGAGAGCTAGCAGCTGGAAAAACATGCAGACACTAGCCCTGGGAGTAAATCTCTTCTCACAAAGAGGAGGGAACTCAGAGCTGCATTAGGTCCCATGCTGGGTGTGATCCTGGATGGTTTGAGTTCTTGTTTCCTCATCCTACTGGGCTTCAGTGAGTATTGCAGTTGGTTATTATGGGGCTGAGCTTCTAGGACATCCTTTAAGAGGAAGAAAACCATTTTGCCTTCTATGTGAGGGAGATGACCTGTGAGGGCACTTGTCTCCAGGTGCTGCTGAAGGTCAGACACATCCATCACCTTTAGTCACCTGAGACCGAGCCTGGGCTCACCTGGGGCCAAAGTCTGACTGCAGTGACTTGAGCAAGGATGTTTGGAGGACATTGGAGAGCTCCTTTAGTGGGGCTGTCCATTAGAGAAAAACCTGCTGTTTCCACTGGGCTGCATTTGCCATTCAGTGCCACGTCTTGCAGGCCTCTCCATGGCACTGTGCCACCGATTTCAGGACCTCTGGAGAGACCCAGCGCAGGCTGGGAGAGGACTCAGGAAATGCACTCTGTCCTCAGGAGACAGCAGTGTGGGGCAGGCACAGCCAATGCTCCTTGGCAGTGCTGACAAATGCTGTGTAAGCATCCACACACACACACACACACACACACACACACACACACATTTATATTCCTCTATGTCTGCATGCATATAGCAGGAAATCTTTTGCTCCCCTTGTAAAAGACCCTCCTGGTATCTCTAAGCATGACACACACTCCCCTTGGGAGTCCATGGAGGCTGTAATGTCTCTCAGGGTAGGATTTATCTCCTTCTCCAACACCTAGGGAAAACACTAATACTATTTTCTAAAGTGCTGCATTGTTTTTGGGTGCATCTATATTGCTTTTAATATTTTATGTATGTGAATATGATGTACTGCAATGAAAATGCCTTTCTATCTTTTTCTAGTAAGTGCGTCTTTCAGAGCTAGAAATGATGTCAAATGATGGAGAGGAGCTCTGGGTCTGGAAGGCACAAGGAAATGCATAAAAGATGAAGGCCTATTTATGTTTCTCACACGTACAAAAAACCCTCCAACCAAAAAAACAACCCACCTACATTAAAGGAACACTATTCAAGCTACAAAGAGAACCAGCCAGCATGTGGTCTCTCAGTACTTGCACATTAGGATCCAGGCTTTAATTACAGGAGTTCATGCTGCCTTCCCAGAGGCCCCTGCACACTCTCCCTGCACTGGGAGCAGAGCTGTGTGTGGGAGAGGAATTCCCTTTGCTGGGTTAGCTGGGTTACAGCAGGTACCTCTACCAGGAGCAATGGAAATGCAATATTAGCACAGCAGAATGGGCTGATTTCCTCTCTGCTCAGCAGTTACACTGCTTTAGGGCTCACACAGAGCTGCTTCAGGTATCTCTCAGAGCAGGATTGTGGCTCTGGTGTTGTTCTGCTGGTAGGAACCATCCATGTTGTGCATGGAGATGAGCCTGGGTGGGAAGCCTTGAGGAAACAGTGAAAGGGGAAACCTGCAGAGGCAGCTTTGCTCGTGCCCCTGGAGTGCCTGTGTGACCTCAGCTCTCTGAAGGTCACTTGCACACATGCTCACATCTGTGGGGCTGCTCCTGGGTTCCAGCAGAGCACACGGCAGTCCCCAGCAGGCCCACCTGGGGGTGACAGGGCCAGCAGCACAGCCAGAGTACAGAGGCCACAGGGAGAAGTGTAATGGGATCTAGCAGTGTGTTTGTCCCAGTGAAAGGCTGCCAGCCACAAAGCATCAGCCAATGTGAGACATGGGGCCAGAAGGCTCCAGCTGATGAAGGAGGAGAAACACAGGTGGGAACATGTGATTCTCCCCAGACATTTATGAAGACACATCCTAATGGGGAGAAGGGACTCCTCTTTCCTGCTGTCCCATCTCCTCTGAGGTGCACTCCTTCCTTTCCCCTAGCTCTGTATCCTCATCAGCCATCCCACCCTATCTCAGACTTCCCCCTCTGTTCCCAGGATGCCCACATCTTTTCTCTTTACCTCGTCATCCCAAAAGGGGAGGGACAAATTCTGTCATCTCCCAGCCTCTCCCTTTCCAGACTACCTTGCCTGAGATCTGGTGTGGCAGCCAGCTGGCATCTGTCGGGCCAGCCCTGGTGGTTAGAGCCTGACAAAATGTGTCTGAAGCAGGTTTTAGAGAAAGCACCTGTGCCATGGTGACAGCAGCAGAGACACCCTGTGCCTGAGCAGCCCGGCAGGGGCAGGGCCTCTGTGTTCCTGCAGCCCTGGCTCCTGGTGCCCATGTGATAGTAGCCACTGGAGCACGGCTTGAGGATCATTCTGCCTTATTAATCAGGAAAAATAATTGGCTTGCTTCTCATGAATATCCCTCAGCTCCACCAGCTCTGGGCTTCATGGTGAGCCAGTTCTGGGAACCAATTCTGCAGTTAGGAGCAGACATTCCTGCTGAAGTCAGTGGCTTCTGCTTTCCATCAGGCAAGGTGCTGTCTCCAAAATTCCTTGCAGTTGCCCTTTGTCCTGAGGAAGCTCAGTCCATGCATGGTTTTGTGGGCCTGTAAGCATTTCATAACTTAATAATAGGTCATATAAATTCGTTTTTTTGCTCTGCCTTTACTCTTTAGAAAGATGGAAGTTGTTTTTTAAAAATAAAGCATTGCATATGCTGTATGTGGGAAGTGGTGATTTCTAGCTATGGACTGAGGGGGCAAAATTGTATAATTCATAACTGTATAAAAAATAATGAGTCTGATGCCTGTGTTACTGTGATTTTATACAAGTCTAAAAGTGGAGTCCTGAAGCCAAGACTCAGCCCTAATATGTTATCTCTCCATTGCAGAGCTACAAAACAGTAGAAAACAGATCCTTAGTCAAACAAGAAAAGTTTCTTTAAACTTTATTTTTCAGTTCAGCCTATGAGCCAGACAGTAAATCCATTGCATGATTCAAACCTCTGACTTTTGCACCAGAAGATAGGCTGGGGTAGGTGTGGAGTCCTGGACAGAAATCAAGGACTGGCAAGATGTCAGGAAAATACCTGCTCATCTGGGCTGCCTCAGGGCAGCTACCCTCACTTGTCCCAGCTGATGAGCTGGCCCTGGAGTCACAAGGCAGCACCAAACCTGCAGCATGCTGTTCTGTGCCTCTCATTTGTTTGACAGACACGAGTGCAAGGCAGGATGAAGTCTGAACTTTCTCAGCACTGTGAGCTCAGAGAAGCAGAGTTTGCTGCTGACTTGCCAAGTCTCAGCCTTCCTCAAACATACCCACATTACCATAGCTCTGCTGCCTTGAGGGCTGAGGTGTTTGGGCTGGGTTCACAGCACATGCATTCAAACACAGAATAAGGGCAGGGTGAAAATCCAAACCAAACAACAGCCACACAAAATGCTGAGTGAGGTACAGCTGTCCAGTTGATAGCTGTGTCCAGCAAGTGTAGACTCCAGCAGAGTCAGAATAGGGGGAAAGCTGAGGCCCTCTGCCCTGTGCTGCTGGGGTGCTGTCCCAGGAGATGGCAGAACATGGCAGACTGGACCTGTGTGCAAGGAGCCCCAGGCAGGCTGCTCCTCATACACAGGCACAGTCCCTCTCCTTCACAGCCTCTCACACCGAGACAGACACACATGTGATTTGTCCCCATGGGTTTATCCATCCTGACACCCTTGGGCTGTTCTGTCCCCACCCCACTGCTGGGAATATTGTCCCACTTCCAGTGCAGCTGCCCCTGGGTCCTTGCACCCCTCACTGCTCAAAGGCCTGGTCCTCCTTTTGTGCCAGAGGGACAGGCAGTATCTCCACTGCTGGCTGCAAAGTCTATGCTGATGCTTCCATGCTTAAATAAGAGAAAGCTCAGGCTCCTTCACTGTAGGAAGAAGGCTCCCTGGACAAGGGAAGAAGATATCCCTATTCCTGTTCTCCTACCAGTGACTCCTTTGATTACAAGTACTAGCAGACCTTTCAGTACGGCACACAACAGGGAAAACCATAGGTCTGGATGCCAACCAGAAATTTTTTAGTCTCACAAATTTCACACTTTTCATCTCCCTGACCATCAATCCAGTTGCAGGAGCAACGTTGCAGCAGGACTCCTTCATCTCCATGTGTGAGAGGGATGGGATGATCCTTCAGTGGGTTTGCCTTTCCTGGGAAGGAGGATCTCTGGGGCCATGGCTCCCATCCCAGAGCAGCTCCCTGTCCCTGGGGCACAAAGGAAGATCTCTGGGGCCATGGCTCGATCCCAGAGCAGCTCCCCATCCTGGGGCACAAAGGAAGATCTCTGGGGCCATGGCTCCCATCCCAGAGCAGCTCCCCATCCCGGGCTGGCCGCTGCGTGCTTTCCCAGTGAGGTTACACAATGGCTCTGGGGAACGGCGTGTTGGGACAAGGCTTGTGAGTCACCAAAGGTACCAGAGTGTTACATAACCCCAGCGTGCATTCTTGGAGTACACTTCATCTGAAGGGGTTGTCAGGAGCCCTGACTAAAGTGACAGCCTGGGAGGAGCAGGGAGGGCAGAAGAAAGCTAATACTTCTGTTCCTTTTCCTCCACTCTTTATATTTGATCCTGCTGGCAAGACCTTCTCCAGATCCAGGAGCCTTGGTCAGTCAGAGGACCAGGGCAGTCCTGGTGTGTGCCACAGTGTGTGACAGCATCTTCCCCAGGATGGGCTTCACTGTGGTGATTTGGACAACCAAAACACCAATGAACATCAGATCTACATAAACAGAATTAGTTTACCTCTAACCCTCTGCCTTCTGATTCTGACTTTGCCATTTTCTCTATCAGCTCAGCCTGCACAACCCCATTTTCCCCTCTCTGCTCTTCTCTGAGCTGGTATCATGAGCCTTTCCTTGGATTTCTGCCATCCCATCTGTACAAGCTCGGGGTCTGCTGGAGTACAGCAATACTGACAGGGCTGACAAGACCTGTCTGAACCCCCCTGTACAGGACCCACGTTGGGATCCCAGCAGGGTCTGCTGGGCAGAAGGACTTTGCTTGGCTCACAATCCATCCCCCTCACTGGCAAAGAGGGGCACAGCCCAGCATCCAGCCTGGGAGTGTGGCACACTCAGAGGTGTAGTTTGGGAGAGTGTAGGAGGGGATCAGAAGAGTTTCCAAGTGCTGGGGTAAATTTCTGATTGCTTTAACTGTGAACTGAGTACATCTTCCAGTTCCCACATCAAGTGTCATGGTGCAGCCAATATTTCATGTTTCAGGTTCAACTGAAGTTTCATCAGACAGCTCTTCTGGCTCCAGGACAGACTCTTTAGGCAAATCCAGGACCAGAGGAGTGTGAAGGGTTATGGCATTGGCTTCTTGCGTAGGGGAGAAAGTGGCAAATGAAGGAATCTCTCGTTATGATTTGAATAATTTCTGCATAAACAAACCTTTAAGAAAGTCTTGGCTCCCCCCCAGCATGGAAGGGGAACACTGCCTGCAGCCTCTACATGATGGGCTCCCCTGATGGCTGAGGTTTTCTGCAGAGCAGCAGAGCAGGGCTGCTGTGGAGGCACCAGCAGGGCCAGGGGCTGACTCACCAGCAGCCAGGAATGATGACACATGGGCAGGGAAAAAACGGGCCCAGCTTGGAACTGGACTTTCCCCAGCAGTGTCCCCCGTGCAGGGGCTGGCCCCTGGCACAGCTCCCTCTTACCTTGCTGGGGTTTGCTCTCCATGGAAAAGTGTTTCAGGGCTGAGTTTGGAGGCTGCATGTACCATGTAATGAATGGAACATGTTCCCAGCAGATTCCTCGTCCAGACATGTCCTAGCTCATTCTGGGGCACCCTGTGCAGCACCTCTCCCCCACAAAGCTCAAAGGCAGTGAGGAGGCTGAGAGCTGCCTCTCTCAGGTGAAAAGCCCCTCTGCATCCAGTCATAAGGACCCAGAGGTCTCCCACACACTTGAATGCCATGAACTCCAGTTCCATGCCTGCATATCTCCATATTTCCCAAACACAGGCCAGCCCTGCAGGCATTACACATCCTGGTGAGCCTGGAGGGGTCGGAGGGGTCGTGTGAAAGAGCCATCAGCTTCCACAGCTGGAGGGAAATGATGCACTTGGCAGTGCACCCCCTGGCTGCAGAATGAAATGTGAGTGTGCACACCAGCCCTGAGCACCCCTGCTTCCCCAGCCAGCCTGGGCTTGGGAAGGAGCAGGGCTGAGCACTGGCAACCTCCTCACCCTGATGGGGCTGCCTGGATGGAGCCTGAGGCTGCCTGGGGCTCAGATGGCAAAGTGCCACCACACCACATGGGGCTGGTTCCTGTGGCTCTTGCCCAACACCACTGCTGGCCCAAGCAAACCCATCAGGGGAGTTGGTCATTTGGGATTTTGCAGATTTTGCCAGCCCAAGGCGTGTCCCCAAACAGGACAGCCAGGTGCTGTTGTGCAGAGCAGGGAGGGATGGCTGCAGAGCCAGGGCTCCCCTTCCCTGTGCTGCAGCTAATCTTAACTGGGTACACGAGTGTCAACAGGTGCCATGGAGAGCAGAGGGATGAGGGGATATTGGTGCAGCTGGAGGAAGTATTTATAGCTGCTTTTTAAAAAACCCTGTATAGATCACATCTCTGTTAACGTATGTAACACAATCGGGAACCTGAGCTTTTCATGATCCCATGGCTGCAGGATTTCCTGTGGAATCCTCTATGGGCCACAAAAACAAGCTAAAAATAAATGCATTAAAAAGAGACTCATACTGAAACATGTGCGTGCCCGTGCCTCCTCTCTGGCCAATGAGTTGGATAGTGGCAAGCAGAGCAGGGAAGGGGACAGTCCCTGGAAAACCCCATGTAGTAACTCCTCTGGTGAGACACAGACCCCAAAGGGCTCCAGGCATGCAAAGGTGAGAGCACACACTGTTGGCAGGGGTTTCAGGAGTCCCAAACACAAGCAAGAATTATAGAAATGTTATCTATCAGAAGAGAGCAGAAACAGGTCAGGATTCCCCAGCTGGGAAGCAAACCTGGAGAGTCTGTCAGTCTGTCTGTCTGTCTGTCTGTCTCCTGTGCAGGCTGGTCCCCAGCTCCTTCCAGCAGCCACACAGCAGAGCCAATAGTTACACAGCCCCAGGCTCTGGAGGAGCAGACCTGCACATTGGCACTCCCATGTACTTTAGGAAAAGGTGCAGGAGTTATATTTTCTTATGCACTGAGAGATGGAAAAGGCCACCGGTTCATCCTTCACAGCTACTCAGCTCCTGTCAGGCTGGCCAGCAGAAGGCAAGAAGTGGGTTTTGGCACTGTTGTGATGCTCCTGGGCCAAACCCCACAGGTAATCCCATCACTGCTCTGCAGGATCTCTCTCCCAAGCCCCCACTGGCACCACACCTTGTCACTGCCACATCCCCAGAGCCAGGCTCCGGGCACCAGCTCCATGAAATCGTGGCTGAGGCAGGATGCAGCTGAGCTCAGGAGGGAGCAGACAGGGCCTGGAGATGGTGACAGCATCACCTGCAGCTCAGATTCTCCCCCTCCCTTGGGCTCCCCAGGGTACCAGGACACCTCCTCCCCTCCCCCGGTGCAAACCATGGCCTTGCTGCTGCTGCTGCCGCCTGAATCCTGCATTCCTGACACCTGCATCACTGTGTACCATCAGCCATTAGCGGGATACATCGGTAACAGCTTATCGAGCTACAAAAGGTGTTTGCAAGGGGGGCAGTGAGATTCCCTGCAGCAGAGCGAGATTCCTTGAGCTGAGCCCAAGGTTCATGCCCTCTCATTGCCCCAGGCTGTCCTTGCAGCAATGCCCTGCAGGCAGCAGTGGTGGAGGGCAGCTTTTCCTGCAGATCTATTGAGCCCTGCGGTGCTGCACAGCAGCTGCAACCCTGCACACTCCCGGGGCACTTCTGTCAGGAACATGAGCTCCTGGCTGTGTCCAGCCTCTGCTTTTTGTGGGATCCCTCCACACAGGGCTGCTCCATTCCCTGCCCCTCTCGGAGCTGCCTCCTGCAGCCCACACAGAGGCAAAAGCATCTCCTACAGCAAGGGGAGATATTCTGGAACCTCCCTGGCCCCTCTCTCCTGCTAGGGGGGCAGGTAATGGGATTAGTGAGAAGGCACCTCAGCTGAGCTGCTTTGGCATATGTTCCCTTCCCCCAGCACTCTGCTATTAGCTGCCAGGGATGAAAAGCTGCAGTGTGCAGAAAGACAGCTGGAGGTGTCAAAGATGTCACCTGCAAGCTGCTCCTTGTGGGGATGGGGACAGGATGGGGATGGAGATGGGTGAGAGCAACCAGCTGGAGGGACCAGAGCAGCCCCATACCCCAGGGGAATGTGGTCAGGGTTGGGGCTGCTCAGCCTGCTCCCACCCTGCCCCACTCTGCATCCCCAGCTCCTGCCTCGCTCCTGCCTGCATCCCAACCTCCTGCCCCACTCCTGCATCCTCATCTGCAGCCCCACTCCTCCTGCATCCCCACTCCCAGCCCCACTCTGCATCCCCTCCTGCAGCCCCACTCCTCCTGCATCCCCACCTCTGGTCCCACTTCTGTCTGCATCCCCACCTCCTGCCCCACTCTGCATCCCCACCTGCAGCCCCACTCCTCCTGCATCCCCACGGCTGCAGGGGAGCCTCTGTCACTGTGGGGGTGCCTCTGTGGGCAGGAGCAGTGGGAGGGAAAGGGGCTGCTGCAGCACAAGTGCTCTGGGCTCTAAATGGGTTTCCTGCCATCACCAGTAAAACTCCCTTCCCAATGGGGTGTCTTGTGCAGAACGAGCTAATGATGTAAGAGCTGACCTTTTTTGGGGTGATTTTAAAGCAGCACCCAGGGAAAGGAGGCAGCCCATTGAGAGAGAAATAGTTTTAACCACTCTGTGCTGGGGTGGAAAGAAGCACAGGGATAAAGGCTGTTGGTATCTACCTCTGTTCACAGTGTTTGGAAGTCAGACCCTGTGTGCTTGGTTATTTCTGGATATACAAACCAGAGAAGAGCAGGAGAAGGCCCTTCATGTCCAGGCCAGCATCATCTCTCATCTTACATGCTTTAGCCTCCCTGGCTCTGATACATCCCCTGCCACAGCATGTGCAGCCCTTCAAAGCCCTTCTGCAAAGCTGCTTTTTCTGCTTCTTGCTTTGACAGGTTTCCTTTGTATCGCTCCCCTGGCTCTTCTTTCCTCCTTGCATTCAGGAAAAGGTGATCTGCCTTTTACAGGAAGGCCCTTTATAACATTTTCACAACAAACCAGAACTGCCAGCCAGGGGCTGAGCGCTCCTTTGTGTCCCAGCAAACAATCTTCTTCCTGCAGAGGTATTTCTTACTCACAAAAAGGTTCTTCCAAATACCTCATCTTCTTTTCAGGCCTTCTTAAACAGCCCCCCATTAAACATTAAGCAAATTTAGATACTTGCAAAGTCCCACTTGCTGCTGCAGCTGTGACCCTCCAGTGGGTCTGAACCGACCCTCAGCCCCACACACGGCTGCCCCACACAGGCATGGCCTTTTTTGGGTTTTTTGCCTTTGTGAGTCTTGAGAAGCCTCAGGAGCTTCTTGAACCCACTTTGAAACCAAATCAGCCCAGCCTCTGCCATCAGCCTTGTTGAATGTCCTGCTTTCTCAGCCACAAAATTGAGGTGAATCAGCCCCAAAACACCCTCCCACCCTGGGCTGATATGCCCAGAATAGCACAGCACTATAATATATAATACACTCAAAAAAGCACAGTGCTATTAATACACAAGGGAAGGGGAAAGGATTGTTTTTTCAGAGAAGGATTTGGGGTTATTTGAATAAGAAAGGCTTACTTGGAGTGAGTGTGTGGCAGACACATCAGTCAGAGCTGTCCCTGTCCCAGCTGGATGGACTGGACAGAATCCAGTCCTCACAAGACTGCAAGGCTGGGGCTGGTTTTCTGTAGAATTAGCCATGAAGGCCCACAGCTTCTCTCTGTTCCCCAATAAAATCAAATTCCTATGAAGCTGGAAACCTTGATTAGCAGCCTGCTAGGAGAAACAAATCCCTGGGGTCTTACTGTGTGTCCAGAAGACACTGCTCCAGGGTAAATCTGTGCTTCATTTTGCACTGCAAAAGGGAGAAAGAACTGAGCTGAGCTGTCTTCAAGGAAGCTGCAGATTCACAGGAAAAACTGGGGAAAAAAAGGTAGTTTCTTTGGAAGTAATTTTCTCTTAAGAAGTTCTGTCTGCATTTTTTATTAATGATACAACACCCTGGATGTGTCAAAAAAATACGAGAATGCATTTCCTGGTGGGGAGCTCCAACCTTGCAGAGTCAGGCAGTGCAGCTGGGCTGTCATTTGCTTCTTGGAATTTCATTTCCTAATCAACACATCCATGAAATGACTGCATTTTCAAAGCCTAGTTTCCAGAGCTGCTGTGATCAAAGCCTGGGGAGGTGGGGGGAAGCAGGGAGGGGGAACCTGCCATCCCCATCAGCACCCCAGCACAGAGGATTTACCTGCCTGAGAGAGCCTAAACAAAGGATGGTTTGAGGCCCTGACCAGGCTTTAATGTTTCAGAGCCAAGCAAGAAAATTGGGATGCAGAGACACAACTTTCATCATATTCCTGCTTTGGTGAAAAAAAATAAAATAAAAAAATCTACTTAGGAATGTGGGGACCACCTTGAGATTTGCAGGACCTGTCTGTCCCCTCCTGGGTCAGGGGAGTGATGGAGAGCCCTGGAGCAGGGGCCTGCAGGGACCCTCCGAGCCTCCCTGTGCTGCTCAGGGTGACACCAGCCCATCTTCACCTGTCCCTGCAGCAGATCCATCACCCAGGCCCAGGATCATCCCTCACCTCCCTTTTTGCCTTTGGTGTCCAGCTGGTCCATGGAGAGACTTGTGCCCACCCAGCCTTTCTGTGAGCATCTGACATTGCAATTGTCAAGCCAGAGGAGCTCACACACATTAAAACTGCCCCAGTCTGACCCAGGCAATCAGGTTTTTGCTTCTCTGACACCTGCAAGGCCGTAAATTCACTTGGCTGGCAGTCACCTTAAAGCCCTCCCACAAGGAGCCTATGCTTGTCTTTGAAGAATTTAGGAATACTGGGAAAAAATAATTCTGTAAAAACACCCAGACCCCTCTGGTGTCTTCATTTACCAGGAAAAGTGGGTGTGCACTCACTGATGATTTGCAGATGATTTTTGGATAGTGGCTGTGTCTGTCCTTTCACCTGCCTGGCAGAGCTACAGGGATGCAGCCAGATGCCAGCAGCTGATTTTGGGCAGCTCAGCCTCCACCAACCCATCCCAGCACGCTGCACCAGCTCCCTCACTGCCCAAACAAAGCCAAGGTGCTCAGCACTGCTCCCCAGCACCAGCCTGAGGCAGGATCTTGTGGGGAACTCTCTCTTCCTGCACTGCTGATACTCTTGGCTGTTGTGCTTTTCATTTCAGTTTTGCTGTGAGCAATATGATCACAGAAAAATAACATCAGAGCAAAATGAAGAAAAAGAAATGGATTCTCAGATTCCTCCACTGGACTGCTGAGCAGGAGCTGGATGGTGCTTGCCATCAGTTTTATTTTCTCTGTGGCTCCCTGCAGCTCTGGGTATGTCCATGCTAACACAGCTCTTCAGAGGTGTTTAATTACAGCGATGCAGATGGAGGGGAGGCCGTGGAGCTGCACGGGGAGTCACTGCTGTGTGAGAGAGGGCACCATCTTCTTCCCAGCACAATCCCCTGCTGGAGGAGGAAATCTGAACAGCCAAGACCATCAGCAGGGCAGGGCAGGGCAGGCATCCATGCAGGCAAAGCAGCCACTGGCTGTGAGTGCAGGATCTCCTCACATGACATTGGGTGAGTGCAGCTGGTGAAATGGCTCATTGCAAGATGTGTTACTGGGAATGAGTCAGGTAGCACACAGATGTGGAGGTGAGGAGGTTTGTTCCTGCAGGTAAAAGTGCTGCTGAGGGGCAGCAGGCCGTGTATGACCTGAATATTTCCCCCAGTGATGCCAAAGGCATCACTTTGCCCTCAAAGCACGTGCACTGAGGTTACATGGACCAGGGTTTTAAGAACATCCTGATGACACAGGTTGGAGAATGCAAAAAAACAATCACTCCCTGAGTGTGACATGGATGTACCCATGGACTGTGTGTGATGGAGAGACAGCTGCAGTTCTCCCTCTCTCTCTCTCCCTGTCTCAAGTGTTTTCTTGACAGTGCTTTCAATAAAGCATTATTTTCACTACCCTCATGCCCTTCCCCATCGCACAGCTCCCCACTGTTCCCTTCCAGAGAGAGAGAGACATCTCCCTCTGCAATGACAGAGCCACCCTAGGGCAGAGGTGACAAGGCAGCCACTGAGCCACGTCCCTGTGCCAAGGCTGTGCCAAGGCTGTGCCAAGGCTGTGCCAAGGCTGTGCACACCTCTTGGGCCCTGCAGCAGCTGTGACCCAGCAGGGGCAGCTGTGAGGTGGGAACCCCCTTCCCATCCAACACGAGAGTTTTGCAGTTATTGACCAAAAACGAACATCAGACAACGTGACCTCAGAGGGAGAAGTGCAGCCCTGGCAGATCTGTAACCAGACAATATTCAGGAGGGTGAAAATTGGAAGGAGGAAGATTTTTGGGGTGGTTTTCTTTTCTTTTTTCCTCGTGCTTTTCTTTTTTAAATTACTTTCCCCCCCTTGTTTTTATTTTTGAGGTTTGTTTTTTTGTTTTGTTTTTCCTTTGGTTTATATTTTTATTCTCTTTTCTCCCTCCCGTTCCCCCGGGTCCGTCCCCGCCTCGGGGCCGCGCTGGGCTGGGGCGGCGCCGCCGGCGCGCGGGCGCCCCCTGGCGGCCACTGCGCTTCGGGCGGGGCGGGGCCGAGGGGGTCCCTGGTGTGTGGGAGCCTGACCGGCACCCCGCAATCCCGGGATCCTGGGATCCCGCAATCCCGGGATCCTGCACTACCGGCACCCCGCACTCCCGGGATCCAGCCCTACCGGCACCCCGCAGTCCCGGGATCCTGCACTACCGGGATCCTGCACTACCGGCACCCCGCACTCCCGGCATCCCGCATTCCCGGCATCCCGCATTCCCGGCATCCCGCATTCCCGGCCCCCGGCACCCCTCACTCCCGGGATCCCGCACTACAGGGACCCCGCTCTCCCGGGATCCCGCACTCCTGGCACACCACTCTTCCGGCACCCCACAGTCCGGCATCCTACATCCCTGGCACCCAGCACTCCCAGCACTCCTCTCTCCCGGCACCCCGCATTACCGGCACCCGGCAAACCCGGCACCTCGCACTCCCGGCACCCGGCATCCCCGGCACCCCTCACTCCGGGACCCCGTAATCCCGGGATCCCGCACTACCGGCCCCCGCATTCCCGGTACCCCGCATTGCCTCGGCCCTCCCCGCAGGCATTCCAGTGCCTGGCCCCAGCTCCCCCCGATCCCGCATTCCCCGCCACGATCTCAGCCACGATCCACCATCCCTGCGCCCCACGCAGCCCTGCCCCGCCGGGAGTGGCGGATGCTCGGGGTCGCAGGTGGCACCCAGGCCTCGTGGCGGGACAAAATGTGCCCCTGTGCCCTCCCCGTCCTGCCCGCCTGGGCTGTGTCCCAGCACGGCGCTGAGGGGCCGTGCATGTGTCACGGTGATGGGAGGAGCAAGGTCAGACCCTTGCTGGGTTCCCCGGCTGGGATCCCTCCTGCAGCCTGGGGGACGTTCCTGGGGATGTTCCTGAGGAAAGGGTCTTTGCCAGTGTCACGAAACAGAATTTCAGGAAGAAAAGTAGGCCACAGAAAATTGCCAGCACTGGTAGCTTCTGTGACACCTGGGTGCCTTCTCAGGGCATGGCCCAGGATGTCAGCTCTCTGACAGCTACAGGCATCTCCCTTATAAACAGGCATCTCCCTCATAAACTCCAAATCCATCATTACTGACCAGCCCGGACCAAGGCACAGGCTGTGTGACACACAGCAGAGCAAGGCCCATGGAGCAGGAAAGGCAGGAGACCTTCCTTCCCCTTGCTCCTTGAGGGTTATCAGGTCAGGCCCTGAGCAGCACGTGGCCTCTTTGCCCAGAGCTGACAATGGGTTCATGGGAAAGGGGAAAGGCAGGAAGGAGCCTGTCATCCCCCAGCACCCTCTGGCCTTCCGTGTGCAGGGCAGGGCAGGTTGGGTCATGAGTGCTCCTTCCCCATCCTGCACACATCTGCAGGTTTTCCTGCAGAACAGGTTTTCTGGTATTAGCGATACCACTGCTTCTTTCTGTTTCCCAGTCCCACCCCACAGTGCTGAGGTGAAAAAAAAAGGAACAAAGGCAGAGACAGTATCATAAAAGAGTGTAAAAATAAAAAGAAGAAACTGCAGCAGTCAGTGCCTCGCGTTAGTGAAGCTCCGCAGCTCCTCAGCGCACATCCCTGAACGCCCCCAGAAAGGCTCTCACAACAGACAGGTACCTGCTCTCCCACTTTTCCTCCCACCAGGAACACTCAGTTCCCCTTCAGTGATTCAGATAAAACCACCCCCTTGCCCAGGAAAAGCCTTTTGGTGTTATAAACAGGAAGGCCTCACCGCTCACCTCTCAATCCTCACCACCCACACACCACAGCCACCTTCCCTTCCTGGCTTCCCTCTCGGTGACCCGGAGCAGGATGCAGCCAGCCATGCCTGTGCTGCTCAGCCTGGCTGCCCTGAGTCTCTCCCCAGCCCACACACTCCTGGCCTCTCCCAGGGACAGGTCTGGAGCAGATGTTTCACCCAGGCACACAAACCTGGCCATGCAGAGCTGAGAGCACCCCCAGGTCCCCACAGGTGAGGAGGGTCACAGAGGCTGGTTGCCCACTGCACAGCTCTGGGGACTCCAGGAGCACCTCTTGCTTCCTACAGCACTTTTCCCCCAAGTCAAATGCATTGTTCCCATCTTCTGGTATCAGGATTGACCAGGAGCTGGTTAGCAGGACTCATCACCCCTCCATCTCCTTGATTTTTAGTCAGCATGAGGAGGGCACAGCTGATTATTTCTCTCTATATGTTACTGCTTTTTATGGTGGAGTTTTTTCATCCCTGGACTCCCCTTCAGCAAGCTGTGCTACTTGATAAAAGTTTGGCTCCTTCATTGACTGCAAGGTGAAGGTGCTGTTCTTCTGTGACCTCTATTGAGTAGGCTCCAGCCTGCTTTCCTCACAGAGAGGTTTCCCCCTCCCTGTTTCTGTACTGCTCCCCTAAGCAGGAGTTTTGCTCTTTGGAGGTGGTGTGCTCCTGACAGCATGCAGCTACCACATCATTCACCTTGTCTAAAATGTTTCTTGTGATTTTGATGAAGTTCACCAACAGCCAAGGTTTTTTTTTTTTTAAAGTTTCTTTAAAATTTCCCCTTCTGCATTCTGAACCATTTATAGGCATCTTTCAGCAGAATAAATCAAAACTACAATCTAGCCAATCCTGTTCATGGAGAAGGCATGGAGAATGCAAACTCCTGTATTAAATGTCAGCTGATAAATAAGAATCTAAAAGATGTTATTTAAAATCTCATTATTTCCACACAGCAGCGTTTTTCTGTCATTGGAGCTGTGCTCCTCTTTGCAATTTTGCCTGAGTGTGTTTGCCCACCATCCAAAACCACCCTGAGTTCCACAGCACATCCAGCTGGAACCACCAGCTCCTCTGGCTTGTGATACAGAATGTGAGCACAGGCTGGAGGAAGAAAGGAGGCAGAAGATGGAAGCTTTTAAATCCAGTTTTCCCAACTCCAGAGACCACCCTTAGTCTTTTCATTTAGCATTTTATTTCTTTATAGTATTTTACTTCTTTATTTAGTCTCTTTTTACTTCTATATTTAGTATTTTCCTATGTGAACTACTCTGTTCACAATTTGTATACCTGTGACTTTGTCTGTAAGAGTGATAATTGATTAATAAATAATTTATTAACAACTCCCTGACAAGACAGGGATAGGATTCTCCTGGGGAAGTTTACTTTCCTCATGTTTCTTTTCAAGATGTCAGATGTCTACCTTAATTGCACAGAATCAAAGCCAAACTCCATTGACGTCAATGCAGTTACTTGGTTTTATTAATATCAGATAAATATAAAAAACAGTATCAAGCACAAATTCACAGAGAATAATAAAACACCCACACAAACCTCCAGTTGAGTTGTTCCTGGTGCTGATACTTCCCTCATTTGAAATGTGGGGCTGTAGTGCCTGTGACTCTGTGCTCAGAGCACTCCTTTGAATCATCTCTTTTCCCCTTGAGAAAATAATGTGCAGAAAATGCCTCTAACACCACAGTAATGGGGTGAGAGCAGCACCAGAAAATCCCCTCCAGACTCAGAAAATATCAAGGACCTGGGAGCAGGAGTGGGGGCTGCAACCCCTTTCCCCTCCTGGCAGGTGCAGGACTGCCAGTGTTCAAGCTCAAATGTGGAGCAGCTGAGTAACCTTGGAGCGGAGTGACGTGGAAGGAGCGGTGGGAGAAAGTCCCAAGAGAAAACACCGGGGGCCAAGGCACCTTGGCACTTGGGCAGGGCCCGTGTAAAGCCCGGTCACCCCCGTGGGCAGGGCTGTGCCAGCCCTGAGCCTTGCTGGTCCCAGCCCTGCCTCACTGACCCTGCTGCCTGGCTTCACTCCAAACCTGCACTGTCACAGCTGATCCCTGAGGCCAGCACTGGAAGCTGATGCCATCTCACCCACAGGACACCCAGGACTGGTAATTTGGCCACAACAAATTGGCCTAAAGAGCCCCAGTTATTGAGTAAGCAATGACTTGGAAGCACATGCAAGTAGAAAAACTGATGTGCAGAAAAGATGGTTTAGCACTCATCTGGTTTCCCTGACACAAATAACAATAGGAAGAAGAGTTCCCTCTGAGGGTATCTATTTCTTAGGTTCCTAACCCAAACTATCAAGACACTTTTTGATTTTGCTCTGAAAAAAATGGAAGAGTTTTAGAATTTTACTGAATAAAAGCAGCATCACCTGGGCACTGGGGCCATGCCCTTGATGGATGTCAGCTACAGTAGCTCTAAGGGAGCTGTGGAGATACCCTGGTGCTGGTCTGCACTAAGGAAGGAAGGGACATCCCGGGAAAGCTGCTTGCCAGTGGCTCCAGAACATCTCCCCAGCAATTCCAGGGCAAGAGACAGATTCTGACACCTCTGTGGCAGCAAGATGATCATTTACAAAATGAAAATGCCCGCAGCCTGTCAAGCATGTAAGTAACCCCAAATGCTCCAACAACTTTATAAACCTTAAGCTGGAATTTTGCCATGCAGTGTTTCACAGATAAGGCTTAAAAGAGCGTTGTTTAATTGTTTTCAAGGTTTTTTGGGGCTTTTTTTTGGTTTTGGTTTTGTTTGGTTTTTTTGGTTTTTTTTTTTTTTTTTTTTTTTTTTTTTGTTTTTTGTTTTGTTTTGTTTTGTTTTTGGGTGGTTTTTTTTGTTTTTTTTTCCTTTACTTCTGGGTTTTCTGTTCCAGAACTTCATGGTTCCTCGGTGTTACTGAATGCCAAGGAGTCAATCCTCAGTAACAGGCCTCTGAGGCTCTTTGGGACTAATTAGTTTGAGGAGAAAATAGCTGCCAGTTTGGAAAGACTAATTGGGGGTAAGCTACTTTTGTTCCATCTCTCCCTGCCATGTTCAGTCCCTGCTTTTACTGGAGCCCAGAGGTCCTGTGATCTTTATTGCAACTTCGTAGCAGCTCTCAGATGAAAGGGCAGTTTATTACAGATCACTACATTAAATACTTTTCAGAGGTGCCTCTCCTTTTCAAACAGCAAGGTTCAGAACTTTCACAACTGGAAGACACCCACGGGCTAAGCATTATTTATTATCAACATTTTAATCTCTGTGGTACATCTGGACAGCAACAAATCAACCAAGCTGTTAGACCTGGGTGGAGATTAGGATTTTTCCACAACCTCCTACCCCAAGGAACAGGGCAGGTCTTAGTGGGGAGGAACGACAGCCTTGTGGTGATGCCTCCGACCAGTGGCCCAGCAGAGGTGACCTCTGGGAGAGCACCACATCACAGGAACACTGGCAAGGGAAGCCACTACCACAGCAAGGTAAAACAAAAGCATTGAGCGCATTTCTGTCCCTACTGCAATCCCTTCAAATCACTTTTCCCATCTTTACTCCTCACCTCACTACAAGCCCAAGCTGTGCATGCTCAGGAGCAGAGCACACTTTTATCTCACAGATGTCCAATCAGATCCAACTGAGGCGGCACTGGGCTCTAATGACAGCTCATAGGTTTTAACAGATAAAAGTAAAACCAGGCAATTTTACATGCTCAACAACAGTCAGGATTTCAAACCCTGGTTGAAGCTGCTGAACCCCAAGCAGAGCTGGCAGCTGAGCAGCTCCTTGTCATCCTAGCTGGATGAAGAGAAACCGCTGCCAGAGGCTGCCAAGCTGCAGCAAAGCTCCCAATCTCAGGCTCCTGCAAGGAGATGGGGGTTTGAAAAGCTGAGGCTGATGGAGCTGCCACGAGCCCCTGCAGCTGCCCAAGGGCAGTGCTCACACTGGGGCTTCAGCAGAGACACGGTACAACCCCAAGCGAGGGGAATCACCCCATGCTGTTCCTTCCCGGGTGCCAGAATCTAACTTTGAAGCCTGCAGCAGGCTTTATCTGAACTCCAAGTTGCCTTTTGAAGATGTACTTGTTATTTTCAATCAGATAGCCAAGGCAATCCATTCAAAGACTCATGAATCTTTTAAGTCAGACTTCCTTCCTTAAAGAAATAGTCACACAACCAACACTCAATTTTTATGAGCTGGTGGAATCAGTGGTTAATAAACTGAGACAGAAACAGCAACATGAATGTGAAAATGGGGTCAGAAGTGTAACTCAGCACCAGGAATTTCACAGTGGCAGCCTCAGCACTTCTAGAAGCCTGCACCATGACTGGATTAGGGTACCACTTTGTGATACACTCCGATCCACCTGTGGGTTACTACAGACAAGAACACCTCTCCTCCCTGCGTACCCCCACCATGTTTTACAGCAAATCTACCATCCTAGAGCTTTGGTATGGCATCATCACTTCACTGACCCTATAAAACACTTTTTAGGGTAATTTATTTGCTAGTTTTCCTGCAGGAAGGAACAGGTATGTCTTGCTATTTATATCCTGGGGGGAAAAAACCAGCCAGAGATTATCCCTATTGGTGGCAGCCTGCAATTGCCACCAAGTCTGCTCTGAAATGGGACCTCCCTGGTGTCACCAGTCACTGCGCCTGGTCATGAGTGACACTTATCAGGGTGTGCTCACAACAGTTACACGAAGGAGGCATGTGCCTGCACCAGGAGGAACAGATGTCTTCCTGAGAGGGTAAACAGGGATCAGTAATCCATCTTCCAGGTTCCCAAACATGTATTCCCAATGGGCATTTTGGAAATACAAACCTGGTTTAAACCCAATGGAGAACAGATTTTCTTTCAGACAAAAGAAACCAGGAACGAACCTGTCTCTAAATTAAAAATGGTGGGTTTGTATTACAGCAATAAAAACCCACATAAAAGGGCACTTTGAAATGCTCCATGGCTCTACCCCATTGTTCCAGTGCTGTTTGCCACAGCTGCCAGTGCCAATGACTCACATGCAACACAAGACACTGTAGAACAGAACTGCAGCTCAAGGCACCCCTGCTGCAATTACCCAAACACAATCTTTGCTTTTGTCCAATTCCAAGTTCTGCCAGAACAATCTGAATAGAAAAAGCAGCTCACTGTGCACAGCCTTGATCTCTTGAAACTTCTCATACTGAATCCAACAAAAAAAACCAAAACTCAAACCCAATCTCGATTTTCCTGGCAGGCAGCTGTGAAGGGCAACAAAACCCCCACCCTTAACTTGTGCCTGGCCAAAACCTGTCACATACATCATACCAGGTTCCTGATTTTGATGGACCAAGTTTTAGTTTATCCTGCTTCTAAAGGAATCTGATTCCTCCTCAACATTGGTATTAAAGACATTCACTTTCAGAGACAAGCAGGTGAACTTTGGGTACCTCTGCACTCAGGGTGGCAGATCTCTGCCTCTCCCTCCCCAAATGAGGGTGGAGCTGGACACTGCTGGGCCTGTGCACAGCTGGACCCCTGGTAACAGCCAGCTCCTCAGGGCAGCACACACCAACTGCAGCAGGACCAGCTCCTGCTGCTTTAATCCTGGACTTGGAGCTGTTGAAAACCACAGGAAAGGAAAAAACCCAAGCCAAAACCCAACTCATGTATGATTACAACTGAAGTTTGTTTAAAAAAACCACACCTCTAAACATTAGAATTCAGACACAGCTGTCCTGCTTTAACAAGCTGGCAGCTGCACACTGTTGATTATCCAACACCTGCTTCTTGCCCAGGTTTCTAATCTCCACTGTTGGAACAGTGGAGTCTAGGGTTAAGGTGGCTTTTTTTGTCTCATTAAAGAGATTGTCACTGTGTGATCAGCTTCACAAATTTCATTGAGCTGTGTCAATACTTACTTGAAATACAATAAGGGGGTTGAATCACAAATGAAGATTGACCAAAACCAAATCCTTTATTTCCACAACTGTATAAATGTGCTCCAAGTATGTGTCCAACACAAGTTAGAAAAACAAAATAGAACATGCCAGTTGCAAACTAGATCAGTTCACCGACGTGCTGACTCCTTGTATTAGGCTTAGTTACACAAGACCAGTCACAGTAAGAAGATACATTTTAGAGTACAAAGTAGCAGGATGTTAAGCCATTTCAGCTTGTGCACATACAAGTCACACTTCTGGCAGAAAACGCAGAGAAGTTTGCATTATTATGCTGGAAGCTATGTTGCATCACTTTAAATGGCATCGATATCGATATCATCATCTTTATTGTTTGCAGGCTTCACAGTTTCAACTTTAGGTACACTGGCAGTTGTGGAGTACACCACCTGTGGAGACAAGACACTCCCTTCAATTACAGCACCTACTACTATTAAGCACTGGAGTAATTCCAACACCCCAGCACCCAACCACCCTCCTGACCACGGCCATGAACCCCTCCTTTGTAAGGCACCCTCCTGACCACGGCCATGAACCCCTCCTTTGTAAGGCAGAGCTGTGCATGTACATCTGGAAGAAGCAGCATCTCCTACTCAGGAGCAGAATAATACAATGCTGGGAGGAGAACAACCAAGCAATCCCTGTGTAAAAACACTTCCAGCCACAGCCAGCTGGAGGGTAACCAACAGATTTTACCTAGGCCTAAACTGTGAGGAAGATGGTGGTCAGTTATTCTTCCATCAGCTTATCTAACAAACACATCCCCACTAACTCATCTACAACATGAAACACGATGCTTGGTACCTCCTGTCAACCTTGTGCTACATGACCTGCCACTGTCACTGCAGAATGGTAAAATCTTGGGCTACACCCAGGTGCAATTGCATTACAATGATCTCATGCAGACACCTGACAATTAACAACACTTAAAGCATAAATGGAGTGTTCCTCCTGCTCCTGCACAGTAACACCCCAAGTAATCCATTTCAGAGTGCACAGGACAAGCTTACAAGACTCAAGCACGCAGGAACAGCACAGCCTTGGAGCTGCTGACAGGAAATGAGCCTTTCCTACCTCTATGTTTTCATCTTCATCCTCTTCTTCATTACCAGAAGATTCTTCTTCAGCTTCCTTTAGCCATTTAATAAATGGTTCTGCTTTGACACGGATTTCTTTGGCAAGCTCCTTTGAGACATATTTCTTTGAGGCCTGAAAGACAGATTCTTTGTGTGAACACTGAAGGAGTTTACACCAGATTGTACCCAAACACTGCCTAAACTGGAACTCTAATCTCACCACTGCCTCCCACAGCCCATTTTTGTGAAGGAGGCTTCTTGCTGCAGAAGCTACAGCAGAATGGAGAAGCCACATGCAATTGGCTGCCTTCAGGTATTTAATTGCTGCAGTACATTACATACTGCCCCTTACCTTTTCTGCCCAGCCAAGGATGACTTCTTCTTCCAGAAGATCTGCATCATACATTTCCTTCAAAATATGTGGTATTTTTGAAATAAGCTGAGACTGATGCATAGCTACCACACACTCGAAGCCATGGAGAAGGTACCTCTGAGCTTTCTTGTTGTTGTGGCAGAACTAGAATTGTGATAAAAGCAAAACTGATTGAGTAAACTTTTTTACTCTCTCTCCAGACTGAACAGAGAGCAGAAGCAGCTCTATGAGATTGCAAAATTTACAATAATTCATACTATCCCTTCCCATCAGCTCCCCCTAGCTAAGGAAAAGTTTAAAAATAAAACACTACAAAACATCCTTCCCCATAGTACCAAGGAACTGCTACAAAAAACTCTGACCAGCTGTCACAATGAATGCACAAGAGATGGCTTACACGAAGGAAGTGACGTCTGTATTTCCTGATTTGTTCACGAATCTTTTCATCAAAAAGGACTTCAGTGAGAACAAGTGGGCCCATGGCCTTTACATCCAGTCTCTCTGCTTCTGCTACAATGTCTTTGTCAGAAGTGTCGATGACACCTTCTTCCTTCTTTTTCTAAAGGGAACCAGGTACAGGGAGAAACATTTTAATGCCACTTGAGGTCTGCTCCTTGCAATCATCCCTTCCCACTGCTGACAGAGCCAGCACTTTACAGAGGCTTGAGCAAAGTGCTTTTGCTTTCCTTACAAACATTTTGTACAATTACAGCTGAGTGATTGCATCAAGCCAACAACCAGAGCATAGTTACCTTTACAAAATCAAAAAGCAAGTTGACTCTCTCTTCTATGGTTCTTTCCAGGTCTTCACTCAGTGTGAGGTTCTTTGCATGGTCACTGATTTCATCCATTCTACGCCTCTGGGCTTCTTCTGTTGTGTCCTCACCCCAGTCATCATCATCCTCCTCCTCCTACAACACCAAACCAAACCAAGAGATCCACAAAATATTACTGCAGGCTTAGTATTATGTGAGGATAGAAATGATATGGACTCAATAGCACCATAAAATTGAAGAAATGCTTGTAGTACAACTTGCAAGTCAAAGATCATGGAGAAAGTGCAAAAATAGGAACTAAGTAATGCAAGCTAAAGCTAATCCTATAGCCATCTGCAGGGCTACCTGAACTGCAGTTCAATCATTCTACCCAGTACACAGGAGACAATCCAGGTGCCTGAAAAGGAGTGATAAAGGACAGGCAGCTTTCACTTAGCAAGGAGCACAAATGCTGGTACTGATGAGCTGATAAAGCTGCTACAGAGGAAAATCAGGGACCCTTCTATTCCAGCACTAAGTTCTGGACACAGTAAGACTTTCAGGTGTAATGCTGACCAGCAAGGAATGCCAGTGACTTCAGAGGTTTAAATCTGAGCGACACACCACACACCCTTATCTCCCCACTTTCCCTTCTACTTACCACAACCTGTGGAGGAGTAATCTCCTCTGGTGGTGGGGGTGGAAGTGTCTCATTGCTGGACACAGAACCATTCTCTTTGTCCTTGCCTTTTCTGTTCTTCTTCTCCTTTTCTTTCTTTCCTGTACCAGTGTCACCACTTTCTGCAAGTGAATTTTAATGTTTTGTTCTATGAACTAGAGCAAACTAGAAAGTCCCTGCACCTCTGCCAAATCCCCAAATGGGTTTGGATGCTTTCATTAGCTGCAACTCATGGGCAGTACCCATCCCCAAACACACTCAAGGAAGATGTACAATTGGTGGGGAAACCCCCAGCTGCAGTCCATGTCTTGCTTGTCACCAAAATTGTCCAAGTCTATATAACAGGTGACCTCACAAAGCAGAGACCCCTGGAATAGGTTAGACTTTTCTATTCTAGCAAGCTTAAATTGCAGCAGGCAACTAGATGCTTACTACAGAGTGTTGCTTGCACAGATTACAGTTCATGTTTACTACAGTTTTTACTTCCTACTCTCACATTTCTTGCTAACCTAAAGGAACAACTGCCATGAGCTACTGCTAACTACCTTCCTTCCTTGTAAGTTTTGTCCTGCACAGGCAAATCCAGCTTTTAACAAATAGCTCTACTTGGGAGGGACACATTGTAACGAGGAAAGACATTACCAGCACAGCTCCTTCATCTGGATCCCCAAACACACTCTAGGAGTATGCTGCTGCCTGTTTACATTTCAATTACATGTCAGCTGTTTATTTTCCTACTTCCATAACATCACTAATACAGAAGTTCTCTTTATCCCCAGAAGTAAGGAAAGGCACTTACCAGGTGGGTTTTTGAGAATGAACGTGCAGAGTTTATGGTTTGTGTCAAGCATGCCTCGATAGCCACAGGCTTTGCAAGAGTTACCTATAGTTTGTTTCTTAGGATTGACATGCTGTAAAGAGAACAACCACAAGTTAATTTACTACTTACAGAACAACTGCATCAAAACCTGGCATCTATGTTTTAAGCCAGAAGTTTAAATACTTTGTATCAGCCTCTAAAGATAAAGTTTAGAAGTAGCAATTTATCTCAGAAGTTATGAACTGTTAGAGATGTAAAACCTTCCCAAAGGGTGCAAGAATGCGTACTTGATTTTCTGTTCATAGATACCGAAGTCTTTAAACTTTGCACAGCTTTCACAAATGTCTAACACAGTGTTTCCATAGTGTTACTGTTAATGCAGACAGAGCACTCACCAGATCAGTTTCAGGATTCTCACACTCAGGACAGAGAACAAATTTTTTAATGAATCCATCCAACATGTCTTGCAGCTTATTCGCCTCATGAGATCCATTGACAATGTAACGGTCATTCTTAACATCAAACTGGGTCTGTGCTCCCAGCTCACAACCAAAAAATTTGGTAGGATCTGCAAAGGAAGAATTACAGTCACTACCACATTCATATCTTTGTTGTGATTCTTAAACAGCAAGTAAACAGGCTACTGTTTCTTTCTGTCCATTATTTAATCCTGAGATAATCACATTTTTTTCTTACAAATCCTTAAAGAAGGGCATTAATGCATTGCTAGCCAAATTAACACGACCACTTCAAACAGAAAAGCATTACAAAGTGCTGTGTCATTCCACAACACTACTTACACGTTGGAGGCCGATTAAGCGCCTTTGCAACGTCAACCATGTTGACTATAACCGTCTTTATTCCATTTCCTTTGCCCTCCACCTAAAGAAAACAAACAATATTTCAAGGTTAAATGCTTGCAACATCCAAACCCAACGTGCATTTCCCATTTAACTACACCAAAATTGTGCTCAGAAGGGCATCTCCTCCCAAGACCTAACGTGCACTTAGTGTGACTGAAGGAGCAGAGCCCTCCCTGCCCTGAGTGGCCAAGCACCACCACGACCTCTCTTTCCCCTCCTGGGAGAAGCAGCTATGGGAGAACACTCCCTGCTCCCAGCTGCTGCTTAGGAAGTTACCTTGGCAATCAGACGGGGCATTTTGTAGCGATAGAACTGATCTGAAACACTGCGGTTGACGTTGACAGACATTTTGCCTTATTAGTAGCTTTATCAATAAGATGAAGAGATCTTTGATTGCAGTTTTTTGGTATCTTCTGTCTGGAGAAGACGGGATGACATAAACGACTGCAAGAGTTCTCGGTCTCTGACATGAAAAAATTTTCGCCACTGAGGCTGTAAGGTTCTTGCTTGCACGCTATGTTTCCCCAATACAGGTACCAGTGGCTGCGCAACAGCTCTGCAAGTGTTAACACACAAAACAACTGAGTTTAGCTCAATGTGTATCAATCCACTCTCGCTACAAAGCTATAGAAGGGATGAAATCTAGGCTGAGAAAAAGGGAAAAGTACATTTGTTAAGCTATGGCTTTCTTCAGCCTATGGAACTGAAATCCATCACTGCACCACAAAGCTTTCCACCCTCTCCTACCACCCTAGAACCACTGAACAGCCTACAACTACTTCTTTATACAATCAACTCCAGCAGGAGTTCTGGGATCACTAAGGGAGGGCACACTCCTCAATTTATTATGCAGACCAGTGACTTGCACCATAAGGGTCACATGCTGTGGTTTCAGGCTGAAGGGCACAGGACATCAGGAGAAAGATTTGGAAATCCATTTCAAATTCCACATCATATCATGAACCTATCACAAACCAAAGTCTGCCAAAATGTTGTGAAATATAAGATGAAGCAGCAGCAATCTGTAGCCCAACATAGTTTCTACATGGCTTACCAGTTTTTGGATCGGAGTGGAAAAGAGTTGAAAATTACGTAATTCTCCCTCTCAATTATGGATTCTCATAGCAGCTTCTGTTGAGTTCTGACTTAACAATAAGCCTGATAAAGTCTGACAGAAGTTGCTTCACTGTAGAAAGCCTAGCAATGCAGAGGTACAGAGGAGTGCGGCAGCTTTTCCAGTTGATTTTTTTCTTGGGGGAAAGGGAGGAGGGGGAGGAAGGGGAAGGAGGATGAATCCTATTATTAAAGTTGCCTTGAGCAGTATTTACATATTTAAATTAACACGTGCCTCTATAATCAGATCTAAGAGCACTTAAGCCACAATTGGTTGAGTACACAGGCAACCCTGACTACAGAGCATGGCTATTCTGACACGTCATCATGTTGTTATCGTTAACGACAGAAGCGTTGACGCATTAAAAAAGCTTTCTTAGTATTTATGTGGAAGAGCGTGCCTATGGTGCAACACGATCCGAGTTCCTCTGGTCAAGTTTTACAACTTTTTTACCCAATAAGAACATAGATCTCTACATGCCTTGTGTTCTACACTAGGCCCCGATACAATTTTACCCTTCCTCAGCAAAAAGTACAACGCGCACTCCGTTTAAAACACACAATCTCCTTCCCCAGGATGTCTAAAAAGAACCACCGCGTAACCTGACCACGTGTTTGCAGAAACGCTGAGGAAGCGGCTCTCTCGGCGGCCGAGCTCCCAGAAGGAGCGAACCCCTTTTCCCTCCTTCCAGAGCGCAGCACTTAGACTGCTGCAGGCTGAAGCTCCCTCTCCTGGTCCCTACGCCACCTCATCCCAAGCACCACCCCGCCATATGCCGTACACGGAGGAGAGAGCGGGAAGGCACACACCGACTCCGTGCCGCACAGCGCCGCGTCCCCGCCCCGCTCGCGGTGACTCAGAAATGCAGCAATTAAAGCACTGAGTCAGCGCCGGGAGCCACGGGGGAGTCACCGCCGGCCGCGCATGCGCCGCGCGCCGTTCGGGGGAGCTCCGCCGCCCCCCCAGGCCGGGCCGCCCCCCAGCGTCCCCCGGGGCCGCCCCTCGGGAGCGCGGCCGAGCGCCCCCCCCCGCGGCCGGTGGGAACTGCGCCACCGCCCCCCCCCTACGGCCACAGCGCGGGAGGCGCGGCCCCGCCGCAGCCATCTTGTCTCGTCGCATGGCGGCGGCGAAATGAATATAAGTAAATTATTAAAAAATAATAGGAAAGCCTCGCCCCCCCAAAAACGAACAATAACCTCACAGCGGAAGGTCTGCTGCTTTAAGAGTTGAATTTTGCTGCGCGTTTTTATGTTGTTTGCTCCCCCGCCCCCCCCTCCACGCCCCGCATTGCTTCTCTTCCCCCTCCCGTCAGTCCCGGACGCTTCGTTACACAAAACCTCCCCAAATATCCACCGTTCACCGACCGCCCGAGGCCTCAGCCCAGCACAAACCGCCCGCCCGCCCGTCACCCCCCCGCTCCAACGCCCTAGTCCACTATTAGCACTCACCGTTTTCGTCCAATAAAGACATAAACCCAACGCTGCTCGCCCCGGGCTGCGACGAAGCCGATTGTGAGAGGAGAACGGGGCCGAGGGGGCGCTTATATCCAGACGGAGAGGAAGGCGGAGGCGGACGCCGCAGCCTCCGGGTCCCGGCGTCCTGGGGCGGGCGGTATCACCAGGGAGAGCGGTGCCGGGATATCTGCGGGCAAGACACAATCAGGAGCATCGTTAGCGGCGGCACCTGTAAGGGAGAGGGAGGAGGAGGGGGAAGAACAGGGAAGGGGGGAGGGAAAGGCGGCGAGAGACGCGCAGCTGAGGCAGGAGGGGCCGGCGGACGGGACCCGGCAATGGCTGCCCCGTACTCACCTCTAGAATGTTCTCGCTCCGACTGAACAACGCCAGAGCTGGGATCAATCAGCCAGCGGTGCGCCCCGCCCCCCACCGTCACCATTGGCTCACCGCTCGCCCCGCAGCAAAGCTATTGGCTAAAACCTCGCCGCTCCCCTCGTCTATTGGTCAAAGCTGCTATCAATCAAGGCTTTGCCTCCCTCCCCCGTGCCCTCCCCCCGCGTGTGCCCCAGAGGACATCGCGTCTACAGCGACGGAGTCTCGCGAGAGAGTGCGGGGCTGGGGGGGGGCGAGACCGGGCCGGTGCGGCGGGGCCGGGGCTGAGGGGCCGGGGCTGAGGGGCCGGCGGGGACTGACGGGGCTCCCGGGGCTGAGGGGCCGGCCGGGGCTGAGGGGCCTCCCATCTTCTCCCGACCCCTCCGTCCTGCCCGGTGTGCCCAGACTCTGCCTCTGGGGTGGGGGGGGGGGCGAGCTACTCCCTGGAGGGCAGTGACCCAGGGCTTGACATCTCAGCAACTATGTTACAAGTAATAATACAAAGAATTTAAAGCAATTAAGTTGCTGAATAAGTTGTGTTTTTCCTGCACAGCCGGCTTTCGGGGTGTGGGGAAGAGCCTGTTATTTAACTCCGGTGTCATAAAGGCTCAGCGTCGGGTGGCTCTGGGTGCCTTATAAAGGATGACACAAGTGTCATATGCGTGTGCTCTGTTCTTTGTGGAAAATGCTGCCAGCCCTTTGGAGCTGAATTGGAGCCCTGAATGAAATGCACGTCTCGATTTATTTTCACGGAAAAAGCAGAAAATTTGCATCCTTTCTTCCCTGTTTCTTGTTCTTTCCCATCTTCTTCCATCTACACTCCCCCAGTATTACAGGAGTTAAATGCTTTGGATATTTTAGAGTGTCAATAATGTTCAAGTGGCAGAGAATTTTTTCCTCACATGGTGAATTGAGTGGGCAACCAGCTCTGTTACCCCTATAAAGATTCCCCAGCAGAGCAATGCTCCTCAGTTCCTGTCACTGCCTTACTCAGTAATGTTGTAAAGCTTCTTGATGGCTCTGTGGGAGTATAGAGGAAAAGAGAGGGAGTGACAATAAAACTAGTAGTGACATTAAATGATGTTATATACTCTAAATCTCTTCCTGCCTAAAGTTAGTTTTGACATGTAGTTTTCCTGCCTGACTTTGATATCACATTGGTGTGGTCAAAGGAGACATCCCTCCTGTTGAACCTTGAAGTACATGTTGAACATTTTTGGTCTGATATGCAGAAGAACTGCACTCAAGAAGGTGGCTGATAAATGATATTTTCTTAGAAGTCAGGAAAGCAGGGCTACTGCCACTTCCAGTAGCACACAGTGACAATAAACAAGCTTGTTTCCTCAGCTGGAGCAACCAGAGAAAAATGTGCACATCTGGTGCTTTCCATCAAAACCCTCATTGTGGCAGCTGCCCTTGCTGCATGTCTCCTTTCAGTATGTGGAATAGCTGGTTGTTCTGGCCAGGACACTGTCCTTTAAAGCATCGTGGAATGGTTTGGGTAGGAAGGGACCTTAAAGATCATCTGGTTCTAACCCCTCACCATGGGCAGGGACACCTTCCACCAGATCAGCCACATCCAACCTGGCCTTGGACACTTCCAGGGATGGAGGGTCCATCATGTAAGTTTGTCTTCAACTTCACTATCAGCATTTGACAAAAGTAAAAATTCTTCAGGATATGTTAAATGTCTCCTTGAGAAATGCACAGCAACACTTTCTGAAATGAGAGAGTGTGCTAGGGCAGAATAAGGAAGCATCTCCAAGGAATGTGAGGCTTGGCAGCTACCACGAAGGGAAAATGTCATAAAAAAGTGTGAGGCAAGAAAAGCACAGCAGCAAATCCTCTGCTGTAAAACCATGTGGCACGTATAACTTGCTAAATGCCTCCTGTCTGTGGCTTTAGCTCCGCGTTACAACACCTGGGGGGTTAATAAATTTCAAGTGTTAAAGTTTACTGTTGCCAACACCACTTAGTGAGCTGCTGAGAAGGAGACCCTGCATTTGGTAGTGCTTGACATTATGAATAACTCTGAACCCTTACCATTAATAGCATAAAGAAAGATGGTTTTAAAATATAGCATATAAATTGACAAAGTTAAAGAGGTGCCTTTTAAGATGGTATTTGTTTTGCAAAAAGCAGGACTCATCCAGGTGAAGTCACATGACATTCTCCTGAATTATGCAAATCAGACTAAAAATATTTTTTTACTGAATCTTAATATTTACAGTTTGTTCATTTTAGTATTTCTTGGTATGGACAAAACAGAAAAATATTTTTTTCTTCTCCCACTTTAAAATGTCACACATTCATGAATCCTGAAGTTCATAGTTCACATTGCTTGTGTGACCTTCAAAATACAGACTGCTTGTGTACTTTGCATTTTATTGACAGAAACTATGCAGGTTTTATACATAATTTTGTAGATACAACATTTTAAACTACATTAGTAAGTCAGGTTTTGCAAATGGTTTAATGCCTAAGAATAGGAAAATTTCCACAGTTGAATTTAGTGTGCATTTCCTTATCACAGAAATGTATTATTATTGCTGAGTTCAGCCTTGAACAAACCGAGTTTGTTTCATGTTGCCTTAGCTGGTTTTTATTAGAAATAACCAAGACTCAACGACTGTGACAATGCAGCAAAATCAAAACTCTATTGAAATTCTTAACATATTTACCACCTCCAGAATTAGGTTTGTTTTCTGAACAGTTACAATGTGTTCTTTTAATCCCTGATTGGCAGCTTGATGTCCTTCTGTGGTTTATTCAGCGAGTTTGTCCTCTCTCAGGGGTACAGCTGGCTGCAAACAACCCTAATTCAGCACCCTCCTGATGACCTTGGCCTTGAATGTTTTGTCTCTGCTGTGTTTTCTCCCCGTGGCTGGGTCAGAGCTCTTATTTTGCCCAGTGCAGGCAGGAACATTAGCACCTGAGTAAGGGATTCCTCCTTGTGCCATCTTCATGGCTTTGGCTGTAATTTCAGGAGATGGAAGGAGGGCCAGGCTTATCTGCAGCTACGTGGAATAGCAATAGCCTTTCTTCCTCCTATCTTGGCAATGTGTAAACGAAGTTTAATTATTGACATGGCAGGTTGGAACAGGTAACCTTTAGGGAAGGTGGGTCTGAAATCCATGGGGATTGACACTAGGCATTGATCAGTCACAAGGGCAGAGGTTAGTTCTGGTTTTACTGTTCAGGAGCCCTAGTAATTTCTGTCTAGCACCTCACTGGCCATCTTGGGGAGGTTCAGTTTGTGAAATGTTTTTCTTTCCATGCTCTGTAGCACCATCATTCCTGTTAGCTATTATTAGTAGCTCAGGAATTAGTAAACAGAGAAAAACATGAGAGCATGAATATGATGTTAGACACACATATAGCCATTACTTATGGTAGTTACTTTTGTTCCTTCTAATACTTTGCAGAAATGCTAAAATCTCCCAGCTAGTGTTTGGGTCTGAGTGCTCTGAAAGGGCTCAGTGCCAGCTGACAGCATGAGCTCTGCCCCAGATCTGGTCTTGTCACAGTGAGGTTCCCTGTACCCTCCCTCTTCCAGTGTATGTCTGCCTGTACAGGGATTCCCCACAGCAAGGAGAGGCAAACTGCTTCTCTGCAGAATACAAACTAGTGTTTGGTAGCAGTGAAGTCCCTGCCTTGATAACCCATCTTTTCTCAGTGTGCCTCAGCAATCAGTGGAAATGCTGGTGATAGGAATCAGGGAGGCCAGGCTTTCTCAGTTTGTCTAGGTAGCAGCTCTGGCTATGGGCCTAACTGGCAACCACCACCATTATCCAGCAGCTGCATGCCTGAGGTTGGCAAATCTGCCTGCTACATTTATATGGTTGCTGAAAGAAGTGGATGTGGAAGATAAGGAGTCCCTGGGAATGCAGCTTCCAGCTGAGAACCTGCTGTCAAAGCTACCTGCCTGTTCATAATGCCCATCAGTAACCACTGCATTTACATTTCCCTGCTCCTTGTCATAGCCAAGCTCCAGACATCAAGATCTGCCTGTGTGTTAAGTGAAATCTCTCTTCCAGTACCATTTTAGCAATCTGCACTTCTGTTTTCTTAAAGGAATTGCTCAGGCCCTCTGCAGCAACTCCACAGATTAATCTCCCTCCATCCTTTTTCTTTGGCTTCTGGTGGTCTGGCAACCAGTACTGTGATTATCACCATAGATTTTCCAGCAGATTTAATTCTAAGTAGTAAAAACAAGTAATGAGTACTTAGAGTTACCTTTTGGCTTTCTGCTTTTCCAAAGGGAAAATGTGGTAGCCCCTGGTATTGAGAGCTTATCTCCAAACCTCCTCCCAGTCTGGGGACACCTTAAGTGCTCTCACAGCCCTTCTCTTGTGAGCCAAAATGTGGCTGCTGCTCTTGTTTCTGGGGGTCTGCACTGCTGGGTGCAGCAAATTTTGCTTATTTTTTCTTCTGCCCATCTGAGCATGGAGGAGTTTCTTTGCTGTAGAACAACACAAGGCATTACTGGGAGAGCTGAGCTTTGGAGGCAATACTGAGGCCCATGTAGGAATTAAGTTTGTGCTTCTGCTGGCAGATCTAGGAAGAGGATAAAGCATCCCAGATGCTTGGGCTGAAAAGAAAGGAAAAGCCAGTTTTGAAGGAAAAGGAAAATTTTATGTTCTCCAAAACAAAACCTTTGAAGGTGCTGCTTGGCTGGTGCTGTGCATTTGGAAACAGACACATCACAGACAATATTTTTTTCTCCTAAATCTGATTTTAAATTCCTAAGAATTGCCTCTCTTGCAACATTGAAGGTATTTTTCAGGGCACTACAGGTCCTAGAGGATAATGTTGAATTTGTACATCATGGCTGAGAATTTGCTGCTTGTTTGGTATGTTTAACCAGCAGCTTGATTACAGCTGGTGCCAGCTTCTTAATAGAAACACAGGGATTACCTTTTGTAATGAAGCAAATAATACATGACTGCCATGCAGTGCCAAAGGCTTTGAATGCTTTGATGGTTTGCTGCTCAAATATTTATATTACTAAAATAAATTGTTTGCCAAACTACAAAACAAAGTGGGGGAGTGGTACTTAAATAGGAAAATAGAGGCAAAATCTTTGTCCTATGCTTTGCATATGCCAAGCGTTATGTATGCTCAGGGTATTACACAGACTAGTAGCAATGTTAGAACAGCTAATAACACACATGGTTTCCAAGAGTGCTGTAATAAATTAAGTCTGGTTTTGGCTGGTGGGGATTCTTTGACACCTAATAAAAGCTCACTTGAAGCACTAATAATGTCCCTACCTGTGAATGTCAGTGTGTTTGGAATTATGCAGGGGGGTCAGGAACAGGTAAATGGTGTTGAGGAAACAGGCAGGTGCATACTCACACACAAACACACTCACCACCATTGCATAAATCTTGGTTGTTTAAGAAATGAGGCTAAAAATATCCTTGAATATGAATCCAGGTCAAACATGGTGTTGACTAAAAAGTCTAGCATGAATTTATTGACCTAATGTAGACTTCTGCTTTTGAGAATGACCCAGGGGACACGGAAGGGAAAACATTTTTACAAGGATTTTACTGCATTAAGTTGTTTCCAAAATCAGTTTTGAAAAGTCTTGAGACACGGAGTTAGGCCAGTGGAGGCTCAAAGGCATAATGTAGGGTGAATTTCCCCTTGAAACTCAAGGGTGTCATTTGAAGAAAAATCTTAACCAATCTTAGTGCCTGTTTTTGAGCTTTTTACTTGGGATAGTCTTAGGATATAAGCTTTCCTGTAAAGGGCTTCTCATAGAGTTGAAGTGATCTAAAATAAATGCTAATGATAACATGATTTGTGGCTACCACACTCATTTGGGAAACTGTGGCACCCACAACTGAATTACATTATGTGGTAGCTGTGAACATTTTGACACTGTAATTCTTTCAGAACTTGATTTTAGGATTCCAAAATGATTGTGTGCATGAAAGTGAGATCACATGTGTAAAGAATTATTTGGCACTTAGTCCAATTTATACTTATTTCACCAGTGTCTTTAGGATGGCTTTTTCTTAAGCCTTATTTGCACAAGTAATTTCAAGTCCTGTAGCATTTTTGCTTCAGTGCCTGATGTAGACATGAGACATCTGAATAAACTGCAACTTGTTCTTGTACAGTTCTCCATGGATTTTGTATCTATGTCTTCTTTGCAATAAAGGACACAAAGTAGGACTTTCTAAAGTTCCTCACAACCACTCCAACCTCTAAAAGATGAGATACTAAAAAAATACTGTGGCTGTTTTCAATGTTGTTTGCTGCATCTCACCCACAGTTAGTTTTTAATCATTCTCATGAATGATTTACTGTTCCCTTTCTATCATGTTACTTTTTCATTGTTGCTTCCAGCAGACAAAAAGCTTTCAAAGGGTTCTTTAGGGCTTAATGTATTGTTTGTCCTAGATATTTGGCATGACTTATTCAGAAATGTGTAATAAATACACAGCTCCTCTCATTTCTGATTGTTTGCACATCTAAAACATATCCTTATACTAGCCCTTGTGAAGAAAATTAACTCTGCCCCAGCTGAAACCAGCAGAGATGTTTGACAGATTAATGCATGACCAGATGATGGATGAGCAGCCTCTTCTAGAAGAAGTTAGGGAGGGTGTGTGGGTGCAGGTGGGATCTCAAAGGTCATGTGTAAATACATGTGAGCTCATTCAAGTCTGTGGGCATGCAGCATGTTATACCAGTGGAAAATGTGCTGGTTTAACTCAGACTTTACTTCTGAGGCATCATTCCTGGTACTGGCTTTGTGCACTTACCCCTGATTATGGATATAATGCTTCTGTCTTCAAAGACAAATTCTTAGAAAAGGTTACTTTTTGTAATCAGATATCCAGTTCTTTTGATTGGTTGAACCTAATGTGGCTAAAGAAAGCCTTTACTTTCCCTGCTTGTTTGGTTTTTTTTTCCCTGATGCACTGAGACAAGAAGTACTGGTACAAGGGTTTTTGATAGTTTAGTTTATCTGCTCTGATGGTAAGTCTCTGTGTGGGTCTGTGTGTTCTGAGGGATGTTTACTAGTAGACAGTTGCTAAAACTTCTTTTTATTTTATAGATAATGAATTGTGAATCTCAGTGCCACTGCTGCTCCCACAGAGATCTGCAGTAAACAGCTGAGTCATACAGATGAAGCCTGAAATTTCTTCTCTCACAGCTGTGATGGAGTCCCACTGAGTTCCTTTGCAGAGAGTCCTGAGCCAGTGAGTTCTGCACCCTGAGAACCATTTGGGTGGGCAAGAGGGTGAACAGCTTGTCCCCTGCACCTTGTCCAGCTCTGTGTTAGCTCTGGTGCTCAGGGGCATATGCTGGGATTGTGCAGGCAGATTGCTCACAGCTCACTCACATCCTGGAGCAGCAGGGAATCAGGAAAAGTAGTGGTGGGCTGCCAAGTCTCAGCCTGCTGGCCAGGTTGCTTGAGAGTCAGCACAGACCTGCTATAGAGTGAGCCACTCTGGACTTCTCTTACCCTAGCAGAGGTCTTAAAGGCAGCTCTGTAACTGACTTTGGGTTGTGGCAGATTCACCTGATTTTTACCTGTTTACCTATTGTGCTGCAAATCAGCAAACAGTGTTGTATTTCCCATTTACTGATTCTAACCTACCTCAGTAAACCTCCTGAGAGATCTTTGGGAGACATTATGGGTGTTGGGGAGGTCTGTCAGTCCACATCTGCACAGGGCTGTTGCACAAAAGGCTGTGCAATATATTCTTCCAAAGACCTGTTAATGAGAACACACACATGAATCAAAGGAGAATCAGCAGTCATGGGTTTCCCACAGTGGTCTCTTTCATAACTGATAACTGATGACTGCTTCTCAACAAGTACGTAAAAATATCAGATAAAACAAATAGTCATAAGCCTGTACTCAGGACCAGCTAAACTTCAGCCATTTGCTCCAACCACTTTTGAAAGCTCATGGATTGCTTGCATGGGAGAGCTGTGCCAGAGCTGAGAAAAGCTGTATATGTCTTAACTTGTGTTATGTGCCCTTTATCTTGCCTTTTTCCCACTGGCACCGACTGCATTTAAACCTTTTTAGAGGGCCTGTCATTGTGCTGTCCATGCTGCTAAGGCATGGACAGACAGTATTCTGTTCTTAAATCCTGCTTTGAAAATCTCTTCATAACATGCCACTAGAAGAAATTTCTGGTTTGTTTATTTTGATTTGTCCTCTGGCTGTGGCTGGATGCCCAGTCATGGGCCAGAATCAAACTGGCTGAGTACCAACCCAGGGTAATTTGCAGCTCCTTGTAAGCGACTTCAGTTCATTTTGGCCGTGCCTCTGCAGCATTTCCCAGAGCCAGTCATCTGTGCTTCAGCTGATCGGTGTGCAAGCTGAACTCTGACTTGCCTGGCTGAGCCTGCCAAGAAAAGCATTAGCTAAGCAGAAACAGTGTGTGGCTAGGGGCAAAGGTGAGCATGCATTAAGTACCCACATCTTGATACTAAAATGATGCAGCTACAATCTAAGCAGGGTAAAGGGCGCCCAGCAGACTGACAGCCGCCCGGGGTGACCCAGGAGTGCTGGCCACGGTGCTTGCTGAGAAAGGCCTCTTTGTCTCCCTGCACTAAGCCTGCCCATTCTGAGTGAGATGCAAAACAAATGCAAGAAACCAAACTACATGGCCTTGATGACATTGTTCTGTTTCTCGGCATTGGTTTGTCGTGCTTAGAAAGACCTTGAATGTGTGTATCTCATCCTCGGGCAAAACAGAGATGTTTGTGCAGCTGGGTTGAAGTTCCTCTCTCCCTTATATACAGTCTAGGGGATGGAGAATGCTGGGCCACCAGGTGAGAAACAGGATTCATCTGCATTTAGGAAGGAGTGAGGAACGAAGGTGGGGAGGAGACCTTTAACCATCACCTACCCCTTTATCACCAGCTGTTGTCTGCCAGTATTTGTATTGCTTCCTTCTTCCCATTTAGATTACAGTTTGACTAGTGTGACCTGGATTTTCAGACCTTATTTTAAACACAGCTAACACAAATCTTGCTTTGGTTGAAGCTCTGCTGTGCCCATGAGTATCTCTCAAAGAGACAGGAGAGTGTTTCTTATCAGTTTTAGAGAGATAGTCTTACCAAAGTTCTTGTACTTCACCTGGATTTGTGCAGTTCCTTTTTGTTGTGACAAGGCTTTACCACTTTGATAAAGTACTCCTGCCATAGGCTATAGATAACAAGATGAAATAGACTTCACTTCAAGTTACAACTGGTTTTCTTTTCAGACTGTCTTTCATATCTATTTCTGCTCTCACAAAATGGTCAGACTGCGGACCTTGAAGTTGTAAGACTGAATGTGAGAGATACCAGTTCTGTGCTTCCCTGAGCTTTGACAGCATTCAAAAGTTTAGATGTCCACCTTGACTTCCATAACTACCAAATGCCTGTTTGGCAAAATATTTTTCTTGAATAGCACATGCTATTTCTGTATGAAGCTTAGCACAGTTTGGTGGGGCTGTTTTGCAGGAACAAATATCTTCCTGCTCCTGCAGTGGGTTCAGATCCAGCCAAGAGACATGTTGAGTGAGATAGCAAAGTCCTATAGCAGTCCTGGCTGCTGTTAGTGAAAGGCAATTCTAGCAAAGTAAATGCTTATTTCTTTTAACTGCACCCTACTTTAGTGTCTGGTAGGGACGATCTCTGAGCCTGTTGGCATGACAGTAGCTTTGGTCACTTTTGGAAATTTGGGACTGTGTGAGCTCAAAACCTCTGCCTTTTCATGAGAAGGCTGAGATAAGCCTCATATCTAAATTTCCTGTGTCTTACACAGGAAAACTCCCATTTCCCATTAACTAAGGAGCTTTAGAAGTTAAACAGCAATCAGACTGTCTTCTTTCTTTGTACCTCTCATGTTTGTTCCCATTTCTGCTCCCTAAGGGGAAAACCAAATGTCATTTGCAGTTCACTGCTGTGTATTACGTTTATTGCTCCTGTCTTGCTCTCTTTCAGAGCATGAACCCAACCAACCAACCAACTTCTTATCAGTTTGACAGGCTGTGACTGTTGTCCTGGTGACCAGAGTAGTTGCACTATCATCATGTACAGAAGGCAGAGAAAGAGATGCCTCAATGTGTGGGAGTAGCTGTGCCTGCACATGACATGCCAGGAAGTCACTGGGATACGAGAAGATAAGATCCGAGTCTTGGGCTGTGTATGTGGAAGATGAAGCAAAAACAAAACGGAGAAGGCTGAGAAGTTAATAGCTGTGAGAGAAGAAATGGGGCTGTGTGTAGGAGTAGCAAATGCTCTGCTCTTCTCAGCATCAGATCTATGTGCCCAGAACTCAGTGCAGTTGTATTTCAGAGAGACTTGCCCGCCAGCCTGCTGTCTTTTTCTACCCACTCCATTTCCCCCATTTCTTACTTAGGTTTATGGACATGAGAAAGAATAATGTTAGTAACACTTATGAGTCACGTTTTCCATCCAGGCACACCGTGCTTAACCCATTCATACACATGTCCTTGTACAGAGCTGACTCCAGTTCACTAATTACTCACATGAATCAATCAGACTGATTTTTGCAGTGCCCTGTCACAGATTATCTCCTAGGTGCTGACAGAAAGCCCTGCTTTGAGCAGCATATGATCCAAATGGATGCCAAGGAAAAACAGATGGAAAGAGATGGGTAAGGGAGCACAAAGAAATAGTGAGACATCATTACTCAGCACATGGGCAACGGTGTCAGCACACCAGCTGCCTAATGCTTGGGACAGCTTTTGCAGGCTACATGGTGTGTTCTTGTTTTAATGTTGGCTGGTTTCTGTAAATGTCGTCAGCTTTCAGCCATTGAAGAAAATGTGGGATGGGGTAGCCTAGATGAAACCTAGATGAAGCAGATGCTGGCTTGTACAGGCTATATGGTATTTAGGGGATAAGAATTAATTCAGGTCTTATCTTTCACCTACAGGTGAAAGGATTGTAGGACACCAGCAGTTTTTGTCCTGAGTGGGGACAGCTTTAACCTGCTGGGGTGAAAATGGGGCTTGAGTTCAATGTGTGGTGCTGTAGCTGTGGTTGCTATGGGGGGGGGAGTGTCTGGTTAATCCTCAACCCAGCTAATCTTCCATAGCTAATTGAGAATTGAATAAATTTCATTTACTGTAAAATCTGGGCTTTCTGGACACTCATTACCAAGTATAACTCCACAGTCATCAACTGAGTTCTGCACTAGAAGCAAAATCATCTAGAATGAAAGGAAGACATGTCTCATCTGCCTGTCTTGTTTTGCTTGTATATCTATGCCCCCAGCATTGCCCTTGCCTGGCTTTGCTTATCTGTGACCTCCAGAGGCCTTGCAGCAGATAGGATGCTCTGCTAGACCTGCCAAATCTCTGCTCACATCTGTGTATTCCAAACAGGCTGCTTGGGGTGCATTTCAGTGGCACACATTGCAGGCAGGAGCTGATGCAGCAGATCTGTCTCCTCCAAGGCAATGCCTCAGGGCAGGCTCTGTTTCAGGGGTGGTCAGCAGGGAGAAAGAATAGGCCTGTGAACAACATTAGCCAGACCCTGTGCCAGGACTCCTGGTGGGATGTGCCACATCTTCTGGCTGAAGGATCAGAGCTCTGATGACTAACGAGGAGAGGCTTAAATGTGCTGTGGGATGGAGGTTCTGTCATGTAAAATTCATGGTGCTGGCAGGCCACTCTTAATAAATAATTACCTTCTCTGAGGAAGACATGTCTTCATTTCATGCTTGTAAAAAACCAGAAAGGAAAAAGGGATATTTAAAGAATGAGTCTGATGTGATTTTGAACTTGCTCTCCCAGCAGCTTTGTACTGGAATGACAAGTGAACATTCCCATGAGGAAAGGTAGAGTGAGGGGAACTTCACTTTGGTGAGAGGAGGAGACAACTCATGTTTTCTGTTTAGCAGGAATAGAGGAGTTGCATTTCTCACCTCTGCAACCCCTTCAGCTTCTGGGGTGGCTCTGTGATCTTTAGAGACATCATGCACAGTGCTGGTGGGACACAGAGCAGGCCTGCACCAGCTCTCCTGTTACAGCACAGCTGATAACCCAGCTCCCATTGCACCTTTCCCTCTGCTTTTTGTTGGCCTGTGACTATTGTCCTGCACTCATTGGTACTTCTCCTGTTACCAAGGTCAGACTGTTTTCCTTTGGGCTACTCATAACTTTCATGGGTGTTGTGAATACTGAAATTTCTGAGATACTCGTAAAAGTCCTGTGTACCTCGAGCTAGTAAAACATGATTATGTAGCCCTTCCTTTGTAACTTGAGTTCTTCCTCTGAAGGGAAGCCAGATAAATGAAGAAGAAGCTATTGTTTGTTGTTGTTACAAAGGGCTCTTGAGCTAAAGGGGACTCTGGCATCAACCACCAACTGGGTAATTTCAGGAGTGTGACTGAAATGGCTGGAAATCTGGTTTTGCTGCTAATGAGTGCAGTGAATAATTGCTGCTTTCAGTTCTTTTTCAAGGCAAGATAATAAGATAGAGAATGCATGTGTCAGTGACTGATTAAGTGTATGTGGATTAACTGATTCCCCCCAAAATATGGTCACAGAAAATTCAGTGCAACATCACATGTGAGCTATTGCAGGTTATAGGCAGCTGCAGTCATCTGTATGTGAGTATTATATGAGGGATGGAAAAAAAAATTGGAAAATTTGGGGTGTAAGAAGCTGTCTTCATAATGTTTGTCCCAAACCAGTGATTTCCCTGGGAGCAATATTACAAACATGTGGCATATCAATGTTAGATGATGGGGTAGTGAAGCATGGCTAAGCCTCCAGCCAGCTTGTATCAACTGGGCCATTCTAGCTTTCAGATTATGCCCCATGTTCTTAAAACACCCCTGAGCACCCCCAAGTGTCATTATTCCCCTCTGTTGAGTTCCCATCCATGTGTAACAGGGCCTGTCCTTTCCCTGTTTGTTTGTTTGCAGGAGAACCTGCTGTTGTCTGCCCTGTGTGGAAGATGTAGTTTGTGGAACTGCATCTGCAGGCTGTACCTGATGCTCTGTGTCACCATGGTCTCGCTGGAGAAAGAAGTGGTTTTTAGGGTTTGGAAGGTGAGTTGGGTCTGCTCCAGTTGTCTTTGCCTGTGTTGATTTTTTGAAGTTCTTGTTTCCTTTTGCAGGTACCTGGATGGTACCATCTGTTACCTGAGGGAGGCAGGATGCTTGGGCAGGGAGCTTCAGGCTTGAGATCAATTTCAAAGGACAGACAAAAGTAACTTTAATGAATTTTAGTGACTGCAATGTGTTGGTGGATTCCCAAAGAGGCACTTGAGACCCTTTTGTTGTGGGGTAGCAGCTCTTGGGCAAGAGACAGTGGCAGAAAATGTTAGCAGACACCAGACTCTCCCAGCCAGCTCAACTTCTTCCCTTTTTCTGTGGCAGGAGAAGATCATCCCCATGCTTTATTCCTCTCAGCATACATTCTGATGTTCCTTGTGCAGCTTTGAAACCAAAGAAGCAGAGGTGTTTCCCAGCTGTGCAGAAGCTCTGGGCTGGTGGGGGTGTTCTGGTGAGGTTGGCAAAGAGGATTCTATGTGGCGCTTCCCTCCTGCTGAGGTGACTCACCCTAGCAAGAAACAATCTGACCCCATGCCCTCACAGATCATATACATCTGTGTTTTTCATAAGAGTGGAAAGTCAGAAGACCTTTGGGCTTGGAGATGGGTTCCTGACATTCTTTGTTGTGGTTAATTTCTGGTAATTCAGGCTGTGGTTCATCAGTTCTGACATATGCATATCAGTGCCTGAGCTACTCATTCTGAATTCCTTCTGCTGCTGAGGAAGAGAATGAGGCAGTGCTGGTGTGCTCCTTGACTGGCCTATTTTAGATATCTGCATTCATTTGAGAGGAAGGACACTGCCTACTCCTGTGTATTTTACTGCTTATAGAAGCAATTTGGAATATCTACAGAGATGTACACTTCACACTGGCCATGCACTTAGTGGAAGGACTCACCTCCTCACAACTTGAATAGTCTGACGACTTAAGCACTGGGCACAAACTCTGGATTCCCCAGACAGGCCAGATGAAAGCCAGGCAAGTAGAGATCTGGACACAGAAGGTGCTGGCTGTAGGGACCCTCTCCCCCGGCATGTTTGTCTGATGGATATCTGTCAGGTTGTGACCACTAACCTGCCAAATGAAAAGCTGGTGCAGGATTTTGGTTTTGATTTGTTTTGTTTGTGCAAAGGAGATAAGAAGAGCTCCCAGAAAATAAACTTGAATACTGGACAGGTTTTCTGTTCACTGAACTGGGCTTTCCTGCTGACTTTTGTCTGATTGCTGAGATCCTTGGTACACCCTTTCAGGAGTTGTGAAGATATGGATTTCCTGTTATCCATCAAACTCTGCCTGATTCCCCATCTCCCATAACCCTTGGCATCTTTTCTGCTCCATATCCTCATCCCTTGTTACCTGTGTCACTATCTTGCTTATTCATATTCTCTCTGTGCTCTTGTCTGGTTTCATTTGCTCATTGCTGCCTGTGCTTTGTTTCACTGATGGCCAAGGCATGCAGCCTGCAAGGTCTCTCAGAAGTCTGAATTTGCCTTTTAAAAAGAGGCCCAAGATCTCAGCAACCTACCCAAAGAACAAAAACAACAAACCACCCCAAACAAGACAGACAGGAAAATATACAGTGGATCTTTCAGTGTGCTCATAAATAAAAGTCAGACAATCACATGCTTTTCTAAAAATAACACCCTTGGCAAGTGTTTTGGTAGGAATAATACTGACCTAGTTTGCAGGTTGCCCACGTGCAAAAAAAAAAAAAAAAAAAAATTGGTGAGGAAAACCCATTGCCTGACAGAGTATTTGCATTTGCTGAACCAGATCTGAATTGAGAGGTTGTCAAACAGCTCTTACAGTCTTTGCTTTGGGCCATACTCTCAGGCATATGGTGTAATTCTTGAGGATTTCCTGTGCAGGGCCAGAATCTGGACTCCTTGGAGGATGATCCTTGCGGGTCTCTTCCAAAATTCCATGATTCTGTGATTCTTGGTGGCCCCTCTGGAGGTTTCAGAGGAGAGGGGATTGGGAAATGCTCACTGGCAGCATGGCCCACAGCAGCCACTTGCCTTCTATGTGGGCTGGATGTGTAACCTGCACATGTGTGGTACAGTCAGCAAGGGTCCACATAAGCAGAAATTCTCTTCTGCAGCCTCAGTCTGGGAAGTTCATGTCTGGAGAATGGTCAGGATATCTCTGTAATCTGTGGACCTGAGTTTGTGTATGTGAGTTTAGATTTCTGTCTTTGTCTGTGGCACAGATTGAAACATTTTGGTATTGAAGGAAATGACCCTTGACTGCCTCACAGACTCAGTCTGTGTCCCTGTCCTTGTCCCTGTGGCCAGGACTGCAGTGTAACCCCGGGGCAGGAACTGTACCTTGGGGCATATGAGAGAGTCATCCCTGTCTGCCAGCTCCTTCTTATCCTTTCTGAGTGGATATTGTTCAAATCCTGGCCTGGGCCTGGAACTGCTCTCTGTGGGCAGCTCAGCTGCAGTGACAACAGTGACAGCTGGCATCAAGGTAGCCTCCCTCACAGTGATGGACACCCTTGTATTTCCTGGAAATCACTCCAGGAGATCACTGGTCTTTTGAGTATTATTGGTTAATATGCAAGATTACTGGGATGGGCATGTGCAGAGGCCTGATAGGATCTCAGGGAGAGGAGGGCAAAGTGGATCAGCAGCAAAGGCCGGATGAGAAGGTCCTTTCCCCAGGGCTGACCCATCATTCTGCCCACCTGAGCCTACCATTATCTTTCTTTATGGAGTGCCACAGGATGTGCTTCCCCTGTGTTGGAGAACTGGCAGAAGGAGAAGTGTCCTGTATGGCTCACCTGCAGGACAGGGCATTGCCTTATTGAGGCCTCCCTGGGTGATGATGTGCTGAGTCTGCAGCTGGATCCCAGCACCCCCAGGCAGTGCAGCTCAGCAGCCCTCTCTGGCCCATTTCCTCCTGCCTGGTGGGGTGTGAATCAGCAGCTCCTGATCCAGCACAGCCTTGCTGCTCTGAGCTGCTGGGAAGCTGCAGGTGCCTCGGGAGCAGCACGCCGGTCACCCTGCTGTGTGCTCCTGTCCTGCACAGCCTTGGTACATCACAACCTCTCCATGAGCCTGGCCTGTCATCTGTGCTGCAGTCCTTTCCAGACTCTGAAATGAGAGCAAAGTGTGTCAGGGAGTGTTCTGTGGGGATATTAATAAAGTTTTTAAGGCAAACGGATGCCATTTCTGTCCCTTAAGATCATATCCTCTTCCTTATTTTTCCCATCTCTCTTGATAAGTGATACATGAATTTCTGACTCTGAGCAGCCTTGATGCTGGGAAATGCTCTCATTCAAGCAGAGAATCTAGGTCAGCTGCTCATAAGAATAGATCAAGCCTTCATTGAATGCAGTGGACAGACCTTCAGTTGGATGGGTTTTTCCCTGGCTTTTTTTGTTCACAGTGAGCTCCAGAAGCTGACAGGCATTTTGTGGACAGCAGCTATAGCATCCTGCCAGCAGGCTCGATGCAAGCATTACTGAATCAGTGCATCACAGGGCAAAATTAATAGTATGAGGTATTAATTGTGGTTTTAAATTTTTTTAACTTAAGATAGGGCCCTCAGTAATGAAGATCTGTATCTGTGGTCAAGAGGATCTGATTTGTAAGAACATATATTAGAAACATATATTATAAAATGAACTTTTTCTTTGATTTCACACCTATAAAAAACTCCTCTTACATATGGCATCTAATTATTTAATTGTATATGCAGATTAGGGAGTCATTTACATGCTGTCATCAATGACAGCAGCTAATAGCACTGGCAGTCATTTTCAGGAACATATGGTAATGCCAAAGGTTTTAAATATTAGTCAGTACCTGCCATATACATCAATATTTATCCCCATCTCTTCCTTTCAAAAATGTTAGAATAAATTAATAATCACAAGGTGCATCTGCTTCTTCTTGGAACTAGTTGCAGAAGATCTGTTGTATTATATATTTTATATAAAATTGCAGTCCATCTTGGAGTTCCTGATTTTTCTGGCTGTAATGGCTCCTTGAGACTGGGAAGGAAGAGGAAAGAAAATGTTAATATGTCTTTTCTCCATTTTATTTACATTTGCAGAAGGTGGGGGAAGGCAGTTGCAGACACGAAAGACTCAGGTCCCACTAGTATGAAGTGTGATCCATAGACATTTTTATCCAAAAGATATTTAGCAGCTATTTGGCTTTGCTTTTGTGTAGACGAAATTGTTACCCGTGGTAAGGTTAATAGGAACCAGGGATAGGGAGTGCCCTGTTCATCTTCTTGTCCTCATCAACAAAATCAGTGCAGTCATCTTTTTCCTGATGTAAAACAGGGTTTGAGCCTTCCAACTTATATTTTTGCTACCATTTTACATGTTTTGCCCACATGTGTAAGGTATACTGAGTGGGGCAGCAGCCAAGGAGAACATACACCCATTATTGGGCTTGGAACCTCCACATTAAAACCTTGTGTAGAAAATACCATTTTTGACCCATTTATTCAAACAGACAAGCTCCAAGGCAGCTGCCTGAAAATCCAGTGATTCTGTGCTGTGTCAAGATCAGCTGTGCTAACTTGGTTTGCAGTTTGTGTGATTTTCAGAGGTTATTGACTCCAAGGCATTTGTTGTTGTGTAGTCATGGAGTGTACAAACACCACGCTGCACCCCTCCTTCCTGCTCACTGAACAGATGTGTACAGTTAAGAGGCTGAATTTGAAACAAAAGGAATTTGTCAGTTACTTCAATCCTTTGCTGCAATGTGGCCTTTATGCTCTTTTTTCATTAATTTTCAAGAATGGCTCTTGGCTCTTGACAACCAGTAAATAACACGTGCAGGAGATCCAAGGTCCTTAGAGTGCAGATAATGTGCTTGTCCATGATGGGGAAAAAATAGCCATTCCTTTTTTAAAGTGCTCAATAATTTAGAAACATCCTTCCAAGTCTCCTAATTTTAGTTCCTCGAGGACCACATCTTCCTCCTTTCAGGGAGAATCTTTCTGTGAGCGATGAAGGCGGCAGAGTGGCTGTGAAGGAGGAGGCAGGGGAGCAGTGCCAGAGTGCTGGCAGTTGGTGCTGTGCAGCTCTCAGGAGCTGGGGAGTGTCTCTGGATCTTTATTTAGCACTGCCTCTACTCTGCTCAGACGTGGGAGGCATTGGAAAGATGAGATACATCCTGATACTGACAGCAGATACATGCATTACAAATACTCTTCCCTTTACCTTGCCTGTTCCTGATGTTTCCGTCCCCAGGTTTTGCCCGCCTCTTGTTTTCTTGGTATTTTTTTCATTCCTTGTAAGACAGGAATGGGTCTGAAAATGCTGAAGACCCTCAGGCAGATTCCACATCATGAAACAGTGCTGAATTTTCTAGTGCCATTTCTCTTCTAAATGCTTTTCTGGTTTTGGAAGAAAACTCAGTGATGTAGTGTAAATGTTTTATCACCATGTATTTGGGAAGCCTGCTTTATTCAGCCTGAACTGATGCTAATAAAAATTTAATGCTTCTCTTTGTGCTCATGAAGAGTTCCTCCCCAGGGTATTTTTCTGAAGTAGTTTCAGAGGATGATTTGCTCTCTCCTAGGACCTTTTTGGGTGCCTCTTGCTGCAGGAAGTCCCTCACTGTAGCTAGCAAGCTCCAGTGCAAAGATTGCAAAAATCTTTCAGAACAGACCTTTTAACAGTGTGATTTGGCATCTTGGTTATCCTGAGCTTTACCAGGGCTAGTGGCTAAGCCAGATTGCTGCTCACTGTGGAGTGGGAATGGAATTCTTGCTCAGGTTGTCCAGAAGTGACAATGGGAGACACTTTGTGCTGGGCATTTCTGAAGATTAAGTGTCTATACAACAGCTGATCTCATTTTTTCTACCTCCTCTCCTAAATAATCTGTTCAGCCATGAGAATGAGGGCCCTGAGTAGTGTTGTTGGTGTACCCCACCCCATAATAATAAATGTATTAATATATTGATATATGACTACATAATATATTTATATGTCAGTGTAGTAACATAAGAATACAGATTCATTTAAAAATATTAATATGTCAATGTGCCCCATACAATAGCTCCTGTGTCAGTGCAAGTGCATGGGGCATTCATGCCTTAGTTTGTAGCCAGGCACACTTGCAGTGGATGTTGAGGGGAGAAACAGTTGAGTTTTGATAATTTGTCAATATTGAAATGTACCTGGCTCCTGTCAGAGGACTCAGGGTGTCCTGGTAGCTGATCTGTAGATATGATTTTTAGTTTCCAGATGGTGTCTGGCAGATGTGCCTGTGGAGCCATGTCAGTGCGCTGGGGGTGAAACACTGAAGACTGGAATTTACACAATCACTGGCCTCTTGTGGCAGCAGAAGAAGGATGTGAATGATGTAATGTGGATTTTCAATCCCAGATCTCTGCATATGCTGCTCTGTGGGTACAGATGTGTGTAGGAAGTTTCCTCTGAAGTTGAACTGAAAGTTTTTACTGCTGGAAAGAATTGATGTAAAAATGCACAGAGGAATCCTGTTGATCTAAAGCAAGTGAAGAAATTCAAAATTTTAGGCTTGTCTGTCCCAAATGTAGATGGAATATTCATAATACAAACTTTCCCAAAAGAAACCCTTTGGAAAAAACAATGGATCATCTTGAAATGAGGCAAGGTAGTGGCTGAGGTAATCACACTAGCAAACAACATCCATGATTAATTTTTTAAAAATACTCTTTCCATTCCTAGAAGACCAAATAGCATTTAAGTTGTAGATTTCCTCTGGCAAAGCTGCCCTTGGAGTTTTCCTTGGATAAGTTCAGATAACTCATAAGATTAGAAACCAAGCTGCTGGGTGACAGCTCTTCAACATGACCAGACTGGCAGCCTGCAGTGCTGTGGTGTTTTAGGTGGCAGAAAACCTTGCTGAGGACTAAGCTGCTATTCTGAAAAGCATTGTTTTATAGACTTGTTTGTAGCAAGTCTTCTCTTGCTATGTGGATTGAGATATTTCCAATGCAAGGATTTTTAGGGCCACATCAACCACTTCTATTGCCTGACTCTCTACAGTTCATTCTTGCAATTTTGGGGATTGTGTGTTTTATTTATTATTACTACTATTGCCATTTTTGCCAAAAGAGGAAGCATCTTCCTTAAAGCAATGCTTGTTTCATTCTGAAAAGAAAAAACAGAATTAGGCAAAATCCCCAGGAATTAGCTAAAAATATTCTAAAAGAACAGCAAAGTAGGTTACTAATTAAGTGAAAACTGAGGTCAGTTCAAAATGGGGTACTCACAATCAGAGGGAAAACAGAGGCAGTGAAAAATTTTATTATAACACATCCAATGAGTGTTATGTTTCAGTGTTCAAGGCAGGGGAAGGAGCAGTATCCAAATCTTTGGGGAACTTATTCTTTGGACTTTAGTGGGGTTGCTGAAAGTGCTGGGCCATGCAGTGTCTCTGTCAACCCATCTGCCCATCCTCTCCAGTTTCAGACAAATCCAGAGAAGGACAGAAGTTTCAGATTAACTCTTTTAAAATGGCATAAAAATCAGTGGCTGAACAGAGGAAAGCTACCCAAACAAACACACTCATGAAGAGAAAGGAAGAATCTTTTTTCTTTCCCTTTTTCTCCCAAATTGGTGGCAAGTTCAGGGTAGCACAGATCTCAGGCAGGGAGAGGTTGCAGGCTGGGGCTGGGAATAATTCTGGGGAAGGAACTCTGTTCCATCTGTTGCTACAGGAGAGGCTGCCTGTATTAAATATTTGTGCTGCTTTATTTGCACAGGCACACAGGTTATCTGGAGAGTACAGGGGATTTGGTGAGCACCAAGGCAAGGAAACAGTGTTTGTGTACCTTCGGACTGTGCTGCCGGGTGGAGCCTCTGATATCAAATAACGGCTGAGTTCATGCTGTGTTCCCTTCCTTAGAGGGCACTGAAGGTCTATCCTCTCCTCAGATGTGTATGTTTATGAAGGATGTACTGTTTTGTGTGAGCCACCTTCTCTCAGTTTGGTTAAAACTGGCTTTAAAACTGGTTAAAACTGACTTAAAATCCACTCTTGTGCATTAGGGCAGGGAATCACATGAATACAGAGACACATGCCACCTCTGGCTGTGTTGTCTTGCTTCCTTAGGAAGTGAAGTTATCCTTAGGAAATAAGAATTAATGTATGTTTTTCACCGATGATAAACATCTAACTGTGCACAATAGACAGAGTCACCTCTTGCACGCTCCTGTGATGGCAACACCAGCTGCAATGTCAAATGTGAGGGGACGATACTTTTGTTTCTTTGTTGGTTTGCTTGTTTTGTATCTCTCCAAAAGAACCTATCTTGCTTGGAATAGAGACTTGCTCTTCTTTGATTGCTGATGAAATCAAAGGTGCTGTGTGTGAGTGGAGGAACACCTTGTCTGACAGCAATATAGCTTCACAGAGTGGTTTTGCATGGATTTATATCCTAGGAATTCTGTGCCATACTCTGCACATTTTATCATAATAATTAATATATCCTTTCTGCCATGTTTCATGCCTTTGGTTCAAAGCAGTGGAAAGTACCAGCATGTTCTGGAAACAAAAGAAGGAAGTGAAAAACCTCTCCAGATACTGCAATCCACCTGCCTCTTAGGACCAAGTGTATTTCATATAACAGATGCTACTGAACACAAAGTTTCCATTGTCTATGCATGACTGTGTTAATGCAATGTCCCTGCAAAGCGAGCAGAGGCATCACTGCATTGCTGGAATTGGAATATTAATGTGATTGGACTCTTGCAAAGTCATTTAATTTGTAGTGCTAGTAGTCTGACTTCATCTGATCAGCATCAGGACCAAACACCTATTGTTCAAGTCAGGCACACAATCCACTTGTTATGAAGAGATTTTATCTATATAGGCAGAAGAATTGGGAAATAGCAAGATAAAGATAAGTCAACAGGGAAACAATATAAAATTTCTCCACAACGTTCACTTGTTTAATGTAAAATCCCAAAGACAAAGTAGCTACAGTTTTTCTGAGACAGGAAGACAGAGTCTCAATGATGTGGGGAGGCTGTGGACTTTTCTAGGAGCTCCAGGAAATGAGGGAAACTCCTGAATGCTGGGGATGTTCCTAGGAGACAAATGGCTTCTCTTTCACAGTAAGCATAGTAAGGGTCATGGCAGAGAAAATGACCTGCTAGGAAAATCCCACTGTGGATAAATGGAGGCATTGAAACTCCAGGAAGAAGGAGAGGGCTGGCTTCCAAGAAGTGGCTTTGGAGGAAGAAGAAAGTCATTTTGTACACCTGACAAAGGAGTTTGTTCAGAAGCAGAACTCTCCTTGTTCTTGGTCCTGTGTTTTTCTGGTTTCCTATTGCACTTCTTTCCTTGGTGTGGCTTCCCTTGGGTGGGCAGCTCAGGAGCCCATGGAAGGAGCAGATAAAATGTGGCTGTGCACCAGTTCCTTTGCCCAAACCAATGGCTTTGGACAGCAAACAATCCCCTTTGCATTATGTAAACTGTGAAAACCTCTGTTCTAGTCTGATCTAAACCCTTTATATGAAGGTGTAGCTTCCCTGTGAGCTTTGCCTGTGTCAGCATAACAGCATCCATGGGAGCCCTGTGCTGGATGATTCCTAGAGACTCAGATAATCCCCATCTTTTAACTGCAGAATTTCAGCCTGAGCAGTAACACAGCATTGGGGATAGAGGGGAGAGACCTGTATACCCTGTGTGTGCTGTTAAGGCACACAGAAAAGCAGGAAAGCTGGCTGCTGGTGGCCCCTGGGCAGCTCCCTTGTGCCATGTCCCCTCCTGCAGGACAGCATTCCCCTCAGAGACAACATCTTCAACCCAAAGCTGTGATGGTGTTCACAGGGGTGTTAGGATGAGGGAAGAGATGAGAATGTTGACTCTATGTTTCAGAAGGTTTGATTTATTATTTTATTATTTATATTATATTAAAACTATACTAAAAGAATAGAAGAAGGATTTCATCAGAAGGGTAGCTAAAAATAGAAAAGGAATGATAACAAAGGCTTGTGACTGACTGAGACAGTCTGGACAGCTGGGCTGTGATTGGCCATTAATTAGAAACAATCACATGAGACCAATCACAGATGCACCTGTTGCATTCCACAGCAGCAGATAATCACAGAATCACAGAATTTTCAAGACTGGAAGAGACCTATAAGATCATCTAGTCCAGCCGATGTTCTAACTGTTCAGCTAGATCATGGCAGCAAGTGCCACATCCAGTCTTTTTTTAAATTCTTCAAGGGATGATGCCTCTACCACCTCACTGGGTAAATGATTCCAGTTTCTGACCACTCTTTCTGTGAAGTATTTCCTTCTTACTTCTAACTTACATCTAGCTTGACGCAACTTGAGACTGTGTCCTCTTGTTCTATCCGTTGTCGCCCGGAGAAAGAGGCCGACCCCCAGCTCACTACAGCCACCCTTCAGGAAGTTGTAGAGAGTGATGAGGTCACCCCTGAGTCTCCTTTTCTCCAGGCTGAACAACCCCAGCTCCCTCAGTCGCTCTTCATATGGCTTGTGTTCCAAGCCCCTTATTAGTTTCGTTGCTCTCCTCTGGACACGCTCAAGTAACTCAACGTCCCTCTTAAAGTGAGGGGCCCAGAACTGGATACAGTATTTTGTTCCAGAGGCCTCTCAGCTTCTCAGGAGAAAAAATCCTAAGGAAAGGATTTTTCAGAAAATATCATGGCTGCACAAAGCCATTGTGGGCAGGGGTGCAGAGTGGTGACAATGGATGGCTGGGGCGTCACCTCCTGCTGCTGCTGGGCTCAGCACCTTGCTCAGAGTGACCCTGCCCAGACCCTGCTGTCCCTGCACAGCCCTCCTGGCTGCCTGCTGCTGGAGGCCATGGCCTGCTCTGCCCCTGCTTGCCCTGCTTTGTGGGTGAGGGAAGGCAGGACACGGAGCCATGGGGGTGGTTGGTGCTGCAGTGCTCAGGTGGACTGTGCCCTCTCATCCTGGGGAGTCCCTGACATTCCCTTGAGTGAGTGGGTCAAGTGGTGCATGGAATGAGAGTTTGTCCTAGCCTCAGGATGTCAGTCCATCCCTGCAGTCACTTCATGCTTTCCAGAGGCTTGTATTGTATTCCCTTGAAAGAGGCTTTCTGGGAAAACACAGCCATTCCCACACATCATGCTGCCACAGCTGAGGGCACGATCTGCAATTGTAAGTGTGTTCAAAATCTGTGTACTGCAGGGAGTCTTGCCTTCAGGACTGGCACTTTGACATCTAATTTCCTTCAACAGAGAAGTCTAGGGAAATGGTTTTTGTTAGAGACAGGCTTGGAAAAATGCTGATGAAGTGAAACATAAACACATTGTGTTGGAATTCTCATGGGAAAATATTGCTGAAGGGTTTCAGCATGCCTGGAATGCTTCTGTCAGTACTGACCCTATTACTCCATTTTGTATTCATATACTGTGCAGCTATAACATTCAAAATGAAACATTTTTACTTCAGCAAATTAAAAATTAAGGTCAAAATGGAATGTGTATAAAGCCTTTCAGTTTTCAACTTTATTCACAAGCTGGGAAAACACTGTATTTTGCAACCTCAGTATTTCCTACTGGCGGCAGCTCAAATGTGTGACCACTGCTGGAATTTCTGTTTCTCTTTCCAAATGAAATGTATTTATTTCCTCCTCCCTATTGTTACTAATGAATCAAACAGCTTTGTGATAACATGCTGGTGGAATTCAGCACTGATAAAAGAGCCAGAACAAAATATTCACGTGGTTTCCAAGAAGGAAACTAGTGGAATTTTACTATCATGAAAATGTAGAAAATCTTGGAAGAAACTGCAGGCATTAAACCCAGAAATATGAATTAACATATTTGGAACAGTCTAAATGACATGTGGAAAAATCACCCCTTAAATTCATACCCCTGAAATCATTGTGGCATAGTGCATGGTTTTGAATCAATGCAGCTTGAAATGATTAATACAAACTGTCTTCAGCTGATGAAAATCCTCAAGTTTTTGATTTCATCTTTATAATAATGGAATGGAGAATTAAGCCCAGTTTGTCATTTTCTTGCAAGAAGGGTGTGGTAAGGACAGCATTTCAACTCCTCTCCAAGTTCTCACAGCAGTGTAGGGACTTAAAAAAATCTATTTTAAATGCAAGCTCCTGGATTTAAAGGATACTTTCTGTGGAGGAATTTTTTTCTGTGGTTTATGGTCAGAACCTTAAGCAGCCTATTATGGACTTCATGCTAAGCAGAAAATCTCCTCCTTTTTCTTCACTTGTGGGTGTTGGGTGGTAATCAGATCCATATGTGTGCATACATGTATGGACACACACACATATATGCTGGATTGCTGCAATGTTATGCTGTTTATACCCACGTGTGTGTATATACATTTAAAATAATACACACTAGTGTACGTAGTTGCTGGAATATTGCACATTCCAGAAGGCTGAGGTTGCTCTTATCCCCTCTGAATGGTGTTATTAGAACATGGAAACCAACACCCATTCTCTGGGCCTTTACATCCCTGCTGGCTCACACTGGGCTTGCTGGGAGGTGAGGGAAAACTTGGCTCCAAACCCAGATGTGATCTCCCTGCCAAAGGAAAACTCAGGTGCAGCCTGGGCATGCAGGGTGGGTGGAAAAGGATGTGTGCTTCATAAAAGTTGTTACTAATCAACTCCCTTAAACTGATAGGATTGTCATCAAGATAACTGGCAGTGCAGGGATATTTGAATCCTTTAGAAAATGCCAAAAATCCCCCTGGTTTTCCCCCCAGTGGTTGTGGTTAGACTATGTATGAGGTTTTTGACATTATTTACCCAGAAGAGGGAAGGATTACATAAGAGGCTGGAAGCCTATAAAAGTGTCCTCACTTGGCACAGACAGGAACCAGGTTAGACTTTTTCAAAGGCAGCTGAAGCCTGTAGCTGTGCAGGAAAAAAGTCAGAAGAAGAGACAACTTCTCTGGGAGACAGACACTAAGATTACTTTGCATAGAGCTATTTCTCATGTTTTCTTCTGATAATATTCCCAATTGGACAGAAAGAACCTGAGACTGCTTGGATCATGCAGAAGAGAAAGCATTCCTGGGCAGCCTTTGTGGGAGGAGGCAACAAGAAGGGGGAGAAAATGACTGGGGAAAATGCAAGAATACTGCCCAAGGCCACACATGAGGAAAGAAAGAAGCAGGAGGCAAAAAGGAAAGGGAAATTGAAAACCTTGGCAGGCAAATTGCTGAAGACTGTGGTTGGTGGGAAGGAAACAGAGGAGAAGGCTGGTGCTGAGGATGTGGCAGGGAATTTGCTGAAGAGACCAAGCTGTAGGAAAGGAGAGGAGAGAGGGACGCCTGCAGGTAACCTTGGAGTTATCTCTGGGTCCAGGCCTGGATCTCCTCTGCCCCTCCCATCCACAGGCTCTTGTTTTTTATCAGCTTCTGGATCAGGTGCTTTCCACTCTCCTCCTCCCCATCCTTCACCTGAATTCTTGTCCCTTCTGAACCCTACGCTTGCTACTCTGGGCAGTTCTGAATTTCATTCTTTATTTGCTTCACAAATGTTTCTCTTTACTGTTCTTATTTTTATCTCTGCAAAGACTCCTGATGTGTCTTGTGAGAAAGATGATGTATGTGTGACTGACACCCCAGCCATGTGACTGTGCTGCTCCTCCACAGATGGGAGGGGGAGGTGGGCTGCACACAGGCTGGTTGTGCCAATTAAACGTTTCCCATGTGTTGTATGCATCGAGGCAGGGTGGGTGCAGCTTGTAGGCCCCTCCTGAATAACTTGCCAATTGCTTTACTGAACATCTTTGCATCAACCCTTCTCCATTTCATGTCATGTTCCTCCCTCCAGTCCTGTTTGATTTAATTCTTATTTCACATTTGAGATATTTTCATAGAGGAAAGGTAGGAAGGATATAGGCAAAACATAGTGGAAGCTTATACTCCTTTCATTCTTCACTCTGCATCCAAAGTTGTATCCTGAATTATTTAAGTCCCTCTGCTTCTGGCTTTGCTTAACTTTCCGTGCATTCTCATCAAGTTCGATTTGTCCTCTGGGCTCTGTTCCAGATACCTTTGGCAAACCTTAACCCCTCATTGCTCAACCTTGCAATCTGTAAAACACATGGAAAAAGCCCTGCAGCTCTGTGAGTCTGTTGAGAGAGTACATTTAACCCTTGTTGGTTGACTGGATGTGCTAGGTAAGATGCACTGGAAACAAGCAGCACTGAAAATCTTCCTTCCAAGGGAGCTTGCAGCACTTTGGTCCTGCCAGGGTCTCTGTAGAGGAGGCAGAGAATTCCTTCCAGGCTTGGCTTTCAGCAGTTGGCTTGTTCAGAAGATGTCCTTTCTTTAATGCTTTTTTCTGGACAGAAGGTACATTTCTTATGGAAACATTGTATTTAATGACCCTTCATTGCTCACACGAGGAGGTGTCTCGTAGATGATGGTAGAAAGATGCAGACTTCTTCAGGCTTGGTTAACCTGGAGGAGAAAGGATGAAAGAAATTTAGAAACAAAAAAGTGCTTGCCCTGAGGAAACTGAGAGGTGATAGTGCTAGACCTTAAGTGGGCTGATCTTGAGTAGATCCTGAGGAATTCTGGAATGGATATAAGCTAGATAATTCATAACTTGGGTAATAAAGTGATGATCCTATAGACCTGTAGCAGCTTGTGTTCTTATTCTGTTGCAGAGGAAACCATCTGCAGATTCATTGAGCAAGGAAAATTTTTGGAAGCTTGTGATCAGATTCATAATCTGGAGCATTCTGGAAATTATGGAATGGGAAAGTCTGAATCACTTTATGTGCTGCTGGCTGAACGAATGTGGACTGTAGTGGGAGAAGCACTCAGTGGAGGTGACAGGATGCTCCTGGAGCCGTTGCAGTCAGTGGGGGAATCACTGAAGTGGGAGAAGCAGAAGGAAGCAGAGTGGCTTGGCAACAGCCTAGAGACAGACTCTGTTTCCACCTGGAGCCCAAACTTCTGGAGAAAAGATCTGGAGGAAAAGCTAATGCAGTACATGACAGCCCAGATTCCCCCGTTTGCTTCCTCTACTGACGCCGATGAGACTGCCCTGAAACAGCACCTGAGTCACCTGGAAAGGACATTTGTCCCCAGGCTGGAGCACAGAAGTGATGTCTTCAGGGAAGCAGGACTGCTCACCACCTATGCCCGCTGCTGTCATGCCTCCTTGTGCTCTCACCTTGCCACACTTACTGACAGTAACTGTTTCAGCTTCAGCCAGAGCCTTTTAATTTATGAATGGATCATTAAAATGTACAAAAGGTACGTCTGAAGGGCTTTTTTTCCTACATATTTATAGCTCAATTTTTGTTTCTGAGAACAGTCCCTGCTTCCTGATAACACAGCAATGATGAGGAAGGACTCTTGCTGAGTTTAGATTTGCCCACGGTCTCTTTTATCTTCTGTGTTCTCAGAACCAGAGCCTTTTTTCATTGCAGTACTGTCTCTTTCTAAATCCTTAATATCAGATTCAGGGGTTTACCAGAGGTGGGCAGGTATTTTTCTGCTGGACTGCTGTTGGACATGCACAGTTTTTGACTTTAGTAAGCAATTTCTTTCCTTGCATCAACCCTTTTTTAACAAGGTCCCTAATACTCTAATTAGCCCAGAGTAATTTTCCCTGGCCTTTATGTCAGCATGGTGCTCTATGGATTTCTCTTGTTCTGCCCTTGGTTCTCCCACTGCTTTTTCTGGCTTGTAGTTTTCCCAGTTGTTTCTCTATTTCCTTCATTAGCGCTCAGATCACAGAAAAAACATGTAACAGATCATTAAATTCCTGCCCAAGTCTGGGGAAACAGATATGGCTTTCCCTCTGAAGAGCGGCACATTTAGGGCCCTTTGGCCCAATGTGAATTCACAGCCTATGGGTGTCATCAAAGCCTGAAACTTTCTTGTGATTTCTTTTTTCATGGTGGATGAGGCATTTGATTTTCTGTGTCCGTGGTTTAATTGCTACTCAGCAGCTCCAATCTTCTTATGCCTAATAGTTCTCAGTCTTTTTGGATTATTTGATTGCTTTCATCCAAGCCCACAGCTTCTCTGGTCCTTGTATTAATTACACTGATAAACCCTTGATGAGCTCATTAACAGTTCATCAGGTGGTCTCTTCCCCCAGCCAACTCCTGAAGGAGGGAAGCTGTGTGGTGGGTACACACTGGCCATCATCAGGTACATGGTGGATGTGGTCAGGAGGCATCCCTTTTACTGCTGCTTTTAAAATGGTAAAGCTTTGGAGTAATGGATTTATTAAATATTGAAAACTTTTATTAAAGTGGAGGTGAAAAATAATGTAATTTAATTTTATAAAGAAAAGTCAAATATAGGAAAAATGTATTATATAAATGCAGAATCCCTTCAAGGAAAAAAAAACCCCAAACAAATAAGACAGTGACTCTATTAGTCAGATGGTAGTGAAAAGAATAGAAATGAGGAGAGCAGAGATGCCAGACTTCAGCATTTGATTTTTCCTCTCTCTAAATACCGTTACAACCTCCATGAAAGCTCATGCATAGATGCAGTTGTCTTGGTATGTAGCTGCTTCTTATTCCATTCAGAAAGAGTATGTGACACTTGCAAAATTGTGCATCCGTGCAAGAGTGCTTGGGAGACTCTCCCTGAGATTAAGAGGGAATTGAGCAGCAGTGAGGGGAGAGGGGAACAACAAGCAAAACCCTTAACTTGGGCAGCAAATGTAGGAAGAAGAAAAAGAAACAGCACAAAAGAAATGCTGGCCAAAGGCCATTGTCAAGATCTACTGTGCTGTGGCTGCCCAAGCTTGGCAAGCACTGCTGGGTCCTTGCAGGGCTGGGTCCTTGCGGGGCAGCCTGTTTGCTCGGTGTGGGGCTGTGGTGCCAGGCAGGCGATGCTGTGTGCCCACGGGATGCTGCCCCTCTGGCTGAGCTCTTGTTTCTGCACACAGAGGCAGCCAGGCCTGTGAGAGACCCGGGCACAGCCTTTCCCTTGGTGCACAGTGCCTCGTGTGGATCCTTTGGAAGACTGAGGAAAAGTTACTTGCAACTGCACGGGTAAGAACTCAGGAGTTTTACCTCAATCTGCCAGTTTTATTCCCGTGGTGTAAAATTAAGGGGTGCCCTTGTCAAACAGCCATCCCTGCTCAGGCATGTGTGGGTCTCAAGGTTTCCATCTTGACCGAGTTTCATTGCAGAGCCCAGGTGTGAAGATCCATGATTGTCTGCTGCCAAAGGGAGGCTGCCTTGTCCTTGTTCCTTAGCAAGGAAATGTTGGGACTTTTGCAAATCTCTCTTCATCCCCTTGCTGTATATTCAGAGAGCTACAGTCTGCTCAGAAGCCCTTTTATCTGGAAGAAAGGGAGACTATGGGTGAAACCCACTTCCTTATTGAAGGCCATTTCAAAATGTTATTCATCTTCTCTCCAGCAGTTAATGATCCCATCATCTGCAAAGCTGGGGTTTTTTACAGCCCCTTTGCCTTAGCTGTGCAGGATATTGAGGCTGCTAAATTTGTCTCTGTGTGAACCCCTCACAGTCCTCTCCAGCCTGTTGGACTGACACTGATGATGTTAGAGCAAAGATTATTTCCAGAGCTCAGCACAAGAAACTGTGCAGTTGGTGCCCACCCAGCAGCCCTCCACAGAGAATCCTGTCTTGTGATCCCACAGGTGACCCCAGCCCTGCAGCATCCCTTTCTTTTCTCAGCAAAGTTCCCTCTTTGAAGAATTCTGTTGAGACATGTAGAATACAAATGAAGCAGGGAAGATGTGTTGTGGCAATGGGGAGTTCCAGAGGAAACCATGTTATTTGGAAAACTCAGCGGGGCCTCTTTTATTCAGCTAAAGCTGAAATGCAGCAGCAGGAGTTACCACACTCAGCTCTCTTGCTTTCCATTTCCACCAGCCCCTGGGGAGCAGAGGAGGGGAAATTCCATGGCAAACTGCTGAATCATCCCTGGGAAAGTACTCTAAATTGCAGAGATTTTCCTCAAGAATTATTCCCTGAAGAACAAGAAGGTAGTCACAAACATGCAAGTAGAAGTGCCAGCTGGTGACAATATGCTTAAAGCCTACTGGTTTCAGTGTTTAAGTTCTTTATGGGCTGTTTTTAATCATTACCCTGGGGAAAACCATGTGCTCTCAAGCTCCTTTTTTAGCATTTGTTTCAGTGAAGGAAGTGACTTAACTCAGGGCAGTGCCACTGAGGTTATCCTAGAGCAAGTCCCTGAGTCAAGCCCTCAAAGATGCTGAGTAACAGTGATGGGAAATTTAACTTTTTTTAGTTCCCTCTAATGTAATAGCTGAATAATGCTTTTGCTTAACCGTTTTCCTGATAAACCATGTGCTGAGCAGGCTCACCTCAGTCTGGTTATGAACTTTTGTGCCATGCTGCCCTGATGTTTCAGGATCACACCTTGGATCCTGGAGCATCCCAGCTCTATGTGGTGCTGAGTTGTACAGAAAGAGCAGAGCTGGAAGTGCTGGACAGTGTAGCACAGCATTGCTCCAGCTTGCTTCAAACCTGGCCAGCTTGGGAGCAGCTCCAGACTCAAGCTAATGAGCTTAAGTGGACATAAGCTGAGTCCATATGGAAAAATTATGGATGTCTCCTTAGCTCAGTGGCACAGCTTATAAAACCTGCTTTATCTCTCTATTTCAGCTTCTAGGGTAATTCAGCCTTCATTATGCTAATATACAGGCAGTTGTTATTGAGCAAATATCCTGCTGTTATCTCTTAACAATTGTCATGTATTATTGTGCCTAAATCACATGGTGTGCATTTTGCCACTTCAATGGATGACTAAAATTTCAGAATGAGAGGATCCTGACCAGAATAAGCTCTGGCCTGCTTTGCTTAGGAATACCTGGCTTATCTTTGGGTGTGGCAGCCTGATATTTGTGCAAACTAAAAGTACTTTAAACAGAAATGAGTGCTGAGAACTGTGAGCATGTCTGAAGGTGCTGAGAGCCCAGATGCCATGAAAACCACTTTGAAACTCCAGTGTGGGGAACTCAGCTCTGCATGCAGGCAGCCCTCCCCTCAGTCTGGACACACCTGGAGCAGGGGAGCTTTGTGCCTTTGAGGTTACAAAGCTGGTGAAATGAAAATGCTGTTGCCATGAATTGGGTTGCCAGTCTGTCACCTCTGCCCTTGCTGTACTGGGGAATTTGACAAGAGTGCAAGGCAGGCCTTCCAGCATGGTGCCAGGGCTCATTCTGATGCTCATTTACACTGCCCTGCAAGGATCACTTGGCTCTGTGTCTTCTCCCCACCACCCCTGTATTTTTTCAAATGGACAGAAGGAGGACTGAGAAGTTCTTGTTCTGCAGTCAGCACAGGTGTACTGACCATCCATGGATCTGAAGCCTTGAAACATTTTGGTCAGACAGGAAGAAACAAGAAGTAAACTGGATCTATTTATTACAGCAGAAGTTTTGGTCCCCTCCACATTGGAGCTTTGGTGCCGGACGTGCTGGTGTCACTACAAGAGCTACAGACAAGCAGGCTGTTTCTAATGCAGACACATAATCTGATCCAAAACAACTGAGTGCTGTCCTCAACAAGTTATTAACTGCCTTGCAGTTCCTCACTAAGCCGTGCTTTGTCCCATTGTGGGGGGCAGGCTTGAAGTGTTTGTGCAGCTCAGCAGGGATGTGCTATCTCAGCACATAGTGTTCACACATTTGCTCACAGTCAGGTGATGGCACTTGTGAGGAAAGAAATTTTTCTGGGTTGTTTACAACTGCTTGTTTGTCTTTGATTAACACTTTTCAGTGAATATGGGAGAGCAGTTGTTTTGAATATACTTTTGATGAAATTCTTCAGCTGACAGCCACAAATTTCCTAATTCATCAGGCAAAAGAGAACAAAGACCAAAATGGGAGATCAGACTTTATATTTCTTGGAGGAAGATTCAGAAATGAAAGAATAAATAAGCAAGCCAGATTTTTGAGTTTAAAGCTTCTGTAAAGGTCAGATCATGTTTTAAGCAACAAGCCCTTTCTCTGCAGTGCTAGTTTTGTTTTTACAGCCATTCAAACTAGCACAAGCCAGCCAAGTCTTGGGAAATTTCCCATCGTGCAGCCTCATGGGGCCCATCTCACCATGACAGTAGCTCTAAACACTAAGCCTGCTCCTCTTTGCACTCACAAGTCCCTGGCTTAAGCAAGGGAATGGTTTTAATTAATGCTGGCTGGTTTCTCTGGATGCTGGTTGGAGAGAGGAAGGGTGGAAAATCTCAGCTACAGTAGCTGGCAGCATGGAGATGTATCTAAGCATTGTTTTGCTGTGTGGGCGCCTTCATTTGAGCTAAGCTAACTAGGGAAGACTGTAGATAACCCAAGCTGACACTGGGATGAAAGAAAGCTGCAAATCACTTAAACTCAAACAAACAATGTAGAACAAAACAGAAAAATGTTATTAGGTCAGCTGGAAAACAGCCAGGCTTTGGGTTAAAAGAGACAGCCAAAAAAAATGGAGGCAGAAATTCATCTACTCCAAATGGATAATGAGAGGCTGGGAAACCTAACACGTTATGAATGCCATTGTATCTTAACTGTACTTTTTAATTTCCTTTTATCATTTAGAAGGAAGTGGGGAGAGCACTGAAAGAAGCCTTTGATATTGGGAAACCCCCTTGGGCAGATGCTGCAGTCATTGAGGTAAACTGGGGGGAAATGAAAAGCTCCAGTCTTTGGGGCTGTGGTGTTTTTGCACACAAGCATGTGGGTATTTGGCAAGACCCAGTTTTGCATGTCTCAGTCCAGGCTCAGTGTGTTAAAAGCCTGCAAGCTGGCTGCCATACTTAAGCTGTGTCTGTTTGCTCCCAAACCTGTTTTGGGGAAAAAAAAATACCCCCTTACTAAACCAAGGATCAGCCTGAGCTGATTCAAGCTGAAGTTGCATTTTCATACATGCTCCTGGATCTTTATGTAACCTTTTTGAAAGTGGTGGTGTGTCTTACCCAGCCTGCTCTGTGTGAGCTCTGCAGAGCACTTTTATAAAAGCAGGGAGAGCTGCTGAGCCATGGCAGGGCCGTTTGGCTGGCAGTGCAAACTGCAGGCAGGCTGCTCCTGCTCATCCCTGCTGGGACTGCTGCCCTGGCGGGTCAGGCAGTGCAGGGGGCTCTGCAGAGCACAGCACAGGGCTCCGAGGGCGCTGCAGGAGCACACCTGAGGAGCACACATGTTAGCACACTGCAGGAGCACACCTGAGGAGCACACACGCTGACACACTGCAGAGCACACTGCAGGAGCACACACACTGACACACTGCAGAGCACACCTGAGGAGAACACTGCAGGAGCACTCATGCTGACAGTCTGCAGGAGCACACCTGAGGAGCACACCCTGCTGACTCGTAAGCAGCTCGTACTGTGGGCAGAGGGGGTGTGGATCACGACCTGCAGAAGGATTAACACAAATCCTGGAGTTTATATGTGGGTTTAAGTGATGCTGGAGATCAGGGGCATGGCTTTGGGCTGTCATGGCTCTTTATTCTCTGCTTTCTTCCACCACCCCAGTGGCACTCCCAATTCAGGCCATGAGAGAGGGAAGTAGCTCCATGGTCCTTTGGGATGGCAGCCTCAGGCACTGGAAGCATTGCAGATCAGCAGCAGCTGGTTTTTGCTTTAGCTGGCAAGCACTGGCTTTTCTGGCCCATCTCATACTGTGGCACCAAAAGCAGAGCTCACATCAGGGGCTGTTTCCTCCTTGCCTTGCCCTGTACCTGCTGGGGCCATGGAGCAGTGATGTGCCCAGTGATGTACCTGTGCTAGGGGGATGTTTAGCTATCAAGATGGTTTTTTTTCCTGCTCCTGGCTCACAGTGGAAAGTTTTCTAACTGGAACTAGGACAAAGCATGGTTTGAATCCCATAGTCCTCATATTTGTAACATCTGGCCATGCTTCAGCATGAGTGGGTTCACTCTGTTGTGTATGCAACTGACAGGTTTGAATGCTCTGGGGTGGGTGATGGAAAAGCCTGGATTAATAGGAAAGCCTTATGAAATTACCACCTCCTCAATTTTCTCAGGCTGACACTTAAACTTCAGATAGAAAATGATCAAGGTGTCATGGAAACTCATCAGCTGTGGTTTTCTGACACTTTGGTGTGGCTTATTTCATCCAGCCCCTTTGGGTGAGCCTTTGCATCTGTTATGAGCAGTGGAAAAACACATTCATGATGTGAGTCACCCTTTGTCTCTGGCTGACGAGCACTGTGAGGGCACAGCATATGGGTCCATCTGTCTCCTTTTTTCCATCTGGCTCTCCTCCCCTTGCAAGCTTTTGTTTCCACAGAGCAACTAATGGGCAGCATTAAGTTGCCACCTGCTCAAGCCTGCCCGATGTGGGGTGAATTTTGAGCTGTCTGGCACAGCCCATCCCCTGCAGACACCTGGGCCACCCAGCTGGGCTCAGTGGGCAGGACATGTGCTGTGGGGTTTAGCACACAGCTGTGCCAGGTGTGAGGGTGGTGGCTGGGAAGGTGACACCTGCCCTCTTGAGGCATGCCGTGCAGAGACCCTGGCAGAGGTGCAGGGCACACAGTTAGGTCTGCATAATCCTCTTTTTAGTGGCTGCACCCAAATTTATTTGCCAGGGTGAGTCAGGTAGAGGCACAGATGCTCCTGCAGATGGCAGGTCTGCAGAGCTGAGCTGCCAGCCTGGATGTGGCCAGCAGAGAACATCTGCAGGGACAGGCTTCTACCCAAGCTGACCACAACAAAAACAGTGGTAGCAAAGGTGTAGGGTTAGGCATTACAATAAGGCTGATGAAAAAATACATTTATTTCCATGAGGACTCTCAAACTGAGGCAGAAGTTGGTGCCTAGGGCAGAGGGATTTGCTGCAGGGTGAGCAGTGGGATGTATTCCTGTTCACTGCATAGGGAACAAATGACTTTGGCCAGTTCTCCTCTCACACATTGGAATCCACAGATACTAACAGAGAAGACAGAGGCTGCCAGGCGAGTGAGCGAGAGCCTGGGTGAGAAGGTGGAAGCTGAGTGCCTGGAGGAGTGCCTGAGGTTCCTGGAGAGGTAGGAAGGATGCTGCTTTCCTCCTTGGTAACATTCTTAATGCTCAACAGAAAGAAACCCTGATGAAGCAGCTGGTAATGCTGTGTTCACCTGGATCTTGATGGCTGTTTCCCATGAAGCTGTTACTGACAACACAGCACTTCACTGCTCTTTGTGTGCTCAGTATCTGTAGTTGGACTAAAGCTGAGGGAACAAAGTGCATCTGGAGTAGCTGGGACAGGATAAAGCCTTTGGGGGAGATCTGGAGAGACTCAGACCTTAAACACACCTGGGAAGAGGGGCAGCCAGGTGCCCAGTGCCCAGGCCTGGCCCTTCCTGACCTGGCTGTGCATCTCAGGCACAGCTTTCTGCTGGCTCTGTGGCAGGGTGGGGAGATCTGCTCTGTCCTAGTTCTCATAGCAGAATGAATGTCTTCTCATCTGGCCTCTCACCACTTCCTCTGGCTCCCCTAATCTGCTTTTTGTTCTTGGGTATTTCTCTCCCCATGTAGAAAATGTCAGGACTGCTGGTTTAGGTAGTATTTCAGATGGAGATTTGGTTTAAGACCCTTGGCCCTCCACATGATGAGAGGAAAGAAATTCCTATAAAATGGGTTGTGCAGAAGCCCTTTGTGAGACTGAGACTGACAAAGCAGTTCAGAGACCTTATGGGTTATTCATACACACTGAGGCTTTGTTCTGCACCTTTATTGACAAAACTGAGCTGCTTCCCAGAAGGAAGTGTTGCAAATCAACCTCCTGCCTCTTGGTCCCTGACAAAGGTACCCAGGCAGCTCCAGGGCTCTCCCTGCTGTTCCTGTGTTTGTCTTCCCCTTTAGCTGGGCAGGCAGAGACTTTGTCATGTTGTAGATCCCACCTGGGGGATTGAAACTGTGAGATGAAAAGACAAAAAAGTCACACAGTATTTCTTCAGTGTGCTGTTGATTTTCGATGTGTTATGGATCACAACAGATTAAAGGTGATTCTTCCTGTTTTAATTTAGCTATGAAGATGAAGTGAGAAGTTTTATCCAGCTTGATGGCTGCTCACAGATCTACAGCAGCTTACGAATCCTGGAGAGTTGCTGCCTTCTCAGGTTAGAAAGCAGAGCCTCATGCCATGGGGAGCAAAACGAGTTTTCTGCTGGTCTGATCTCCTTCTGACTGGTATGAGGCCAACCTTGACCTCCAGCTGGGTATGGTCATCCAACCCCGTGCACACCAGCCTTTAAACATGGAGGAAGCCAGCTGCTGTCAGCAAGACTCCTGCAGAGCTGCCCTGGCTGTCCCAGCCAGAGGGAGGCTGAGATGGGGCTGTCACTGCGGCCAGGCCCACAGGGCTGTGCTGCCACTCTCTGCCTGCTCGCAGGCCCTGCAGGTGCAGGGTTTGCAGCCATCTCCCCCTTCCTGCACTGAGCAGGAGACAGCAGTGCTGTGCCATGTGTGGGGACACTACCCTGGCTAACCCCACTGTGGGTTGTGATGTCCTTCCTTTCCCAGGCCTGATCATCCTCCAGCAGAAAAGCTGCACAAAGGTTATGCTGAGATGTGTGTGCTGCTGCACTTGGTAGGTGCAATCTCAAGTGCCTTGCTGAATGAAACCCCAAGCAATATGCCAGGCACTCCCTGGGGTTGCTAGGAAGGAGGGAAGAAGTAAAGCACAGAAGGGTGGAGGAGGATGTTTGCACCTACAAGCTAATTTCAGAAGCACTTGCAGCATCGGAGAAAACAAGGTTGCTTCTCTTCTTCCTGTGTAAAATTATCCAGGGATCTCTGGAGTCAGCAAAATGCCAAAATCCAACACATGCACGGTGATTACTTGACATCAGAGCCTTGTGTTGAGCCTAGGTAGCTGCTTTGTTTGTTGTATTTGCATGTTGCTGATGCTGGATCCTAGACTGAATACTTATGAGTCTCTTTTATGTAATCCTTCACAGCTTTACTGAGAATGAAGTTGTACACTGAGCCTTTCCAGAATGTAGGATGTCTGGATTCAAGCTGGTGATAATTTTAACCAGGATTTGCTGACTGGAAGACTGTTCTGATGGAAGATAATTGTTTGTCCTGTATTTGTAGATTGTCAAAAAAGGCACATGGGATGCTCACCCAGACTCTGTTTGTCAAGGCTGCTTCATGCTTGCTCATTTTTAAAAATACTGGAATTTTTATTGATCTGGTCTCACTAGTGATGGGTACAGGTGACATTTGCATGTCGTGCCCTTGTGGCAGTGTCTTAATGAGCACAGAAATGCAGGTCCCTGAGCTAGCTTTGGACCTGACCATGTGCCCATTCAATGACCCCTGTGTTGGTTACAGTAGAAAGAGTTTTGATCTGAGAGAATAGCATGATTTGATCTGATCAATACTTTCCATATTTATTTTTTTAAACAGAACTGTCTGGCATAAGTTAACATACATTTGCAGTGTCAGCACTGAGCAGAATGTTAAGGTGAATGGATTTCTACACAGGATGGAAGATGACATTATGGAGCATTTTCTGCAGACCATCACTACTAAAGTCAAGGTATGGAAGACCCATTTTAATTCTGACTCTTTGCAGACCATATGGCTGGCATGCACTTCCCTCATGTCCTGATTTGGAAAAGGTGAAGCCATAGTTTGGTCTTCAAGCCTGGTATTCTCCTCTGCCGTGTCAGAATCTATATGTGGACAGCTTCACATTTTCCAGTTTTGGGACCCCAGTTTCACTGTTTGTAGTGTTTGCCGTTGTGCTGCCCAGAGCCCAGAAAGCTGAATTTCACCTGGTACCCATTAATTCCCAGCAGCTGGGCGTCTTCCCAGGACAGTGATAACTCACAGAGCCCAGGGCTGTGCTGGCTAGTCAGGATGTAGAGAAGGCTGACCAGAAATGTGTCCCTGCCTTGAGATAAAGTCCCCTTCCTTCATCCTTTCTAGTATCAGTCTGTTAGCCCAGGCACTGTTCACCCTTGTGTCTGGAAAACACAGAATTCCAGGCTCCTGACAGTGTGTGTGATCCTGTGCATTTCCCTGGGAAGCTCCCCTGGGCATCTCCAGCCTCATTGCTCAGGCTCCCTCGGGCAGGCTGGAGGCAGCAAAAGGAAAATGACAAGAGAAACTCTGGCTACGCTGTGCAGCTTTGGTCCCAGAGCTCATTGCCAGCGTGTCCCATGGGCCCACACATCTGTGTGGGAACTGGGGGTGGCTCTGACAGAGCACCAGCAGCCCTGGGGGGAACAGGAGGCCCAGGGCCCAGGTTTTCAGTCTTCCAGGTTTGGGCTTAAGATCTTAGTACATCCTTCCTGAGTTGGAATAGTTTCTTTCTTTCATGTTTTGATTTTCTTTGAAATAAAAACACAGGATGCTGCAGTTGGTGGAGAAATCTGTTTCCAAGAGCAGAAAGAGCAAAGACACAATAATCTGTGTCTGTTGTTTGTTTGGTGTCTCTACATGTGCACCCTTTGACTCTGTCTGTTTCTTTTCCTCAGGGAACACTGAAGGACCACTTCAAAAAGTGTGACAGTGGTTTTGACCACATCCTTGAATCCTTAAAGCAAAGCTTTTTGACCTTTGGGAAGAAAAAACCAGATATATATGAGGTAAGAAACAAGTAAGACAGTGAGAACAATATGTTACTCAGGAAATCATCCTACAAGAAAGATTGAGAGGGATTTTTTTCCAAGGACATGTAGTAAAAGGACAAGGGGGAATGGATTCAAACTAAAAGAGAATGGGTTTAGATTAGATTTTAGGAGGAACTTCTTTGCTGTGGGAGTGTTGAGGTGCTGGCAGAAGTTGCCCAGAGAAGCTGAGGGTGCCCCATCTCTGCAAGTGTTGAAGGCCATGTTGGATGGGGTACTGAGCAACCTGCTCTGGTGGAAGGTGTCCCTGCCCATGGCAGGGGGGTTTGAACTAGATGGTCTTTGAGGTATCTTCCAACCCAAACCATTCTGTTCTGTGAAATCACTAAAACTAGTAATTGAACATTTGGATGGCACAATACTAGAAAATTAAACTGCAGTTTTCTCTGTTGTCAAATGGGCTTTTAAATATCTGGTGGTCTCAGTCCAGTACCTCTATCCACTAGGGTTGGGTAGTGACAGCTGGAACCTTCCTGTAATTTCAGCAGAGAAACCAACAAGTGAAGAAATGTGGAAACTGAATGTACCTCCCAAATACAGAGGGGAATGTTTGGCTCCCTCCTCTCCTACCATTGCTCCAATATAATTATTTTGGAAAATTTCTCAGCTTCTAATGTGCTTCAACCTTATTTGTGAGGATTATTGATCCCTTTGATGTAGAGTGGACAGAGTGGGGTGAAAAGTCCAAATTCTTAAAGGGCACAGCGTCTCATGCAGAGTAATTGGCAAACAACCTAACAAAGTACCCAAGTTTTTTCACCTTTACAGTAGCCTAAACAGCTTTTATAGGATCTTACAGCAGCCTTGAGTCTATCTCTTCAGCAATGAGGTTGGTACCTGGGGAATTCTCTCTTTTGTGCAGGCTGGATTTGCTGTTGCTACATGTGCAATGTGTCCTCCTCAGCATGGGACTCCCAGGTCATCAGTCCCTTTGTCAGCGATGATTTTAATTAACATTTTGCAATATGGAAAAAGTAATGGAAGAGAAAAAAGTAGGATCTATTCTGCTGTTGTTCAAAGGCTGTCACTGGACATCATGTCACATTAGTGCTGGGGCAAGCAGCAGCTCAGTGGTGAAGCGCTGTGCCAGAGCTCTCTGTGCCTTGCTTTGTCTGTTTGGGACAGAGCTGGGGATTTCCTGTACCTTTGGACTGCAGCCTAACCCTGCTCTGATTTCAATTGCTAACCAAATGTGGTTTCTGTGCAGCAGCCCACCCCCAGCAGAAACACTCCCTGTCCCTGTCAGGCACTGCATGGCTCTGCACTGAGGTTCCTCAGCCAGTACTGGGAGCTAAGAGGGAGCTGCCCAGGTGACTTCTCTGTGCCCAGCCACAGCTGTGTGCCCCAGGGCCCTGTGTCAAGTGTAGATGCTGGAGGGAGGCTGCATCTGGCTTTGTCTGCAGCCCAAGCTCCCCCCAGGTGATAATTTGTGAGCCAAGCCAAGTGTTGCTGCAGCTCTGGAGTGTGAGTGACCTCTGGCTCAGCAAACTGCTCCCATTGCTTTTGATTTGATGTCTCCACACTTACCATCAAGCTTTGTGATCCACATGCTGCTTGGAGATAGTCCAAGTGTTGGATCAAGCATTTTAAATTAATATTTAAGCAAAGAAATGGGGCAGCCATCTGCATGGGCCGAATATCTGCTCTGTGCCATGGTACAAGTGTGGCTGGGCCTTGCTCAGTGCAGGGAAGTTAATCTGGGTCTCTTTGCTCTGGAACAGGCCCTGGTCAAGGCTGTCAATGCCATCATTGTTACAGAATACTTGCAGGCCCTCCTGACCACTCCCAGGAAAACATCTGCTATGCAGAGGAGGAGGATTGTCAACAAGATAGAAGAAGATCATAGGATGATGCAAACCATCTTTAAAGAGTGCTTAGTAAGTCTTTGATATGGTTACAGTTTTGCTCTTTATCATCAAGAACAATACCAGCAGAGGAAGACACTCTGAAGACTGCAAAAAAGCTTAAGAATTTTACCACAGGGGTATCAAGCTTCACTGAAATGACATTCAGATATGCTGACAGCTCTTCTGATCTGTCAGAAGCTGTTAGCTCATGGTTTTGAAATGTGTGACTGGAAGATGCAAGTTTTGCACTGTTGCCACTGACACAAGAGTGAGGTGTGCTCCTCTGAGCTGGTGAGACAGCTCCAGAGCTGCCAGCTCCTCCATCAGCCCTCTGGTAGCTGGCATGGGGTGGCAGTGCTTACCCTGGAGCCTCTGGAGTGATGAAGCAAACAGCTCCCCACCTCCACCTGCTCTGTGCATTGCCCTGTAAGGCTGCTCCTCCCTGGGCATGGGGTGTGCATTGTCCCCCCTCCACCCAGCCTCCTCCCTCCCCACAGGCCCTTCCCAGCCCCTCAGAGCTGGCATGATGACTGCCTCAGCCATTTCCCTGTGCTCTGGCATTTCCTCATGGCAAAACATGCTGATGCTGTTGTGGTTGCTGACGGCTGTGGGGAAGAACGAGTCTTCCTGCAGGGGTAAACACCTCACACCATTAGGAGGTGAAGCACATTGCAGAGGATTGGGTGTAAAAGCAGAGCCACACCTCTGAAGAAAACTTGTGCAAAGTGCTGGTTCTGATTTGCAGAAACAACTTCGGAAGCTTTAAAGGTCTCACCTCATAATCTGGTGTAATTGGCAGTGCTGCACAGAGCATCTGTGGGTGCCACCAGGCTGTCACACGAGTCCCTGGGTTACCCAAGGGCCTGGACTGCCCTGGCAGCAGTGTCCCCTCCTTCAGCTGGTGCAGTTGGAGAATTACTGCTGTGCAATGTCCCTGGCATGGCTCCTTAGCAGATGCAGGCTGAGAGTGCCCAGGCATGGTGCTCCATAAGGGGCTGGGCTGAGCAGCACAGCAGTGGTTGCAAAGTCAGTTTGGTAACAGGACTCAGATGTGACAGCACCTAAACCCCTTGGCTGCACTGCTTTTAATGATTTCACAAATGCTGAGTCATTCTCACAACTTGCCTATTTAAGTGCTAGGGACTGAAAATCTATTTTCTCAGAAATGAGTCCCTTGCAAGCCATATGTCAGCAATTCTTACCTTGTCCAATGAATAAAATGAAATAAAAATGATTGTCTGTAGGCTTCTCTAAAATCCTCTCAGACCCATTACAATTAATGCATTAGATTCATGGCAGAAAGCTGGGAGCTGCCAGTGCTTTTAGCTGAATTCCCACCTCTCTTGGAGTGATCGATCACAGATGAATTAATGCTTTCAGCAATTGAGACATGGGGAATAGCAGGAGGGTTCTCTAATCTTAACTCTGAAGTTTACCAGAAATGCTGTGCTCAGCTTCAGCTTTGGATGTAATGTGCATGGAAGAGTGCAAAGGAAATAGAGGAAATCTAATTATCTATTAAAACCTTACATTGAGCTTGGGTGAAAAAGAGCTGCATCTGGTTAGAAATTTTCCCCAGTGTCCTCAGTGTGTGCACTTTCTTACTTGATGTGAGAGCACTGAAAGCCTTGGAGGTGAAATGCTTGAGAGATTGCAGGGGACAGCCTGCTCCTCAGTCATGAGGCTCATGGTTATGCGTGCCAAATATGAACTCTGCTGCAGACTGAGTTTATCATGCAGTTGTTGCACAGGCTGCTCCTGCTCTCTGCCCTGTTCTGCCCTCTCTCTGGGCTTTTCCTTCCCCTCTGCTCTCAAAACACATTAGGAAATACCTTGCTTCTCTCCTAAGAGCAGTACATGTCAAAGGCACTTAAACACTGCTGACAAAACACCTCTTTTTTTCCCCTTTAGAGTGCAGGCTGTTTACCTCTGACCTTGCCTGCCTATGCAGTGCTTAACTAAATCTGACGCCTTCAAATTAATTAGCATTTTGTAATAGTGAGCTTGCCAAGTATGAAGCTGTACAGTACCAGTGCCTCAGGAGCTGAGTACAGCTTGTGCACTGAGCAGAGCTAGACATGCTGTGTGCCTGCACTGCAGGGGGAGAGGGGGAAGACTGTCTTCAAATATTATTATTATTTTTAATTTATGTTCATTGCAGAGGAGCTGCATAGATAATGTGACCAGCTGTTTCAAATGCCCCCTGCAGATCAGGGGAACGTGGGCTTCTCCTGCCCCATTTTGGCAGCCTGTTCTCCAGGTTTGCTTTGTCACACTCTCTGTTGATGTGGTGGCATCAATAATTCAGGGAAGCAATTAAATTGCATTACTGCACTGATGGAAAATGTGAGCAAGACCTGGAGCTCTCTTCCTGGTGGTTCATCTGCATTCTGCTTCTCCAGCTCTGCTGAAAATGCTGTGTGTTTTTTGATGAGACTTTTTTCTCCTGTGTGCTCTAGATTAGAGGGAGATCATTGTGTGCAACATCTACCAACCATGTCATGTTTTCTACACTGTCCGGCCCTGTTGCCAACTTTTTTCTATTAGAGGATTTATGCTCTCCCTAAAGTCGCTTTTCTGTCCTGGGCTTGCTCTGGGGGGGCAGAAATGCCATCATGTTTGGCCAACAAGGCTTGTTTTCACACAGTCAAGCACAGGGCTGTGCTTACCTTCAGGGGCAAACCACATCCCACAAGAGGAAATGGCCCTGAAAGGAAAGGCAGTTTAAGGAAAAATGAGGTACATTTGCCAGCTTTGCCTAAGGAAGTGCAGGAGAGGATTCTGCACTACTGAAGAAGCCACCCTGGAAGCAGTCTGTGGCCACTCCCCAGGTCCTTTTCTGCTATCCTGTGGTGAAAATCAGATTTCTATACATGCACAGACACTCCTGCAAAGCTTCTAACCCACACAGAGAGATCCCCAGTCTGACATGAGTCCAGCTCTTAATGTGCTGTGCTGTTTCTCCTGCCCTGAACACAATATTGCTTTTCTCCCAGGGTCCTGCAGCTGGCTCTCTCAAGGATCCAATAAAAACAATTTTAGAGCTTGTTCAAACTTCTGATCCTGAGGGGATGAAGATAGCACTTCTGCCCATTCTTAAAGAATTTCCTGACCTCAGGTAATGTCTTTGATTGCTTTGACTTCTGTACTTTCTTACATGATCACTTGAAACCAGAAAACCTACAGCAATATTAGTCCTGTGATACTTCTGCAGTGTGTTGGGCCAGGCACAGTGACCCTTTGAATGTACTCACTGGTGCCTGCTTTATATCCTTGTCAGACATGAACTGCTGAAGTTGTGATGTCCTCCTGTAAAGGTGGAGGATGGATGAAATTGCTGTCAACAAAGCAGAAATGCTGTGGAAAAGTACTACCTTAATGCAGAATTTACAGGACCATATGTGTCGAATGTAGGTTTCAAGAACATCCTTAATTTGGGCATTTCATAACTTTCAAACACTTGGCTTCTGGCTTCAATACTTCACCACACCCTCTATAACTATTTTCAGAAGTTTCAAGGTGTATTCAGCAAGAATATACACTTGTATTTCTTACAGAAAATTTAACAGAATTGAAACACAGGTTTTATTAGGAAGGAGAGATCTTGGATACCTGCATTTTTTCCAAAGCCTGTGGTTTACTGCATCTATCTTTTGTTCTATGTGCTGTACCTGTGTTTTTCCAACTTAAAATGATTGCAGTGTAAAACTCTCTGTCACAGGATGCTCTGAAGGCCAAAAGTGTGAATACCTTCAAACGTGGGGCAGACAATTTGTGGCAGATAATTACTTCAGTGCCTATTCAACATGACAGTCATCAGATAAACCTGCAGCAAGGGAAGTCTCTAGATTTCTGTAGGAAAGACTGCTATGGGCAAAGAAAAAAATAAAAAGAAAGAGAGATTATGTTATGCTTCATCTGGTTTCTTACTTCTTTTTTACTTTACTACTTTTGAAGATGCTATTGAGCTAAAAAGCTGTTTATCTGATACAGCATAGCAATGATATATATATATATACACATATGCATACATAGTATAGGAAGTGGGCATAGAAAGTTCTCAGAAGACCCAGATCTCAGAGGAGGTTATCCTGGTGTGAGTGGATGCAGTGTTGCTGACTAAAACAGATTTCTCTGATTCAAACTCTTTGGCTTGTACACATTTGCCTTATATCCAATACAGTATTTCCCTGCTCAGGGGAATAGAGCTCTGTAGAACACAAATGCTGTAACCTTCCAGATGAACGAGAATTGGCTCCATTTGAGGGGAGAAAAGATATCAAAAATGCCTCCAAATGGTCAAATGTAGAGTTATCTGAATCCTATTATGATAGATACAGGTCTTTTTCTAGGAATAACCTAAACTGAACATTTTCAATACTTCACAAGGATGTTGTGGGCTCTGGGCTTGGGACTTGTGAGCTCAGCCCTGTCCCACACATCTCTTGGGATATGGCATCCCCCTTAGATAGCCAGAGGGTGTCAAAAAGCAGCTTCCAGTCTTTGGTCTGGTCCAGCAAAACTCAGGGATAGGAAACAAATGTTAGGTTTTTTTTTCTTGGCTTATTCACTAACTGTCCTCTTGTCCTTTTGGAAAGGAAGGAACATCTGAGTGCAGTGCTGGACATCAAAGATTCACTCAGCCGAGATGACAGAGCTGCTCTCTTGAAGTCATTTCATGATAATTGCAGGGAATCAGAAACAGAAGCAAACTTGCTTTTTGCAGATATAGAAGTAAAACCTAGAAAATGTGGACTCTGTGGCTGCCTCTGCTGTTAGCAAAGGTGGGTGTGTGTGAGTGTGTTTGTGTGTAAGGTGTACCTGCCCAGGCACACTTCTTACAGGGAGGTGGAGCTGCAGCCTCACCTCCCCAGGGCCCTCATTGCTCCATGCACTGGCTCTACTTCCCTCTCTCTCCTGCAGACTTCCACACCCTGCAGGATCATGTTGGAGGCAGTGCAGGGTGCTGAATTCTTAGATGAGTGATTCAGGTTACAGCAGGGACAAAGGAGAAGGCAGGGCTGGCTCTTCCTCCCCAACTTTCACTCGTGTCTGTGTATCCCTGCAGCAAGGTCTGTCTGCAGCATCCCCTCCCTCCCAGCTCTTACCCTCTGCCTGGGCACAGTCTCCCAGGCAGGTGCTGTTGCCTTCTAGCAGGACAAGCCAAGGAGGAACCTCTCTGTGATCCTCCTGCTTCTCTGGTGCCGAGGGGAGGGACATGTGAGCCCCACCACTGCCCCCTCCATGACAGCTGCATTAATTCAACCAGGCTTGGCCCCATTTAGCTGACTGAATACTGCTTAGTGGAGAACATGTATCTATTTTCTTCACTTTAAATAATTGACGATTTCTTGTTACTCCGAAGTTACCCAGCTCCAGCTCAGAGGTGGAGAATTTTGTTTTATGTTGGCCAGGTCAGAGCCCTCAGCTATCAGAAATAGTCCTGCTCAGTCAATAACTACAGATTGCCAGCAGTTACCTTCTGTTGCATAAGCTGACTAGACTGAGGTTGAGAAGCACAGTCCCTCTCCTCCTCCCCTCTCAGGTGTCACTATTTATTTATAGTTACCCATGTTAGCAGATCAGGGATGAGGTATGCAGGACTCTGCCCTCCAGGCACAGGCAGACAGCAGGCTGCCCTGGTAGCAGAGAGAGAAAGCAATTAGAGAAACAATTAATAAACACAAAAGCTTCCCCTCCTAATGAAAACTGATTCTGATATAATGAACTGGCTGTCAGCTACTCATGTTTATACCCTGCTTTAAAGAAATTACCCATAGTGTCACCTTTGCTTTAGTAAAGATATTGAGGAACAAGTTTTTAAAGCGTTGTAAGTCCCTGAATCTCCTGTTTTCTGAAATTCCCTGGGAAAATAGGCTCCCAAATCCCAGACCCAGCTGAGTCTGCAGTGTGGTGGACACACATGCCTGGCACAGTAAAGGTGAAATCAGTTATGGGATGTGCCACCTTCCTCCTTCCATGCCAGCCCTGTGATTTTGCTGCCATGCTCTGGGGTGTGACCTGTAGGCTTGCTGGGAACCAGCTGCTTCCTCCTAGCCAGAAACACGTTTCTCCCTCCTGTACATGGAGGTGGCAGGACTTTGGAAGAACACTGCTTTTGGTTGTTTCATGTCAGCACGAAATGTCCTTCCAGAAGAGGAGTGAGAAGGTTTGGCTGGGGAGGGCAGGCAGCAGTGGGGGTGCTGCCCAGGGATTTTGTTTAGCCCAGGAAGTGAGGATTTCAGCAGGTAAGTGTGGACATAGCTTCATGCAGGAGTGTGCACAGGAGGGATGTTTCTGCTGTTTGACTCTTGCATATGTTCTGACGAGTGCCATTTAATTACCCAGCTTTTTTCTTGCCTTCCCTCAGGCCTGCTGGGAGAAACATGAGGCCTTACTCTGCTGTGCCAGTGTCTGCAACCACAGCTCCTTGAAAGCTTCACATGCAGCTGGATGCATGGAGAAGCCTGTCAGCCATGGAAGACAAAATTTCTGCATTCTTGCAGGAAAACCATGAGGCTCAAATCCCAAGTCCAGGAGGGAGATGAATGGGATATGGTTGAAAGACATTTCTTCAAGACTTCCTAGAGACTGCCATTCAGCTGAGTCCTGGTGGTTATTCCCAGGATGTGGCAAGTGTGGAGGAGGTTTTCCCCTCACTGACTTCCTCTCTGTTTCCACCTCTTGTTCCATGAAATCTCCAATGATATTGGGACTGCTGCACCACATGGTGTCCCAGCATTGCAACCTCCTGAGGGATCCAAGACCTCTGTTAGGGAATATTGCCTGGCTGATTGTGCTGGCAATGCCTGCAGGTCTGGGTGCCTCAGTTTACTCCCAAAGCCTGACCTGCACCAGGAGGGTGCAGACAGAGCTGCCTCTTCCCTCTCTCATGAAGGCTGTGACCTGCTCTGGGGGCAGCCTGCCATGGTGAGGTGTGGGATGGGGAGCTCCTCCTGTATGAGTTTTACAACTGGCTCAAGAGCATAGTCTTGCATTAATTTTTATACCTCAGTTACTGGAAATTTCCTCTTGGAGACAGAGGAGAAAAGCTCATGGGAAGCAGGCAGTAAAAGGAGCTGTTTGTCCCAGCCTCTGGGCAAGGTCTCTGCTAGTTTTCAGATGTAAATATGCAGTTCTGAAGGAAAAACACTGATTTTCTTCCTCGTTGTCTATGGACTGGTCACAGACCCCAAGCGGGATGTGCTTCAAGGCCCTCCTTTGCTATTGTGTGAATATAGAACATTACTGCTCCTCTTTGACACCATAACCAAGCAAAAAACTCTACCTCAGATGTGCCAGTGCTTTTCTGAGCAGCCATTCCCCCTCGAGTCTGCCACCCTCACAAGGAGAAGGAAAATTTGTGCATAACCTGTCAATGTCTGTAGCAGGGGACAGGTCATGCCCTGGTACCCTGAGAAGTGCAGGTCCAGCTGGGTGCTGCCACATTCCCCAGGGACACGGGTGCCCCATCCCAGAACCCTCAGTGCAGATGGGGTCCTGGGAGCTGGAAAGGAGCCAGGGCAGGTTTGTAATTGTCGTTGGCTTTGTTCCAGGTGCAGTGCTGAGCATGAGGTGAGTGTCTGAGAAGGAAGAAACAGGTTGCTCCATCTCCAGGGAGTCTTCTGGTGCTTTTAGGGCACCAGGAGATCTTGGCTTTGTTACACTTCATCCCTCATGTCACTGAAGGGCAGTGAGAGCATCCCATGGCCTGCCTGCCCTTCCTGACTGCTCAAAAGGCCAGTGCTGGTGTCCCTAACATTTCATAGCTGCCCATTGTGGCTGCAGTGAGACCTCCCCTGGGATGTGGGAAGGCTGGGGAATCTGGGGGAGCTGCAACCTGGCCGGGTTGGGCTGCAGGGCTGCATGAGCACCTGCCTTCTGAAGGTTGCCAGCCCTGCCAGGCACGGTGGGCCAGTCACCCTCCCCTCGTGCTGAATTGCACATTTTTTCAGGGAAGGGATGTCAGACCTGGATGACAGACCCTGTTGTGATGGCGAGGTCAGGGTCAGCCTCTGCCAATGGGGATTTCAAGCAACAAGCCTTCCAGAGAAAGTAAATAAAACCCTCTCTGACATTTCCATCACTGTTGGGTTAAAAATAATCCTTCAGCATGTGGACAGCTCTGGCCATGCACACGTCGATGTGTGTCTGTGCTGTTTGACATCTGCAGCCACACAGGGGTGTGTTCTGCTTGGAATCAGCAGCTGGGAGCCCTGAGGGGCACCAGGCTTGCCACTGCTGTGTGCAGATCAATGAGGTTTTGTAGCAGCAAATTTTTGCACCATGTGTGAAAACATGCACTTATGGAGAGACCAAATAAAGACTTGAGTTTGTCCATGAGGTTTAATGAAGTTTTCCAGAGCCAGAGGGCCAAGGGATGTTGGCTGGGGGTGATGGGGAGAGGCAGGATGGTGTGGAGGAAGATGGTGTGGGAGGGGTGTCCTTGGGTACCCACAAATCACCTGTGGAGAGCAGATGGTGTGTGGGGAGGCTCACTGGAGGGGAGGCAGCAGCAAGGGAATGCTGGGTCACTCCCTAGGACTGTCTGAGGTGATCAGGGAAAGAAGTAGAGGCTGCAGGGAAGGAGGATGAGGAATTTGCCTTGTTTGATGGAATGGATGAGGGATTTTAACCCGCTTGATTATGTGACCTGAACTTCCCAAGTGATCCAGCCTCCTCCTTTCTAGCTTTCACCCTAACCTGGGGTTAAAGCGCTTGTGTGGGATTTGTGCCACTCTCTGAAGAGGGCTGGGAAGCAGGGTCACACTCAGGATCCTCCTGTAGGATTATCTTGTGGCCTTGGGATGTGAGCAGGGACAGCCCTGCCATTGCCACCTGCCTGCCAGCGCCACCATGGAGCTGTGCTATGCATCTCCCACTTGGCCTTTTTTCCAGGGACTCCACCTCTGTGAGCAGGATAGCATCACTCAGAGGCTCCCTGCACAAAGCCTCTCTCCCACTCCCTTTTCACTCAAGGTTTCACTGGGATCCCCTTGACACAAGGGCTGTGCCCCTGCCATGTTCATCCATCACCCACACACACTAGGCTTGGGATGTGGGCAGGAAGGAGTGACAAGATGCTCTGGCTCTTTTGGAAGCTGCTCCATCACCTCTCCAGCTCTGCTTGGAGCAGCAGGGCTCTGTGATGAGCAATGATTTGTCACCTGAGTGCCCCACACTGCTGGGGGGCAGGGTTTGGCTGGCTGCTTTGAAGTGTTACTACAGGGCCTCACCAGAATTCCCCTCATGTGAGCTGCCATCTCTGAGGGTCACCTTGATGCTGAGAGCAGTGGAAAGCAGATGCTCCTTAATTATGTTGCAAGGTCTGAGGAAAGACCTGACATTTGCTGAAGTGCTGCCTGTTCTTCCCTGGTTTATTTAGTGGCTTTGCCAAGGATGTGACAGGGAATGGAGGGCTTGACAGTGAAAACCACAGGTAATACTCTGGGACATGCTGAGCTCTGTTGGATATCAAATGTGCATGAAGAGAATCAATCTCTAAAACTGTAAGGCCTCAGAGAAGGCAAACCTTCTGATTGCAAAATTATATAGTGACTTGTGTTTTATTCCTGTTCCTCCCAAGAGGAGCCTGTCAATGATGGGAAACTCATACATTAATACCAATATTAATCAAAATAACTCGCACCCACCTTTGAGGCTTTCCTCTCCAGCACCCAGCTGGGAGTGATGCCTGGTCCACAGGTGGGCGAAGGGGTGTATGTGTGGCAGGCAACATGGCAAAAGCCAGCACAGGCTATTATCCCCAGCACATCACTGAAGGTTGATTTTTAAGGCTGAAATGCCTGCCTTTACTGCAGCACCCCACAGTCCCTGAAGAAAAGACGAGGAGGAGGCACTGGCGTGTGCTGAGGTCTCTGTATCAAGGAAGGGCTGGGCTGGATTCCCGTTGCCTCGGCGGCCCTGGGAACACCCGGGCTGGGAAGGGTACACTCCTGGTGCCATCTAGTGGCACTGGGACATGGAAAGGGCCGTGCCTCTTTCATGTTCATTATTTGTGTTATTATTATGGGGCGTTACAGGGAAATACTCCTAAGTGACGTATCAGTTGTGTGGGCTGTGAGTGGCCCTTAGCAGAGTGTGCGACTTGCAGGACAACAAAACACTGGGAACTCAACTCTGCTGCAAAGTAGGGTGCACAGACCGCTTAGATGTGTCTGCCTGCACAGAGCACTTAGATGTGTCTGCCTGCCAGATAACCAGCAGGTCTATGGGAAGATTGTGAAAGACAGTAGTGAACAGGATAGGTGGGATGTGCCCTGTGCTTTACAGAAAGAGCTGGAGCTTGTGAGTGTGGAGAGGAGAGGTTGAGAGGCAGTGCTGCAGAGCCAGGACCCAAGAACATGATTTTTTTCCTATTACACAGCAGCTGGGCTTCCTGCTGTAGTAAAGGGCTTTAGGATAAGGTTTTAGTTGACTTAATCTGATCTAAGGCCATATGGGCACCTGAAGATGGGTTCCTGCCCTCACCCCTGGGTGACTCCTCACTACTTCATCATATGGCTCCACTGATGGCAAATTAGCAGCCAAAAGAAATAATCCTGCATGTGTTTGCCTTTCCTGTTTGCTTTTCAGGAGCCCTGGTTCCATCTCTCTGAGCTCCAGCTGCCAGCATCACACCTTCTAACTCTCCTTTCTCCTATTGCTATCCTGCTTTTCAGCCTGGTCCCAGCTGCCATTCCCGAGCTGCCCCTTGCTCCAGGGGCTGTGGGTGCCTGTGCTGTCCAGCTTGGCTCACACAGCCTGTGTGGGACCATTGCCTATTGCCCCAGTGGGCTGTTCTAAAAGCGGTGCCAGTCTGCCAGCAGTTTAAATAAATGGACTGAGTTTAAAGCAGCTGCTGGGAAAACCCCTGTGTTTCAGGGCTGGGACAAAGTACTTGCAAGAGCAGACTGTCTGGAGCTGTTTGTTATGTTGTATACCCTTGCAGGGTTTTGAAAAAATTATAAAGCCTATCTTGGTTCACAGATGAGTATTAGGGTTTTTTTTCTTCGCTGTATTCTACCCTCTGAACTTCACACTGGTCTTTTGTGCCTAACAAAATGGGCTTGTACTATGAGGAATGATGTCATTTTATTTCCTTCGAGGCTGCCCAGTGCTGAGAAAGATCCAAATTTTCATTCCCAGACACTTGCTGTGGCTCCTGCTGATGGTGCCACATGGTCCATGGCCCATTGTGCCCATGTCTGCTGCGGTCTCAACCAGCATGATCCAAACTTTGGAGGGAGAGGAGGGTCCAGGAAGGGGAAAGGATAAGCCCAAACGGAGGTGTTGCAGCTCGGGCAGAACCTGGGGTAGATGTTAAACATGAGTTTTCACTGTGGGAGAGGAGGGAGAACCCTCCAGGGCGCAGGCTGAGGGATGATCCCTTGGCCGTGCGGGTCCCCTGGCACAGGGCCGGCGCTCAGGGCAGCCCCAGCCCCGGCCCTGCCGGTGCCCCCTCGGCACCGAGGGGCTCTGCCTGCCGCGGCCCGAGCCGAGCTGCGCACCCCGAGCTGCCTCCTCCGGGCTCCGAGCGCCGTGTGGAGCCGGGATCCGCCGCTAGATGGGAGCAAAACCTGCGGGAACGGGCGAGCCCACGCGTGGGGCCGCGGAGCGGGCATGCCCCTTAGGGCTGGCACGGCGGCGTTCCTCCTTCCAGACACGGCCCAGTGCCAGGGCCGACTGTGGCCCTTTGGCAACTGGTAGCTGATGTTCCTGAGCCCTGTCCCACCGACTTCCAGCTTAAAAACTCAGCACAGCCGAGCTGGACTCGCTTGTGGAGAGAAATTTGCCTCTTCCTCAGACCATCGTGAATCCCGTCCTAACACTAGCTCGGCCCTGGGGTGGCTCCCTGGTCCCTCAGCCTGAGGGAGCTTCCTTCTCCTGTCGTGTTTACACTTAGGTCTCCCACAAATTCCCGCCAATTTATTTGTCTTTATTCCCTGAGATGTCAGCCCTGGCAAAAGCGCTGAGCCCATCCTTCCTTTGCCTTTGTGGGGAAAGTCCTGCAGCCAAGGTCCCCTGCCTTGATGGGCTCTGGTCGCGCCAGGGCTGCTGCAGCTGTCCTGGCTGTCCCTGGCTGTCCCTGGCTATCCTGGCTGTCCCTGGCTGTCCCTGGCTGTCCTGGCTGTCCCTGGCTGTCCTGGTTGTCCCTGGCTGTCCCTGGCTGTCCTGGTTGTCCTGGCTATCCTGGCTGTTGCTGGCTGTCCCTGGCTGTTCCTGGCTGTCCCTGGCTATCCTGGCTGTCCCTGGCTATCCTGGCTGTTCCTGGCTGTCCTGGCTGTCCTGGCTGTCCTGGCTGTCCCTGGCTGTCCTGGCTGTCCCTGGCTGTCCCTGGCTATCCTGGCTGTCCTGGCTGTCCTGGCTGTCCTGGCTGTTCCTGGCTGTCCCTGGCTATCCTGGCTGTCCTGGCTGTTCCTGGCTGTCCTGGCTGTCCTGGCTGTCCCTGGCTGTCCCTGGCTGTCCTGGCTGTCCTGTCTGTCCTGGCTGTCCCTGGCTGTCCTGGCTGTCCCTGGCTGTCCTGGCTGTTCCTGGCTATCCTGGCTGTCCCTGGCTGTCCTGGCTGTCCCTGGCTATCCTGGCTGTTCCTGGCTGTCCTGGCTGTCCTGGCTGTCCCTGGCTGTCCCTGGCTGTCTTGGCTGTCCTGGCTCAGAGAACAGCAGGTGTCCCAGGGAGTCCTGGGGCAGGAGTTTATGCTGCAAGGGGAGAATGCCATGGGAAACAGGGTGCACTGTGTCACAGCTCAAACCTGTAGTGGTTTCTTTATAGAGGTTGTCCTGGGTAGTGGGGATGAGCCTTCTGCTGTTTCATGTCCTGCATGGTCATTGGTAACTGCCCTATCAGCAGCACTTTCTTGGCTCCTTCTTAAACCAAACAAGTCCAGGCTGGTGGAGCTCAGGCCACAGGATCATAATCAAAAATAGTCATGCCTGAAATGTTTTCCCCAAGAGTGCCTGATAGCCACATGGGCAGGGATTACTGTGGGCACAGTGGGAAATGTCTCTGCACACCCAACACTTGTAGCAGGGAGGGAGGAGAAGTGGCAGTGCCTGCCAAGTGCCCATGCCTCTGAGGGAGACAGGCTCAAGGAGCAGAGCTCTGGCATCATCTTCCCTACAGCTTACCTAGAAAACAGGACCCTGGAGGAATGTGGAGTTGCCAGCAAACCTTGGGCTTTTCTAACATGTGAGGGACAGTTGAGTGAGTGGTTTCTGAGACTGATCAGGGAAGAACTGCAATCACAGGACAGGGCCTGGTATCAGCCATTGTGGAGCTGAATTTCCCTGAAGACTGCTTTGCCTGCCCTGCTTTGCCTTCCCTGCTTTGCCTGCCCTGCCTTGCCTTCCCTTCCCACTTTCCATTTCTTTCTGGAAACAATTTTTAGTTCTTTGAGGCCAGCATGGTAGTAGTCTAGACCAAAGTAGTCTAGGCCTACTTTCTTTTCTAAATTGGTGTGGTTCTAAATTTTCTCTGTTGGTTCCTTCAGTGCTTTCTTAGACATCACATTTCTGCTCTGTCAATCATTCTGCCTTTTGCCTTTTGGACTTGAATGCCAAGAGTAGACATTGCACAGTAGCTAAGCTCTGGCAATAACAGCTGGAGCAGGGGAGTTTATTTCTGTGTTGTCCTGGTGTCCCTCCTTTTTGCATTTCCCAGTTGGAGGCTTCCTTTTTCACAGCAGTGTGCTGACACAGCCCATTCATGACCTGTCATTACTGCAGAATGTGTTTGAATTTTTCAGAGTTATTACTGAATGGGCAATTTCCTCCCTGTGTTTGTACAGTTGTTTACTTCTGTTGCATTGCCATATATGCTGTTCTTGTTGTGTTTGAGCTGCATCCTATTGGTTTTTGTATTTTCCTGGATAATTCTGAGATAAGATTTTGTCTCCTATTCCTGGTCACCATGTTTGCAGTTTCTGGATCTCTCACAAGCATTCTCTGCATTTCAGCATTCAAATCATTAATGAGTCTGGCTCAGACAAGGCTTCTGTGTACTTGCACTGCAGTTTTGCTGTGATCATGGATCTCTATCCAGTTTTGTGTCTGTTCCACAGAAGTTTTCAAGAGCAGACCCCCAGTCCAAGGTCTCTGTGCCCAGAGGTGTGGTGCTTCCCAGACCTGTGCCAAGCCATGGTCAGCCCTCACTTATTTACATGAATGGTACTTGTGACAGTGCAAAAAACCTTGTTAAAGTCAACAGTCCCAACCATCCCACCTGACCATGAACAAGAAATTCCTTACTGTGAGGGTGACTAAGCATTAATTTTCAAAAGGAGCGTGGACCCAATCCAGGTACCATGAGTGACATGGTCCAGGTCCTGCTAGAGCAGGCAGATTGGACTGGATGACCTTCATGGTGCCTTCCAACATTACCCATTCCATGATTCTGCAATCCACAGCTGCTCTGCTTTCAGGGAAGTGAAACTCCTGCCCTGGAGGGAAAGCAAATAGACTTAGGCCAAACAAATTTAATTTAAAGCAGTCTTGGTGTATTGTCTTGGTATCATTCTCATGCTTAAAACTCTTTAATTCTACTGATATTTTTCCAGGAAATGTTTTTGAAGATCATCACTGCTTGCTCTTGGCCATTGAGGTGGATGGCTGCAGCAGGGCTTTTCCAAATACACTGTGCTGGGACAAGTTGGGTAGATGAAATCCACCTCTGGAAACCTCTGGTTTATTTAGGCTGCAATGGGGACACAATTTGTTAGTATTATCCTATTTAATTTTCTTTTTGGCAGCACCATTGGCATAAGCAGCCCCCTCTGCACGTGTGACCTCCCCTGGGATGGAGCAGCTTCTGGGGGCTGGGCAAGTGCTGAGGGGGATGGCAGAGGCTTCTTAAGCCAAGGCTGCTGCTGGAGCAGATGCAGCTCTGAGCACTTAAAATGATGTTCCTGTGGTGTTCCCCATGCCTCAGTACCAGCATCTGTGCTGCAGCTTTCCAGTTGCTCCCCAGATGCCTGTGCCACGGTTTGACATTCATCTCCTGGAATTTGAATTGCTTGTTTTTCTTCATGTAATTCCTTCTTGAACTTCAAGGGATTAAGGAATTTATGATTCAGCTGAATTCCCAACATGCTGCACATCCTCCTACCGCACTGGGAGGTTTCTTCATGCCTTTAATATTATGTTCTGAGGTGCTGCCTGCTCATCTAAATTCCTCTTTCCTCTTAGACCAGCGTGCCCCAGGGTCTTCCCTGTTTTATCTCTGTCTGTAATCTGCCCTCGCTTCATTTTTCCTGTTCCTTCTGTCCTGAGAATTGACATTTCTCTGGTCTTCCTGTACCTGGTCCTGTTTTCTCTGCCCAGAGCTGGATCCTTTCTCCCACCCATGAAGATGGGGATCAGAAAGCAGTAAAGTGTACTCAGTGCAGGGGTGAGGAGCACTTCCCAGGGTGTCTGTGGAGGCTCAGGCTCACAAGGGGCATCCTTAGAGTTGAAGCAGGGCAGCCCCATTGTACAGCTAAATTGAGCTTCTCTGGAAGGAGTGAGGGGGACAACAGCAGAGCAGGAGACACTGGAAGGAAAGTGTGATCTCTCCAAAATGTCACACTGGGGGATGTGAGAGGTCTGAGGAGGAGGATAGCACAGAGGCTGAGGGCAGCCATGCCTCACCCACATGGGTGCCTCCAATGCTGACAAGCTCTGCCCAGCACAGGGCTGTTTTGGGAATGGGAACTATCCTGAATGGGTGCACTCCAGATGAACCAGTCCTGCAGCTGGGCTTCAGGCTGAAAGGTCTGCAGGATCCCTGGGGACACTAAGGCACATGGCCCTGGGCATGGCTGTCACACACCAATGCTGTGCCTCAGTTTCCACTCTAGAGCTGCAGTGCTGGTGCTGCCTGTCCTGCTGTGTTTTGCCAGGTGTGTCCTGGCTGTGGGAAGGTGCAGGGGTTTGTCTGTCCTGTCTCACTGCAGGGCCCTGCAGACAAACCTAAACTGGTTTCTGGCTCATTTGTGTCCTGGTCTTCAGCAGGCTCTGAGCTGCCAGACCCCTGGGGTTAAGCTGTTTGTTTAGGGCTGTCCCTCTCCAACGCCAGCAGAATTCTGGGGCTTTACTGAAGGCCTGTGAGGATGCAGGAAAAGAAGCGATTCTGGTAAGTCACGTGTCTCAAGGGGTTTGAAACTGTCCAGGCTGCCAGACATGACACAAGCTCAGATTTCAGCATGCTTTAAGCACCCTGTCAAAAGCAAGGCTGCAGCTACCAACAAAGGCAGAGCATGGCCTGAGTCATTTGCTTGGAAAATCCAGATCCCAGTTCTTCCATTTGTGGACAAATGACAGAACACTGCCCTGGAGAAACAGCACCAGTGTTTATGACACTGTTCTGGAGGAACAGCACTCTGGATTCATTTAGATGCCATCTGATTTCCATTTTCAAAAAAGCAGAGATGTTTATGTTAGCCTCAAATGTTTTGCACAATGCTGGGCTGCTATGGTTTCACCACTGATAAAATTTCCCTTCCACCTCAGAGAGGATGCAGATGGGTGCCTCTCTCCTGGCCATAAGTGAGATGGGTGCCTCTCTCCTGGCTGGGGACAATTCCTGTGCTGGCCAGGTTCTCCTGGGACTGCCAGGCTCTGCCAGCACAGGCTGGGCAGCACTGCCTTGCTACTGATGTGCTGAGGCTTTGACACCAAGAGCAAAGGCTGTTCTCAGCCTGGGCTGGCACCTCCAGCATCTCCCCCAGGGCTGTGCTTGGAGCTGATGCCAGGGGGCCTGGACACAAGGCCAGCAGCCTGTCCTCTCACAGCCACTGGCTTGGGGAAGGCACTGTTGTTGCCAGAAGGATCTCCACTGAAATCTCCACTCCATGCCTGTGTGCAGGAGAGATGTCCCAGTAATGAATGTGTGGTCAGTAAAGGGTGCAGGATGGGTCTAGACCATGTAGAGGTTGCAGAAGCTGGATTTGCTTAACTTGGCAAAAGGGAAGATAAAGGACAATTTGACAGCAACCCACGTGAAAGGTGCTAATGATGGTGACAGTCAAAATTTTCTCAGTATCAGCAGATGATACACCAAGGGAAAATGGGCACAGGCTGCGGTTCAGCAAGTTCAGGTTAAACATCAAGGGAAAACTTCTTCCCTAGGAGAAGATTCAGCCCAGAGAGGTGGCAGACTTGCTGCCTAAAGGTTGTTCAAGACTTCTCTAGGCAAAGACCCAGGATGACCTGGGCTAGTGTTGGCAGTGGTGCTGTTTTGAATGGGAAGGTGGAGTGGAGCCTGCAGAGCCCCCTTCCAGCAGTGGAGTCATCCTGTGAGCCCCACAGCCAGGCCAGACTGACTGACAGCTTGTGTGAGTGTTTATGTGCAATGGGGCATCACTTCACTTGCTGGAAATAAACAGGAGGTGAGGGCTCTGTGGGCTTTTGGTAAGTTTCTTCCCAAGCATGGTGCAACAGGGAGGTGGATGGAGCAGAGGGCTGGGGTGAAGGACACATCTGTAATTTTGTAACATTGACCTGTTGTACTAAGAGAAAGGGCAAACAAAGAGGGAAAACATAACAGACAGGGGTTGCATCTCCTCAAAGGCAGGAGTTTTTTCTTCACCCCATACCATGTGGGACAGACAAAGTCCCTACCAGGGACCAGATAAGAGCAGAATAGAAGGACAGGAATTTCCTTGTGTCACTGAATGGTCCTTCCCAGTCTGAGACATGCTGGCATCAAGGACTTACATTTTTGTATTGCAAGGCCTCCCAAGAGGCTGGGGCAAGGCTGGAATTTCCCACAAGGCCCTGCTTTCTAAGTCATTGAACCAAGAACTGGTGCTTGCTTGGAATGTTTGTTCTTGTTAACATGACTGAGGAATAAACACATGTCCCAGCTGCTCACAAGGACATGAGGCAGAGCTCCAGGCTCCCATTAAGTCCAGAGCAAAAGATTTGGGAGTTTTTTATGAGGTAAAGTTGACTGGAATTAATAAAGGCAATTTATGGGATTTATAAAGGGTCTCTTGTAAAGACATTTTCTATTTAACATAGCATCATCTCTGTTTTGTTTTTCTACTGGGTGACAAGAAGAAAGAGAACAGAAGACAATTTTTGTGAAGAAATATGGGAAGACTGACTTACCAATGTGACCTCTTACACTGCTTTTGGAATTGAAAATGAGATTTGGCAATGTCTGAGGGTGACCTTTCACAGTGTCACTCCCTGCTTCTCTTGAATCTCTGGGCACTACACCAAAATTATTAAAATAAACACAAATTTCACATAGTATGGAGCCAAATGACCCAATCTGCAACTCTCAAACATTTTGGGCATCTGGGGGTGGGTGCAGGATGGCAGCATGGCTCAAGCCAAGGAGCCCAGCATCCTCTCCATGCCAGTGTCAAGAATAGGTGCCCAGGGATAGCTGGAGTGGTGGGAGAGGCACAATCCCCCTTCTCATACTCTCCCATACCCCAACACTTTTCAGCTTACACATTTCCTGAGCCAGAGCAGTGTCTGTATTTGAGAGGCCTCAATGTTGTTTTGTTCCTTCTGTCCCTTCTCCATCCCTGACTGTTTCCTGCTTTCAGCTGAGCTTTTAGTAACCACAGCATCCTGCAGCAGGAGATGCTGCAGCCTAATTACACCTTGTGCAAAAAAAGCTTCAGTTTTCTGGTTTTGGGTAATGCACCTACTGTCTTCATCTGAAACCTTTTTGGGAAGAGACAGTTTTCCTCTTTTCATCCTATTTAGTCTTCCAGTATTTCACAGTCTCCCATCCTCACTGGCCCATTTCCAGCCTGAGGAGTCCTGTCCTGCTCATGCACAAGCTCTGCCATGTCTCTGGACTTTCTCCTCTGCTATCACATCTTCAAGGCAAAGGGACCCAAATGGCCAAATTTCTGAGCTGGGGCTGCCATGAGTTTTTGTTATGACATGATTTTCTGGTCCAGATTTGTTTGCTTTTACTCCCTCTCTTACTAATTCCTCACATTTAATTTGAGGTTTCTTCTCTCTTCCTTGCATTAGGTAACATTTCTACAGAGCTAGAAATGCTACCTAATGCCCAGGGTCTCATTTGGCTCCCCTGACTTGTATGTAAAACAAGAATTTGTTTCCCTTTACATAATCTCCTCTGCCACTTGAACACCTGTTTGCTAAGCATCCTGAGGTCACCTTTACTGCCATGAGCCATTTGGTATCATCTGCACAGCTGTCACCTGCCTGTCCACCTTGCCCAGGTTTCTGCAGACATCCCAGCACAACCCTGCATAGGAGAGCAGCCCTCCAATATGAAAATTGCACCTCATTTCCCATCTATGCTCTGTTACTTGTTCTTGTGAGAGCCTCTCACTCACCTATTGCTCCCCAGTTTCTCTCTGAGCCTATGGCAAGAACTTTCCAAATGCCTTTTGGAAACCTCAGTAGGCCACAGCCTCTCCCCTGTGCTCCCCAGAGAACCCCTGGGGGTGGCTGAGGTGCCAAGCTGGGCTGGTTCTTCCCTGCTGAATCACCATGAGAGAGGCCAGAAAGGTGCTGGTGACACCTGACACAGGGGCCCAGGCTCTGTGGGTGTCTTCCAGGTTATTTGAAGGCATCCAAGAGCTGCCCTTGCTGCAGGGTCTGTGCCTGTCACCCTGCAAGCCCCGCTCTGCAGGGAGCTGGCTGGTCCCTGCTCCAGTGGACGACACTTCCTGGGCATGGAGCCACACTGCAATGGGGATACTGATGCTGTGTGCTCCTCCAAGGCTCACCAACAGATTTAGGCCCTTCCCACTTGAATCTGCTCCAAAAGGAGACAGATCTGCCAGGTTTCCTAAGTCTTTGACACCTGTCTGTCCAAGCATATCGCAGACCTGCTCTTTCTCCCTCCACACATTATATTTGAGTCTTGCATCTCAGGGCAGATGGTTCCCTCCTTGCCATGCCCAGTGTTTTGAATTTTGTTTCATGAGAATCACAGAGCAGCAGATGGGGACTTGCTGGTGAGGCTGCTGCCTTCCAGCAGGGATGTCCCAGATGTGGTCTGGAGGACAGCCCATGGGGACAACCCACAGCACCCATGACAATGGCATTCCTCCTTCCTTCTGATGGTTCTGGAGGTTGTTCACTCTGTTTCAAGCAGACAGGCTTTGAAGCTAAAGCTGTGAGTACAGAGAGGGCCCTCAGCTTTAGATCCTGTAGATGCTTTTTTTCAAATTCAGAAATCAATATGTGAGGGGAACATTGTGGCAGACAGTAAGCATGTCTGTGGAAATGACACACAGATGATAGCTGAGGAAAACAGATTATTTTCTGGGGTTACTTAATGGTAAGCCCAGTATTTTTTGTTGTGGTGGGGAAATGACCCATTTGTGAGTGGGAGGGAGTGCACATGTTTGGGGCTGCTGTTCATGTGACAGTCACCCTCTCTTGGTGTGTCCCATGTGGGGCTGGCCCTGCTGTTGGCTTACAGCAGTGCAAAGCCCAGGGGTTCCAGGGAGGCCTTCCAGAGTGAGGTGCAGAAAACTTTGAATACAGGAAAGTGATTTAAATTGCCAGATTCCCAGGAGCTGCCAGAAACAAAATTGTTCCGAAGCTGTAGAGTTTCTTTCTGTGGGTCCTGAGGCCCTGAGCAGGAGTGGAGGTGCCAGCTGCCCTGGGGCATGGGATGGGATTTGGGTTATTTCCTCCAGGCTGGCTTGGCTGCAATGTTCTCCTTGGCCAAGGACACAATGACCTTTCTACATCCCTTCCTTTCTGTAAGGTAGTTAAAAACTTGCTTGTTCCAGCCTGCAAAAGCTAATTTACAAATGAAGTAAAAACCTCTAGGGCTGTGATATCCAGCCTTCAGCAAGACCAACACCTTTCTGGAATACACTAAGGAGTTCCAGGAAGAAAATTCTGCCTCAAAGCATTGACTTCCCAGAGCTAACCTTCTGTAGGAAAATACAGTGATTCCAGAATAATAGCCTTCCATATCCTGGGCTTTTCCCAGCACAAATAGTTGCCCTGTATTTCCTGGCCAATTAACCTGTGTTGATTGAGATGCAGCTTGGCAGCATGAACAGACATGGTCAGGGAGAATGGAAAATTTTATGTTAAATCCTGTGGTAAGAATTCACTGACTTTATTCAAGGCTGGAAACTTTCAGATAGAAAAGTGAAACTGAAACGTGTGAAACAAGAGAAAAATTGGAATTATTCACTGAGCAACGGGGAAAGTAGGGGGGAAGTGACCTGTTGTGTCAGAGCTGTGGTCTTGCTGCACCAACAAGATATTGCAGGATCTTTACATCTTCTCTGATTCCTGTGTCCATCATTTCTGTTATTCCCTGAACATGACTGTTTTTAAAGGTGAAAACTGGCACCAGAGGCATGTGGGCCAGCAAAAGCAGAAGGCAAATATTATCTCTAGGTCCTTCTGCAAGGGTGGTGAGGTGTGTTTCATCATGCCAGAGCAGGAACAGCTCTTCCAGGTTGACTATTTTGCACACAGATCCCACCATGCACCTGGTCAGGGAGGAGAGGAGATGAACAGGGATGGGGACAGTGTATGGTAACAGCATTGTCTGGTGAGAGTCCTGGAGTGGCTGTGGTCCAGAACAACTGAAACCATCCATGAAGTGTGATTACAGTGCTTGGCACTATTCCTGAGCTGTCTGTTCCTCATTTGCACTGCTGTCCCTGCCACATCAGTTTTGCAACAGTTGAACAAAAAAGCCAACGAAACCCAGCCATTCATGGTGGTCAGGGAAGGAATGTGAGACTCAGAATTCCCGCAGGGATGCTCCCTGCCCTGTCCATGCCCCAGCAACATGCAACGCTGGGACTTTCCAAGTCACATCTTGCATCTCCTTGCTGGCACCTTTTGCATCACAGTGCCCCAGGTGTTGCACAGTAGATATCAGAAGGGAGGGTGGTGGGAGAGTTTGCTCCATTTCCAAACTTGTTGCCTTAGCCTGATTGAAAATCTGAGCTGCTCTGGTGGCCAAAGAGTGCTCAGGGCTCAAAAACCAGCAGTGAGACCATGACTGGTCCTAGGGCTGGCCACATCTGTTTCATTCCTGCTCTGTGAAATGCAGAACAGCCCCTTTTCCTAGTGCACAGACAGAATAAGCACTTGTCACTGAGCTCTGATCCTGGGCACAAGGGACCATCTAAACAGACAGCTGGTCCAAGGAGGGACAAGGGCAAGAACCTCTTCTCCCACTGAAACAGCAGTGGGGTTTGAGTTGGTGGGAGCAGAGTGTGATTTCTGCAGGGCTATTGCTGTGCATCTGGTCTAAAAAAAGTGTGGTCCACTTCTTGAAGAATTTTTTGGCTTGGCTTGATTCCATTTATATTGGCAGTTGAAGCATGTTTCAGTGGTACCAGGCAAATGCTTTGCACTGGAAATATAAAGCAAGCAGCACCTTGTAGCAAAGATTTTTAAGGCTAGTCCTATCCAGATTATCTATGTGCTAAATCCATGCAGAAAAAAATTACTCAGAATCACTTGTGTAGCTAAAACCAAGTTTAGATATAGAAATCTGGATTGTATTATATTGAGGCAACTTGCAAGTTTTAGGCTGAACTATACAGATTGTTTGCATCCGGTTTCCCCAGCCATTGTTAAGGAGACTTGAAGTTCTCTTGCCAATGTTTTCTTGAAATGAGGGATAAGTTAAAGCAAACAAACTCAAAGTAAAGCAAACACAATTCAACTGTGTGGAGAAAAGCCAATAATAATGCTTATGTCCTTATTTTTGGCTTGGTGTGGGCTGACCTATTGGACACACATTGTGATGTCAGCTGGACTGAGACATGATGATATATGTGTGTACTGCTCAGAGACACTGGACAGCTCTGCTTGGCTGGGGACCAAAGTGGCCTCTTCCCCACAGAGATACAGGCTAGAGAGTGTGTTGGGCAGGAAAGGAAAGTGAGAGAGCAGAGGAAACATGAGACCAGGGGCTGAGAGGGCATGTGCATTCCTGGGCTGATGAAATTGCCATCTGTCTTGGTTCTCTGCAGGGTAAACACAGCGCCCACAGTGCCAAGGAGGCTGAGGACAGCAATTGTGCAGCTGCTGGCCTGAGGGATGTTCAGCTGCCATGGGCTCCTCCTGTGCACCTCTGAGCTTTGTTTGTCCATTATCATCTCTCTAGGTAGATCTTAGGAGGAGTTTTATGGCCAAATGTGCAATTGCTACCTGGGCTCTGACTGCAGAGGTTTCCTCCTCTTCACAGCTGAGCAGCCATATTGGGGATTGCTAAAGGTCACACCACTGATGAATTATCTCTTTCCTCCATGTGATAAATTAGAAAGCTCAGTCTGCTTTCCAGAGCTATCAGGTCCCCTCTGGGACCAACACCGTGTGTCCCTGACACTCAAGAGGCAACTTGGTGCTCACTTCTTCTTGCAGTGAGCCCCAGACCAAAACACTCTCCAAGTGCCCCATGGCCAACCCTCCACACTGCACAAACAGTTCATTCATTCAGTATCAGGAACAGTGTGGCCAGCAGGAGCAGGGAGGTCATTCTTCCCCTGTACTCAGCACTGGTGAGGCCTCACCTGGAGTATTGCATCCAGTTCTGGGCCCCTCACTTTAGGAGGGACATTGAGGTGCTTGAGTGTGTCCAAAGGAGAGCAATGAGGCTGGTGAGGGGCTTGGAACACAAGCCGTATGAAGAACGACTGAGGGAGCTGGGGTTGTTCAGCCTGGAGAAAAGGAGACTCAGGGGTGACCTCATCACTCTCTTCAACTCCCTGAAGGGTGGCTGTGGTGAGCTGGGGGTCGGTCTCTTTCTCCGGGCAACAACAGACAGAACAAGAGGACACAGTCTCAAGCTGCGCCAAGGGAGATACAGGCTAGAATTAAGGAGGAAGCTTTTCACAGAAAGAGTGGTCAAATACTGGAATCATCTGCCCAGGGAGGTGGTAGAGTCACCATCCCTCGAAGAGTTTAAAAAAAGACTGGATGTGGCACTTGGTGCCATGATCTAGTTGAGGTGTTAGAACATGGGTTGGACTCGATAATCTTAAAGGTCTCTTCCAACCTAGAATTTCTGTGATTCCTTTATTTCCTTTTCTTCTTGGCTTTGGTGGGTTGTTGTCAAAGTAAGCAAGGTAGAAACATCCGTCAGGACCCCATGGGAATGGAGGCTGCTGATCCCCATGATCTCCAGTCCATCAGCTGATCCTGTGCCAGCAGGATCAATGCCCACTGGGAGAGGTTCCTTGGGACCCCAGCAGACACAGCTCAGCATATTTCTGACATGGTGTAAGTCAGGGACATTTCTGCCCCATCATTGTGCAGTGCACATGAACATTCTCTGGTTCTGTGGTCATCTCCTTCCTGCTCCCCCCTCAACTTCATCATGTGCAGCATTTAGACAGCTTGGTCTGGCTATAAGAGCTGATAAGTGATGCTTGATTGTTGTCACCTTATTGCAGGGTATTGGGTTATAGGGTAGATATAATTTGTGGATTTCAACAGCGGGGGTTCCATACTGTTGTCTCCTTATTGCCAAAGTTTCATACCTTCTTGGCATTTCTCGTGAGCATCTCCTCAGAGCACTGACTCTTTCTCCTTCACAAAGTAACCAACAGACTCCAATTCCCCACTCACCCAGCCAACCCACTCTTATATAACACTCTTCTTCTCATTTGCTACAGCTGTGGCCTGTTAAATTCAGGCCTGTTCCTAATCTTTAATAATTGGCCCAGCTGCAACTCCTTAGGGGTAAGATGACTTTCTACACTATCTTTATTTTCTTATATTCTATCCCCCTACACTTGATGACCTTCATTAGGGGCATTATTTTAATTCAACTGCTTGAAGGACAGATGGGAGAGCAGTCCTATGCTGAGAAACACATGCCTCTGCTTTAAGGAAAATGCTCTG